>NW_024423564.1:55286336-55451948 GCF_017311325.1 Ursus maritimus | reverse complement strand
CCACTGGATGTTTTTTCCTGTTTTGTCAAAGATTAGTTGCCCAAAGAGCCAAGGGTCCGTTTCTGGGTTCTCTATTCTGTTTCATTGGTCTATGTGTCTGTTTTTGTGCCAGTACCATGCTGTCTTTGTGATCACAGCTTTGTAGTACAGCTTGAAATCCGGCAATGTGATGCCCCCAGCTTTGTTTTTCCTTTTCAACAATTCCTTGGCGATTCGGGGCCTTTTCTGGTTCCACACAAATTTAAGGGCTGTTTGTTCCAGTTCTTTGAAAAATGTCATTGGTATTTTGATCAGGATGGCATTGAAAGTGTAGATTGCTCTGGGTAGCATAGACATTTTAACTATGTTAATTCTTTTGATCCATGAGCATGGAATATTTTTCCATCTTTTTGTGTCTTCTTCAATGTCTTTCAAGAGTGATTTGTAGTTTCTAGAATATAGATCCTTTATGTCTCTGGTTAAGTTGATTCTGAGGTAACATATGATTTTTGGTGCTATTGTAAATGGAATGGATTCCCTAATTTCTCTTTCTTCAGTCTCATTGTTCATGTATAGAAATGCAACTGATTTCTGAGCATTGATTTTGTATCCTGCCACATTACCGAATTGCTCTATACCTTCTAGTAGTTTGGGAGTGGATTCTTTTGGGTTTTCCATATAGAGTATCATGTCATCTGCGAAGAGAGACAGTTTGACTTCTTCTTTGCCGATTTGGATATCTTTTATCCCTTTTTGTTGTCTGATTGCTGTTGCAAGGACTTCTAGTACTATGTTGAATAATAATGGTGAGAGTGGACATCTAGTTATTGTTCCGTTGTAGGTGAGTTCACTCTTCTCTTTATTTGCTCTTAAGATTGGTCTTTGATATTCTTTTGTTTTACTGTGATATGTCCAGGTGTAGATTTGTTTTATTTATCTGGCTTGGGATTCATTGGACTGCTGTCATCAAGGTTGAAAAATTCTTAGTGATTCTCTTCAAATATCCTCTCTTCTCCATTTTTAAAGTCATCTTTTGACAGAACTATAATTAGAAACATATTAGACCTCCCCGTTTTATTCTTTAGCTCTCATAAACTCTTTTATATCGTCCCTATCTTGGTGTGTATTACATTGTGGGTAGTCTCATTAGATGCTTCTCCAATTCATTCAGTCTTCAGCTATCTTATCTGATACCTAATGAATTATTTAAGTTGTTAACTTCAATTATTATACATTCAACATTTTAAATTTCCTTTTGATTCTTTTTCAAGTCTCCCGGTTCATTTTAAATATTGCTTGGCCTTTTCTTGAAATTCCTCTTTCATTTTTTATTTTATTTTTTTTTAATTTTTAGAGCTTTATGTATTTATTTTAAAGAGCCAGAGACAGAGCACGAGCAGGGGGAGGAGCAGAGGAAGAGAGAATCTTCAGCAGTCTCCCTACTGAGTGCAGAGCCTAACGCCAGGCTAAATCTCATGACCCTAAGATCATAACTGGGGCTGAAATCAAGAATCAGATGGTTAACTGACTGAGCCACCCAAGTGCCCCACCTCTTTCATTTCATCAAACTTTGAATATACTTATCTTATGTATATAGTCTTTAAGAGTCTATTTTTGTTGTGGATGTTTTCTCTTGACTCACCCATGGAGGTTTTGCTTTGTTATTTGTATGCTTTGTGCTATGTGTGGTTTGTGCATTTTTACTGTGAAATTATATTTGAAATTATTTTACTATGAAATTTATTATTGGGGCTTCTGTAGGACCTAGATTAAGAGTGTATTTTTTGGGGCGCCTGGGTAGCGCAGTCGTTAAGCGTCTGCCTTCGGCTCAGGGCGTGATCCTGGCGTTCCGGGATCGAGTCCCACATCAGGCTCCTGGGCTGGGAGCCTGCTTCTTCCTCTCCCTCTCCCCTGCTGTGTTCCCTCTCTCGCCGGCTGTCTCTCTGTCACATAAATACATAAAATCTTAAAAAAAAAAAAAAAGAGAGTGTATTTTTTAAGAGTGAATTGTGTTTCTGTATTTAAGTGCTAGAAAGTGCTCTTGACCCAGAAAATTTTTTTTTTAATTTTTAAAAAGAGTTATGTTTATTTATTTATTTATTTGAGAGAGAGAGAAAGAGAGAGGGAGGGAGAGAGAGCTTGAGCATGGGGAGGGGCAAAAGGAGGGGAGAGAAATCCTCAAGCAGTCTCCTCTCTGAGCTCGGAGCCTGATGTGGGCCTCGATCCCAGAACCCTAAGATCATGACCTAAGCTGAAACGAAGAGTCGGACGCTTAACTGATTGAGCCACCCGGGCACCTCCAGAAGACCGTTAAATTGAATTTTTAGGTTGTAGTTTTAGGAATGATGACATTGTTGATACCACAATTCGAAGGGAAGATACTTTTCCTCCTTTCATTCCTATCCAGTCCTGAAAGTCAACTTTCCATGTGGGGCATTTTTCCTTTTTCCCCTTTTTTAGTTCACATTTTGATTAATGATATAGTGATTTGGGAATCTCAGCTTTTTGAGGGGTTTCTATTTCTACTTTCTACCTTGTACTGGCCCCATGTCTCATAATCTCCTTCTGGACAACTAAAAGGTTGTAATAAATATTTTAATCTATACATATACAAAGGGCAGTTACCTTTTAAATTGTTTGCTTACCTATCTGAATTCATGCTCTTCTATATCATAATTAAGAATTTTACCTATGGTCTTATAAACTTAGTTCTGCATTTACAGATACCCCTTTCTTATTTTATCATTATTTCTAGGTATTTTACAGAAAGAAAGTAGATAGCATTTTCAATGAACCATATTTACAGAAAAAAATCAGGAGTTTTTTTTTCTAGAAGCTACTTGTAAAGCCACGGATTGCCCTAGGAAATAGTCACTTTCATCCAGAAATCAAAAACTTATTATAGTAGATTGCATAAATAATCACTTGCAGTAATTTTCCCCTGTACTTTTTTTCTCTTTTAATTTTTTTTAAACATATAATGTATTATTTACTTCAGGGACACAGGTCTGTGATTCATCAGTCTTATACAATTCACAGTGCTCACCATAGCACATATGTCCATCACCCAGCCACCCCACCCCTCCCATCCCTCTCCACTGCAGCAATCCTCAGTTTGTTTCCTGAGATTAAGAGTCTCTTACGGTTTGTCTCCCTCTCTGGTTTCGTCTTGTTTCGTTTTTCCCTCTCTTCCCCTGTGATCCTCTGCCTGTTTCTCAAATTCCACGTATCAATGAGATCACATGATAATTGTCTTTCTCTGATTGACTTATTTTGCTTAGCATAATACCCTCTAGTTCCATTCATGCCGTTGCAAATGGCAAGATTTCATTTTTTGATGGCTGTATAATATTCCATTGTGTATATATACACACCACATCTTTATCCATTCATCTGTCAGTGGACATCTGGGCTCCTCCCATAGTTTGGCTGTTGTGGACATTGCTGCTATAAACGTTGGGGTGCAGTTGCCCCTTTGGATCACTACATTTGTATCTTTGGAGTAAATACCCAGTAGTGCAATTGCTGGGTCATAGGGTAGCTCTATTTTCAACTTTTTAAGGAACCTCCATGCTGTGGCTGCACCAGCTTGCATTCCCACCAACAGTGTAGGAGGGTTCCCCTTTCTCTGCATCCTTGCCAACATCTGTTGTTTCCTGACTTGTTAATTTTAGCCATTCCGACTGGTGTGAGGTGGTATCTCATTGTGGTTTTGATTTGTATTTCCCTGATGCCAAGGGATGTGGAGCACTCTTTCATGTGCCTGTTGGCCCTTTGGATGTCTTCTTTGTAGAAATGTCTGTTCATGTCTTCTGCCCATTTCTTGATTGGATTGTTTGTTGCTTGGGTGTTGAGTTTGATAAGTTCTTTATAGATTTTGGATACTAGCCCTTTATCTGATATGTCATTTGCAAGTATCTTCTTCCATTCTGTCAGTTGTCTTTTGGTTTTGTTGACTGTTTCCTTTGTTGTGCAAAAGCTTTTTATCTTGATGAAGTCCCAATAGTTCATTTTTGCTTTTGCTTCCCTTGCCTTTGGCGATGTGTCTAGGAGGGTTGCTGCGGCCAAGGTTGAAGATGTTGCTGCTGTGTTCTCCTCAAGGAGTTTGATGGATTCCTGTCTCACATTTAGGTTTTTCATCCCCTGTAATTTTAAGACATTTGTTTCCATTTCCTTCCTTATTTCATATGTTTTGTTTTTTCCCATTTATTTTTCTTAGAAATACTAATGGCCAACTTATTTCATTTGTTTCTTCAAAGGAACTCTGCTTGGATTTATTCAGCAGTTAGACTGTTTAATCTATTTTCTAAGTTTTAGTTAAGTATATAATTAATATATTTTAATTTACTTAGATTTTGTGAATTTTTCTCTTAGTCCATTTTTGGCAAAGTTATATACATTTCAGCATTGCTGTTTTCATTTTGTAATTTTCCAGATATTTCTAGGTATTTTCTAGATATCCTCCTTTTTGACATGCAAATTTAAGAGACCATGTGTACATTTCTCAGTGAATTTTTTTGTGTCTGATTTGTTTGCTTTTAGCATTGTTGCACTTTTGTCAGAGAATATAGTATGTGATAGTCTTATTTTCTGAGTTTTATGGAGGTTTTTAAATTTTTCTAATGTATGATCATTGTTAAAACTATTCCATAGATCCTTAAAAAGAATGTGTATCTTATATTTACAGATGATACAGTGTGATTTAGCTCTATTTTTATTTATTTATCTATTTCTCTAGCTTTGCTTACATCTACATATTATTTCAAATTACTTTTGTATTATTGGAATGTTCCATGTCCACAAATTTTTAGCCATTTCACCTGCATTTTCATGGGTTTTGCTCCATGTACTTTAGTTTTATGTACTTCAGTGCTTAAAAAGTCACTAGTTATAGTCTTATATGACATATTTTTGGTAAACCTCCTTCCTTAGGACATTTAATCAATTTTACCTTGATTCCGAGTCAGTCTGATAATGATGATAATGTCTTCTTACTTTGTTTTTTTTTTATTAGTCAAGCTTTTCCCCTGCCCTTCCTTTTTATCAGTTTTTTGAAGATGTTCGTGTTAGGCATATCAGTTTTTATTTTGATTTAATATCAACATTTAAAATAGAATTTGCTTATTTATTCTATTGTAATTACTAATTGTTGCTTTAACCAAATTATTGTGGTTTCACATCTGTCTTTTGCATTTTCTCTTATTTTTTAGGATATGTCCTTTTTTCCTTCCCTTAAAAGCATCTTTAGTAGAGTTTGAGATTTTTTTTTAAAGATTTATTTATTTATTTTAGAGGAGGGAGGAGGGGAGTAGAGGGAGAGAGACAGAAAGTCCCAAGCAGACTGTGCTGAGTCAGAGCCTGACGTGGGGCTTGATCTCACAACCCTGAGATCAACACCTGAGCTGAAACCATAGTTGGTTGTTTAAGTGACTGGACCACCCAGGTGCTCCTATAGTTGGAGAGTTTTGTCATTGTTTTACTCATCTAGAAATTTCAAAGGTGTACAGTTTGTTTTTAGCTCCGTTTGTAGTTGTTTGTAATTTTAAGTAACTTACATTTATATTTCCTGACATACGCTATATTGTGAAATTCTATCTATTCTGACAGAATTCTGTCAACTCTCTGGTGAAAGATGAAGACAAATCATATGGTTTCACCTTCCTCAATTTCTGCTCTTTTACTCTATTTTTTGTTTTTGTTTGTACGATCTGGATATTTTATACCATTCTATTATAGTTAACCTATTGTTCTTTTCATATTTATATATTTTTAATTTGCAAATCATGGTTTTGTAACTATCACTGTTGTTATTTAGACTTACTTCTTGGCTGCGTGGGTTAGTATTCATTGCGTCTTTTCATATTCAACTTCCCCACTTTTGACCACTGAATTTTGATACCTTTCTCCTTTGCCTGAAATATATCTTTAAATAGCTTTTAAGGAAAGGTATAGGAATAATCTATCTCCCAAAACTTTACTAAGTCGAATACTAAATTTCTGTTGAATGTGATAAAAAGAAACCCCACAAAATACTAGTGGCTTAAATAAGGTAGAAGTTTATTTCTTTTTTCTATAAATCATAACAGGCACATAAAACAGCATGTTAAGATAAACTAAAGTAAGAATTGCCTGCAGCTGTGCTTTGCACATATCATTTCATTTAATCTTCACAAAAGCCCCCGAAGTGGCATCGAGACTTCTCTATTCTAAAGACTGAAAATTACAGTTCAAAGGGCAAAAATCTGTGGTCCATTATTAGTAGGTGACAGACCTGGGAGGTGCTGTTGCCACCACCCACCCCTCCTCTTGTCTTCACTTCAGCATACTGCCTCTGAGGAATTTAGTGGCATAACAGACGTAAGGGTAAATTGTATAGGGACAGAGCTGAGCTATCAATGAATTCTGCCTGGGAACAGTGTTCCAGGGACGCATCAGACAACAGTGGTATTTGAGAACATCTTTGAATAATTAATGCACGTTTTTAGGTGAGCAGGGAATGAGAAAGCATCCTAGGCTAAGAAGACAATAGGAGTAAAAGGTTTGGAAGCTTTTGTTCCTTAAAGGAATGACTTAAGACTTTGTTCATTTCTATTATTTTTTAAAGATTTATTCATTTATTTGAGAGAGAGGGAGCATCCACACACATGTGCACAAGTGGGGAGAGGGGCAGAGGGAGAGAATCTCAAGCAAACCCCCAGGGGAGCCCAACGTGGGGCTCGCCTTGGGACTCACTATGGTGCTCGATTCCATGACCCATAAGATCATGACCTGAGTTGAAATCAAGAGTTGGACGCTCAACCACTTTCTGTTCTAGACACAAAATAGGCACTTAAAGTCTTATTGCCTTAATTATATAGTCATTCTTTTTGCCCTGTGCTGCAGACATGCTCCTGGCCACTCTAATATTGTCTTCCCCTTTCTTCTTAGTAAGAAACCCTGAGTTTCCTTAGAGGCAGCATGCCCCTAGCCAGAAGACTGTGGTTCCTAGCCTCCCTTGCAGCTTGAGGACATAACAGAAATGTGGGGAGGACTTCTGAAAAGTTCCAAAAGAGATGGATAGACAGCTCGTCCCTTTTTGCCCTTTACTCATATGTTCGGATTCCTTCTTAGAATCATGTATTCACAGTTATGGGTCCAGTGGCTGAGACCTTAGGTCAGCCTTGAGGATGGAAACATGATAGAGATGATAAAACTGGACAGCAGAAGGATCCTGAGGCCCTGACTGCAGTGTGCGGTTACCATACCAATTCTGAATGTCTATTTGAAGAGATATTTTATGCAAAAAATAAATTTCCACCTTGTTTCGGCTGTTATTTCTGTCCTCTGCTATTGCAGCCAAATACAATTGCTGAGTGATGTATCCCAAATTCAGTATCCATTCCAGGAGGGTAGATGACTGGGGCACTTGTGAATACTTACGGCTAGAAATTACTACTTGGAAAATGTACAGAAATACTGAGAAAATTTCCCAGCTGGACCCCATTCCCAAGGTGGATCTCAAAGACAGTTTTATATCAACTGTATAACCTGGAAGAATTCCAGAAGCCTTTCAGGAAGAGAAAGTGGCTGCTGTTGCTGCTGATACTGCTATAGTTGAGTGGAAACTGAAAGGCCCGAATGATGACCTTTCAAGAAGAACAAATGTTATTAAATAATGGATTTTGTCCCGCCTCCTGCAACAGTCAAGAGCAAAAGGATGAAAAGGGAATCCTATTCTTCTATTAATAACTCTGAGAGTCAGCCTCGTGCTGACAAAGCAGAAAGCAACTGTAAAATTAGCAATTTTGCCTGCAAATTAGCCCCTCGCAAAGCCGTAAAAAGAGAAAAGGAATTAAGAAAAAAATTCTATTAATGGAGTCAAGGATGGAAAAACCAAGAGTGACAGAGCATAAATACCCAGAAAACGGATACTTATTTTAAGGAAGATATTATCCAGGTTTTAAATAGCTGCTTATAGCTGTGTATGGAGAAAGTGTTAATTTATAGCCCTTGGATCAGTGGCCTTTCTTAATGGCTCCTTGGAGCAAATCTATCAGAACTTGAAGAGCACAAGGCTTAGGTTGATGTTAATGAAACCTACCCTAGCCACCCCTATCGGAGATGCTACTATTCCACTTTAGGATGGAAGGCAATGCAGCAGGTGGAAAGATACTGAATTTCATAGGCAGACAGAGTTCAGTTCGAACCTGGCTCTGTCCCTTTGCTAGCCTTGAGAAAGTCTTTTCACCATCCTGGGCTGCTGTTTTGTCTTCTATCAAAGCACAGGGGGATTATGTACTATTGTGTTCGTAGCACTAAATTAAGTAACATGCAAAGAATTTGGTCCCTAGGAGGTTGTTAGCAAATGTTAATCCCTTTCTACCTTCTCTTCCTCGTCAGAGGGTCAGAAACATCAAACCTGGCAAACCCATGCCAAGCACTTAAATTGAGCTCTGTGAAATTCTCCCCATAAGAAAATCGGTCCCTACAGGGGAGCTGAACACATTTTCATAATTTATGACTGGTCTCAGGCAACAGGCCCCCATTTGCAACTTTATGAAAATGATAAATCAATATTCAATAGTAGGAGATAATCGGAAGAAAGAACAGGGACTTCTTTAACAATAAAAAGGCAGGGGCTCCATTTCCAACAAGAAACATACCCAGGAGGAGAGATTTCAAATTTGCTTCATTATAGCGTTGGCAGTGTTCACAGCCAGTCATCTAGTGTCATCCAAGAGAAGGTGAGGTGTCTGGGCTCTGTTGGATGGCATGGGTGAGTCTCCTCCTGCTTTCTTCGTTCAAGAGGGTGTTTTATATCTGAAACAAACATTTTCCCTCTTAGGGGTAACAAATGGCAAAATGTAGACAAAGCGATTAAATCCACAAATGCGCATGGAAGGCGAGCACTGTTTGAAGTTGGATAAATCACCGAAAAAGATCTTAACAGCACTTAAAAAAAAGTCTTCTCCTAGCTGATGACTGTAGCTTATAAGACTGGGCATATTTGTAAAAGTCCATCTGAACTAGTATCACGAGTCAGAGCCACCTCCAAACATTGTAATGTAAACCCAGAATCCTTCCCCTCCAAGTTCTTCAGATCTCACTGAAGGTCACAGGATCTGGTTTAGGTGGGAGTCTTAGAAATAATTGAAATTCCTCAACAACATTACCATTGAGTGGTCTTTCTATTTGTGTTTGGGCACGTCCAGCAATAGAGAAATACATTCTTCCCAGAGAGGGGTTTAGTTTAGTTCAACACAAATGAGTTGAGATGCTCTAATTGCGAGGCAATTGTTTGCACACAGGACATGCTTTCATTTCCTTTGGCTGTCGTAACACAGTACCACAAATTAGCTGGCCTAAAACAATAGAGCGGTCACTGTGTTAGTTTTGAAGTCACAAAGTTTGAAATCAAAGTGTGGGGCCATGTTCCTTCTGAAACCTGGAAGGGAGAATGCTTCCTTGTTCCTAGCTTCTTGCTTCTGCATTAATAGAACCCTGTGCAAGAAATTTTTGTATATGTATTATCCTGCACACAGGTTTGTGGTGACTTAATCCCTTGCATAATTTTTTTTTAAAGATTTTATTCATTTATTTGACAGAGATAGAGACAGCCAGCGAGAGAGGGAACACAAGCAGGGGGAGTGGGAGAGGAAGAAGCAGGCTCATAGCGGAAGAGCCTGATGTGGGGCTCGATCCCAGATCGTCGGGATCACGCCCTGAGCCGAAGGCAGATGCTTAACCGCTGTGCCACCCAGGCGCCCCCCCTTGCATAATTTTTAACTCTAAGTGCAAGAGTCTCTTTAAAAAAGAAAAAAAAAAAAAAAAGAGGACTGCGTTGCAGCTGAGGACCCTCATGTTAGAGTCAAGATTGGGACCATGAGCTGTATTCCTTTCAAGATTGGGCAGCCCAAGAAACAGATTGTCCCCACGGCAGTGGAGAGAAACTTTGAGAGGGTGTATGGAAAACTCCAGCATCTGAAAGAGCTGAGCAGGAGGCTGCAGAAGGACATGAAGTCGGAGATATCCTTGGACTTGTTCTCCATCCCCCTCTGCGAGGAAGACCAGAATTTTCTGAACTTGGCGACAGCCCTGGACGTGGCCATTAGGTGGATGGATGCCCTTCACCAAGGGAAGGTGAACCAGATCCAAAGGACTGTGACTGAACCCTTACAAAAGTTTGGCAGTGTCTTCCCTAGCCTTACATGGCGGTGAAACGGCGGAACAGTCCTTGCAGGACTGTAGGAGATTGCAGGCCAAGGTGGAAAAATACAAGAAAAAGGAGAGGTCAGGGCCAGTGCTGGCCAAACTCCCCCAGGCCCAAACAGAGCCTTGGCCTGCTTGGGATGACTTTGAAGCCAAGAACAAGCAGCTCCTACAGAAGATACCATGGTTCTGCCATAGTCAACTACATTAATTCCAGCTCAACTTTGAGTCCCTGACTGAAGTACAGGTGGTATGATAGTCTGAAATGCGTAAGATCTTTGGAGACTTGACCCTACAGCTTGACCAGCCTGGACACCTGGACAAGCAGCAGGAGTGGGAGACTGAGAGCAAACTGAGTGAGCTCAGAGCCCTCCTCTATTTTGACTGATGACTGAATCCCTGTCACCCTAGGAAGACTCGTGGGACGCAAGTTAGTCTCTCGAGTCTTTTCAAGCTTCGGCTCAGGTGTGTCAGCTCAGCAAAAGGCCGTCCCGTGGGAGAAGTATGGCAGCCCGTAGGTCGGGGATAGAGGCAGCTCGTACTCCACTTCAGCAGCCCTTTGCAGTGAGCCTGGCACCAAAAGCCCCAAGCAGGCAGCTCTCGTCCCACCCAATAGCAAGAGCCTGCAGACGCAGGTAAGCAGTACAGTAACCCCCCAGGGGCTTTCTTATTTCCAAAAAACTGCCCGAAGTGCATCCTGGCTTTGGGCCAACAGTGAGCTTCCAGCCTTCAGAGGGCATGGTTTTTGTCAGCTCATCTGAGGTCTGAGCCTTGTTTGCATAGTTAAGATGACGTCTATCTCCAAAAGATCCATCCTGGGGAGCCCACTGACCCTCATTTCCTTTCCACTTCAAAGAGTCTTTTTTTTCCCCCCTGGAAGGAGCCCTGCTTTCCAAGAATGTGAATTTGGGAAGTTGGCCTGCCCTGCAGGCTGGACAGGCCCCTCACGCCAGCCTCCCCGCATGACAAAGGCTCGTTTAGCCCACTCCTATCTATTAGGTCAAGGGCAGGGAAGAACCCCACGTTATACTTTCCCCAGGTAACTGGGACTCAACTCAGGTCAATGTCCTGCCCCACAAAATGTCACGGATCAATTCATAGGCCTCAAAGCCAGAACAGTGGGTTTTGCACCAGCAGTTGGGCTGGGTCAGAAAGAGAACAATAGCCGGAGGCTGCTTTTCACAGAGAAGGCTCCAGGAGCAGGTAGAGATGGTCTCCTGGGACAAATTCTAGACACGTGGCAGGTGCCAGGAGGAAGAGCTGCCCTGAGTGTGTGCAATGCAGTGGTACGTTTGGGTTGCTGAACAGTACCCAGCACTCTTTAACCGTGGTCTCTTGAGATCAGAGTGGCATTGGATGCAGTCAGTGGCCACATCTGGGGACCTAGTACTAGATTTTGACTCCCTTAAGTCTGTGTTCTAAGAAACCAGACACCTATGCGTTACCTGCAAGTGATTCCTCCCGCTTTACACTCTTTCCCCAGTGACTGTCAGAGTCTTCCCGAGGCCCCGTATCACCCAAGGACTCATAAACACCAGTGCCAGGTAACCAGCTCTCCATATGGTTTGTCTTTTCAGAGAAATCCTAGGAGATTAGCAGCTTGGAAAACCGCGATAGCCATGGAGTTGATGTCTGTTTCTGTGTTCGTTTCCTTCGTTTTATGGGTCATGTAGATCATATATTCTCTTGGATACCAGCAGGAATCCTAAAAGCCTTTCGGAATAATATATTTCCTCTTGTTCTTTGGGCTAACCTACTTCAAAACCCTTATATGTGTTTTATCCTCGATCTGTTGAGGTTTCCTATGTTACACTTGATTTATTTGTCCACATATGGTTCTGAATTGATGTGTATTCAATACTGAAAAGGATGACTTCTTACTGGCAATAGCTGTCAATGAGGATCTGGTTTCAGAATCTAAGCAGCACAAACCTTCCAGAGCAGTGGTTTTCAGCCAGTGGCGATATTGCCACTCCCAATCCAGGGGATGGTGGCAATGTCTGGAGGTATTTTTGGGGTTCAGACTGGTATGTGTGTAGGCTGCTATTGGCTTCTGTTGGGTAGAGGCAGAAGGTGCACTCTCACACCACAAAGGGTTGCCTGGCCCAAATATCAATAGTATGAAGATTGAGAAACCCTGACGCAGAGGAACATTTTTCTCCTACAACCTTTAGGCCTCCCTTCGGAAACTCTATGCCCTGTATTCCAGGCTCCCATCAACGACTTATTAATTATTTTAACATGGCCAAGCAACCTAATGATTTTGGACTTCAGCTTGCTTGTATATAAAATGAGGAAAGTAGCTTTTGGGAAAGAAATTGGAACATGTTGAGTCACTCATTGTATTTAATGGTCAAAGGAAAAAAGTGTTTAATATTCAAAGATGCTTATTGAAGAATTATTTATAATAATGAATATTATAAAACAGTCCTATTTGAATAGATGGCAGTTCATCTATTTCACAGACCATTATGAGGATCTTACAAAATAGTTTTTGTAACAAGGAAAATGCCTTTATTATAATGTTAAGAAAAAGAGTAATAGAATTCAGATGGAAATAGACCCGTAAATTCAGTGAAGATTCAGTAAAAGTAAAATATTCAGTAAAATAGACCAGATGGAAATTTGTCACTTTGTTTCCTGAGTTGTCCTTCCATGTTTCTTACTGTTGCACTCATCGCAGTGACTGACTCCCTCATTTTTGTGTGTGTCTTCATGACCAGACTGTGTACTCCCTGGGGATGGTAGGGAAGGGTCATAGTCACCTCTCTATCCCCAATGACTTGCATATAACTAACTGTATGTATGGTTTCTCATGAGACAGTTAAGTGCTCCATGCTTGGTTTCCTCATCTGAAAAATGCAGGCAAAACTGCACATATCAGAGGTGCTGAGAGCAGTAAATGGCAATGCTTGTAAAGATCATAACATATTGTAACAGACACAGAATAACCATTCAGTAAAATTAGTTATTGTTATTTCTTGTATCCCTGCTCCAACGGGGTGTGTAAGGAAGTTCAGGTTTGGTCTGGTCTTCTCTTTTTTTCTTCTCTGTTTTTCCCTCTGTGAATGAAAATGTGTACTAGACAATCTCAGTTCTCCTTCCCATAGCCCAGATTCTTGTATCTTTTGATTCTAAGGATTCAAGGCTTCAGGATTCAGGAAGCTTGTTGGAAGTCTAATCCTGTGCGGGCTCTGTAGAGTGAAAATAGCGCCACTGTGGTCTAATGAGGCTTTGAAGACGGGGACAGTCATCAGCGGGGAGAGTGGTGGGGGGTGGGCTGGAGACCATGTGGTGTAGGGAAAGAGCCCCGGAGGTGGTCTCAGGGAACTGGGACCGAACTCGGACACTGTGAGGCCCGGGCACATAGCATTTTTCCATGGCAGCTTCCAACTCCCTCACCAGTAACAACGGAAAGAAATAGCTAGCAAATTCAGGGACTCTTCCAAATCTTAGCTTGTGAGATTGAGCCCTATTCATGTGCCGCCAGCCATGCTCGTCTGAATTTGTCCTCGATGTGCCGGTTGTTGCCACCCACCATGTGGCTGCCTTCCTCCCTCAATCTTTCTACGAGCCTGGGTTTTGATGTCTTCCCTTCTAGATGCTAGCTTATTAACCACTCTTTTTTAGCTGGCCAGAAGTCCCAGAATAATGCAAGATATTTGTCTGAGAATCTTAGGGTCTTTTCTGCATCAGAATGACCATAATGAGGCTCATGGGACAAATGGTACGTTAGGAAAAAGCTATCTGGTACTGAGACACCAAAGGCAGTGGGGAAATCCTTCACAGGACCCGGAGAGATTGGAGAAATAACAGATGGGAAGCAATCCGAAAACAGATTAATAACGACAAATAAATCATTAAATCTTCCACTTACGCAGTCTTGCTCCAGAAAGAACAACAGATAAATAATGAAGACAAATTTAGACTCGGCATTTGAATCAAATTTATAACCAACAATAAAACTAACTACCTTTCAAGGTAGGGAGCCTCCAGCTGGAGAGTGGAAAGGTTTAATGCTGGAGAAGTTTCTTGCCTCTGATGAGAGAAGAGATTTAATAATCTCCAATTTCCTTTCCGCCCTGGAAAGGTGGTGCCACCTGTGAACGAAGCCGTGGCTCGGAGAGGACCAGTACCAGTGGAACAGCTCCCAGCAGGTGCCAGGCCCTGCAGGAGAGGCCTTGATATTTTCACAGCGACCCTCAGGGGAGAGCCTTAACAGTTCCATTTCACAGGTAAGAAAATTGTGACTCAGGGAGATTGTTTTTCCCAAGCTTGTAAGAGGTACAACAGGCTTCAACTTTGTGTCTGAAGCATGCTGAAGAAGCCAGAACTCAGCTGCTCTCACCGTTCTGACTGCACTGCTTTGGGCTCCTGAACCTTTCCCTAGAAGACCCAGTTAAAGGGCAGGTTGCTAGCGGCTCTGCACATAGAAGGGGAGAGGAGGAGGAAGAAATGACTCTACTCCTGGCCAGAGCAGGGAAGGAGGTTGTCTGTGAGGAGAGTGTGTCTGGGAGCTCCCGCCACCTGCCACCAGTCAATGCATCCTCCTGGAAGCTGGACTGCAGGCCCCGTGCCAGCTTGTCAGTGGAGAAACTGGCAGGAAGAGAACTCGCTCAGAGGATATTAGACCCAAGGGCTGCCCACAGGTTACACTGGGAAAGGGGGACCTGAGGAGAAGGGGCAATGGCCAATCTCAGCATCAGCAGGAGGGGAAGGAAGAGGGAGGGGGACTGAAACGCACGACGTGTCCAGTTTGTGTTCAGCACTGTGTCGTGCTCAGCACTTTTAAAATATTTCCTCTTTTAACTCCTCTCTACAGTCCTATTAAGTAGGTATTATTTTCTTCATTTTTTCCAAATGAAGACACTGAGACCAAAAGAGTTTAAGTCAATTGCTTTACATTATTCATTGGGCCTTGGATATTAAGCCAATTTTGTCTGACTCCAAATTCCACATTTTCAACCAAATGATGGTTTTCCAAATTCTCTTTGCTGGTGTTCCCTTGCATGTTTCACCATATCTGCATGCACTTGTACTTTTACTCAACCTTTTTCTGCAAACCAACTCCTCTCCTTCCTAAATTTTACTTACAGAAGTGCATTTTGAAAGGAAGATGTACGAGGCCATCATCTATGGAAAGCAAATTCGCTTGCCATAAATAGATGGTAATAACAAAAATAAGTAAATGAAAACAAAACAGTGTTATGAAATTCTTGTTGTAGTGTCTTATGTCTGGAAGGCTCTGTGCCCAAGGCATACTTTCTTTCCGAAAAGTGAGGATTAGCGGACTGTTAGAGAAGTGCTGAAGATATAGAGAGATGATGTCTTTCTCTTTGGTGTAATCAAACAGTTTGAAAGATAATTGAAATTCTTGTGATATGGTTCAAAGCTGTTTAATCCCTTCCTCTTGCCCACCCCACACCATCTCTAGGACCACAGCATTCCATGCCCACAATTTGGGAAGCTCCATCAGGATGGTGGTGATATTTTTAGCTTCTGTTCTGAAGTCAAGCAAGTGCCCACGTTGAATACCATCTCAAGTGAAACAACACAGATTACTAGATAGAAAGCAGAGAGAAGGATTCTGAAGATTATTAGATCCCCCTAAGTGGTTTTCTCACCCTAAGTCTTCAATCTAATGTATCATAATTAAAGGTTGTGACAATTTTCTACTAAGAAACATGAAATGGTTTCTTGTGGGAGATATAAACAATTCTCGATAATTCCTTAGCCTGGCTTTTAAGGCCTTGCAAAATTCTGTTATGCCTCACCACCACCATTATACTTAGGCCAAAGAGAGCCAAAATGAACCACTCATCATGTCTTTTATATGTCCTCAAAATGTCTTGCCTCCATAGTATTGCTAATCTGTTGCTATGTTTTGAGAACCTCTCCCTGTTCACCGAACATCTGCATGTGTAGTGGCCATGGGCACAGAGAGCCTGGAAAGATGAGAGTAAGAGCATGTAGCATGGGAATGTCTGCAAGATGTCTTGCATTTGGCAGCATGAAAGGTCTGCGAAGCTTCTGCAGGAATTATTTCAGTTGTGTGTGAGGGATGCTGATGGATTGAGGATCAAATGGGAGTTGAGTAATGGAAGGTAGCAAGAACACACTGAGATACAAGATGAAAAATGAAGTGTTAGATAGGAGACAGGGGAGCTTGGAGCATGTTTTTAGGTGAAGTTTGGCTCCTTTTTTGCAGGAAGCAAAAAGGAAGAAGCTTTAAGATGTAAATCTAGAGAATATGGGCGGGAATGGAATCAAGAAGAAACGTGAAGGGCTTGGCCTTGCACACAAGGACAGACACTTGGAGACGCTCACAGTGAAGTGGTGACTTTTCTATAAATGGAATGGAATGAGCAGAGGGACTCCGTAGCACACATGACCACTAGGTAGCTGGAGAGTCGGGATCTCTCTGGATTTCTGCCATTCAGAATGTAATGTGAGGGGAGTCAGCCTGCTGATAATGATGTGGAATCACAGAACGTGGAAGGTTGCGGGAAGTCCAGTCCTCTACCTATGTTTGGATCCGCGTCAGACAGGATGAGGTCTACTCTCTTAACTTCAGGGGCGGGAGATTGGTGCCTATACAGAAGAGAAAATTTCTCTTCAGAAAGCCTTAGGTCTCAGGAAGTCTTCTTCTAGACAGAAATAGTATCTACTTCCCTGCCAGATGGTGCCAGTTTTGTCCTTAAAAATCCCTCAGGACTTAAATCCCTCTTCAAATATGTATGGAGTGATGGATTTTTTTTCCCCTTTGAAATATTAGGTTGTTCAACCCTTTTTCACATAAGATAATTTAAAAATCTCTGTTTGACTTTTTTTTAATTGTATGTACCAACATAAATTTCAGTTGTGATGTCCACAAATAAAAACGATACCCCAGAATCCCGGATATGGTTTGATCAGGGAAAGGTAGTGAAGAGTTCCTTCTAGGTACTGGGTTTCATGAAGTCTGGCCAAGTTGCTGATTGAGACTTAAAGAGTACTTACAATATGCAGGCAATTTCTTAAGAGTTTTAAAGCATCATCTTACTAAATTTCTTCAACACGAGGTAGAAACTTTTAATTTTCCATTTTACAAATTGGCAGTTGGAAGCCAAGTACGTTTCCCAGAGTAACTAAGCTAGCAAGCGGCCGAGTTGGGATTTGAACTCAGGTTCACTTGATTTCACTCCATTAGGATCTCATCACATGTTGATGTGTTGTTAGTCGTCTTCCTTCCATCCTGTACAGGTAGGTTTCTTCAGGTGTTGAGCAAAGAATATGGCGCACAGAGGTTCTTATTAAATGTGGTTTGGATCCTTATGGTATAGATATTACTAGCTCTCACTTTGCAGCTGAAAAAAAAAATGAGGCTCCAATAAGCAAGTATTCACTAAGTGTCAGACTCAGTGCTGTGGCCGCCAGGGTGACAAAAGTAAGCAGGTAAGTAAGGACAGGTGTATGAAAGTAAAGGGTCCTATCTCTGGGCTCAAAGGTCAGCAGTATTTCCATAACACTGTAGCTAATTCATCCAGCAAAATTGCTCAGAGTCCAGGTAGAAGAATGGAGCTTGCCCTCTGCAGCAAAAACTCCTGTCCAGAAAAGTGAAGGTGTCCTTAGAAAAAGGGGCTACGGTGAGGGAAAACAACCTTGTACACGTCAAGGAGTAGGGATTCTCCTTGCCTTTCCCCCACAGATCTAAATTTTATTAATGCCCGCCCCACCCCCCAGCAATGTGGCATTCTTTTAAATATGCCCTAAAAGTGTAAATCAGAGCAAAGACCATATTTCACGCCGAGAGGCTTGTATATCCATCAGGTATTTATGGCACTCCTGTTAGCCAACTCTTCCATCTGGGATGCCTTTAGTCATCTTTCATCTGGTACACCTATTAGAGGAACTCCAGAGCCATCCATAACAAAGGGGCCCATCTTTTAGAACTCCTTTGGCAGGAGTGAGAAATCCAAAGGTTTCCCATAAAGCCTGTGTTTCCAATTGCGTTTAAAGCAGTTGTTTGATATGATAATGTCTTTGGGGGGAAAACTTGGCCCTGCCTCTCAAGGATAATAGAGGACAATTATTTTATTCTGTTGTGCTGTCTAACGAGGAACCATCTATTAAAAGCACAAGGGTTTCTGTAATCTACAAATTATGGAGGAAAAAGATTGCCGAGCCTCTCTGTGTCCCTCCTCCCCCCTCAAAATAACCCTAAAAGCTTCAGTGGAAAAAAAAGGAAAAGAGCTTTTTATCTTTCTAAATAGAGTAGTGAATACCTGCTATAACCTAAAACCAGTTAAAAAAAAACACACACACACACAGAAGAGGAAAGATTTAATGGACTCTTCCATTAAATATGATCGAATATTCCTGGAACCACGTTGTTTCCTATATACTTTCCAGTTTGACTCCGCGCAAGTAAAGGTAAAATCTAAACAAGAGCTTTCTTTTTTTAATAATCATTTTGAAAGAGATGAATGCATCTCTGGGGGGAAAATCAACAACAAAACAATAGCTTTAATTGTCACTTTGAACACCGCAATGCTCTCATTAATTCCTCAGCAGAATGCCTCGTTATTAAAATAATATGTGGGGAGTTTGTAGTCCAAAAAAGCCAGGAGACAAATTCACTGCTAAAATGTTCCAGAATGTCTCAGAAAGGAATAAAACTACCAGAACTTTCATCCTATTCCAATCATAGACACATGTCCACGAGGAACTGTAATTCATTTTGACAGGACTGCTCGGATGGTTCCAAACCCAGACCCATGCCGGAGACCACTCAGACTGCTCCCATCCTCGGCCGGGATGTGGAGACGTGGGGCTGCAAGTGTCTCCCATCAATTAGACATTCAGAGCAGAGAAGGGCCGGCTCAATGCACGGGAGTGAGGAAGCTGCAGAGTTTTATGCCTTATTAATTGGACCTCGCTATTTAAACTCTTGAAAACTCCAAATGGCTTTGGCATGAAGTCAGAACCATAAAATAAATGGACTCAAGAAGTGAAAAGGAATACTCTGAGCTAGGCCGTTTCCTGTTCCTCCCTAGAATCCTCAACCGTATCTGGTACTGGAATTTCAAGTTCAAATCTTAGCTAAACGCTCAGCCACCCTTCACAGGCTGCTGCGAGTATAATCGAGACTTTTTGTTTTTCTCTTTTTAGTTCTGGCTTCTTCAAGAGGTGGCGGCATAATAGATAACCCCCTTTACTTTTCCTGGGCCAGCAGGTATGCATCCATCAAATTTGCCCAGCAAAGTAAAAGCTCACTTGAGTTTTTGGTTGTGTTGTTGTTGTTTTTTTCTTTTTGTGTCTAGAATTTTGTCAAACTAGAGTGCCTCCTCTGCCTTTCCTGTAGGCTTTCTGAGTAAATCATCCTGAAAAATAGTGACCTCTGGCACTGAGCCTGGGAGAGGTTCTGCTTCTGGGAGAGAAGGTAGCAGGAGAGATCAACCTTGGTTTCTTCTTTTTTTTTTTTTTTTTATAATAATTTTTTAGTATGTTATGTTAGTCACTATACAGTACATCCCTGGTTTTTGATGTAAAGTTCCATGATTCATTAGTTGCGTATAACACCCAGTGCACCATGCAATACGTGCCCTCCTTACTACCCATCACCAGCCTATCCCATTCCCCCACCCCTCTCCCCTCTGAAGCCCCCAGTTTGTTTCTCAGAGTCCACAGCCTTGGTTTCTTTCTGGCTTTGCCTCCTTGACAATCAAGACAGTCGTCTGAGACCAGACGGCTTTGTCTCCTGAACATGAGCAGAGTCAGGCGACAGAGCAGACACCTTTGTCATCAGCACCCCCACCCCTCCAGACCCTCGTGAGGATTATTGGCAGATCTCCCTTTGGTAACTGGTCTGTGAGTGGGAGGCCAAGAGAGATTCCCTTGAGGGTAAAAGCACAGCTGGGTTTCAGGTTGCTGACATGCTATTTAGCAAGCGAAGAGAGAAACTGACTAGAACTACTGGAGACAGCTAGGGGTACGAACACGATGGGGCTAAGTCCAGCTCAGAGGTTCCCCAGTAGAGGCTCTGCTAAGGGAGATAAGGAGACGGGGGAAAGGGGCACCCTTTTATTATCCACCAGATGGTCTCCTTAGAACTTCACAGACGTGATCATCCTTAAACCCCACAACAGCACTTCCAGGGAGATAGGGCTCCCATTTTATAGGTGAGGAAACAGGCTTAGAGATTTGAAGGTCATGTTATAGGTGTGTGGTGTGGACATTAAGGGTGAAAGCTACATCTCTCTATCCCCCAAATCATGGTAGGTACTGCCCGAAACTCCACTGGGTCACCTCCTGGGGACAACCGTGTACACGCACCCCTGTGCCCCTCCCTTCCTCAGTGTTCCTCTCCAGCAGCTCCCGTGCCAGCGCTTCCCAGTGGGGTCTGTTTGGTGTCTCAGTACTTCGCCTGGGCCTCTGCTCATCGTCTTGGCCTTGGTAACCAGTATTCTTTTTCCTCCAAATAAAATCTAATCTTGGCTCCACTTCCCTGTACTTATGTTGGCACAACGTGAGGAAGCGTGAGCAGCCCAGCAAGAAGCAGAAAAGTGTGCTGTAGAGTTTCTGACCTACCCCTATATGCTTTTATTAATTTAAGGTATAATTTAGTGTTAAGAGCTTGGGGTCTAGGGGCGCCTGGGTGGCTCAGTTGGTGAAGCATCTGACTTGATTTTGGCTCAGGTCATGATCTCAGGGTCATGGGATCGAACCCCGCATCAGGCTCCTCGGTTAGTGGGAGTCTGCTGGAGATTCTCTCTTCCCCTCTCCCTCTGTCCCTACTCGCCTCAAATAAATAGATCTTTTTTTAAAGAGCATGGGCTTTGGGTTTACTCAGAACCCAGGGTTCAAACCCTGAGACCACTTCTCATTAGGTGGGTCACCCCGAGCAAGTTTCTATGTCCATTAGCCTCGGTATTCTCATCTACAAAATGGGGGTAGGAATGGGTTCCTCACAGATTTATTGTTAGGATTATGTGAGATGATGTGTAAGAGCACTAAGTATAGCATGTGGGTAAGTATGCTTAGTGGGTCCTTTATAAATGGAAACTTATTTAGGGTAGATGTTTAAAATTAAATGTTCTCCATATTTATTTTAGAGTTGATAAACCAAACTAACACCCATGGAAGGGATAAGACGGTACTATCACAGACTACTGACCCACCTTCCTCTAGGATGCTGAGGTCCCTTCCTACCCTTTGGAGGAAATATCCCTTACACTGCAATTTTTCATGTCTTGTAAGGTCCAATCAATACAATTGATTTAATGATTAATTTATTGTGCTCGGCAGTAAAAGCCCTGCATCGACGTCTTAAAATGGAATCTTATTGCATTTGAGACAAACACAACTAATTGGCAGCAATCATTTAAAGGGGAAGCACAAAGTGTTCTGAACACACATATGCAATCTACACCAATAATGGAAAAAAGAAAACACTTGCACTATTTTAAGGATGCAAAAGTGGAAGGATGAGTTGAGTGTTAGCATTTTCTGAGTTGCTGAGCCACAGAGAAAGATCATCTGGGCCCGTTATGCTCTCTGTGTCCTGACATTACTCATGGTCCGTGAGGACTTCAGGAGGGTTTTCTTCCCAGCTGTTAGTATGAGGAGCAGTTGTGTTCCTCTTTGGTTGTGTCTTGTTTTTATCTCGCAGTCTGTAAGCAATGAGGCCTCCATCCTTCTACTGGCCTATGGAAGACCAGAGACAAATCTGTGTCCTATCCATACCCTTGGTTGCACTTTTTTA
Organism: Ursus maritimus; assembly: GCF_017311325.1. NCBI lineage: Eukaryota > Metazoa > Chordata > Mammalia > Carnivora > Ursidae > Ursus > Ursus maritimus. The sequence goes on along the minus strand of NW_024423564.1, from coordinate 55,430,038 downwards.
GTTATGCGTATCGTACATCTATTTTTTCTGGACCTGTGTTTTTGTTTCTACCATTGTTTACCTTTGCTTCATACGGCCCTCCAAATTATGAAATGAATTACCTAACTGAATGTCGATGTATCTTTTTAAGTTGCCTATAAATATATTTGGGACAAAGTAAGGGATACATAAACTGATAAATGAACAAATACAGAAGTTAGAAAAAAAGAAGTCTAATTTCCTGTTCTCCCATGCCACAAACTAGGTTTGTATTTGGTTCCTTGGCACCGGATTTGTCTTCTGATGGCAACAAAAGGAACTCCACCAGCAGCTATCCTAACCCAGTGTTTGGTTCTTTCTCAAGGATTCTGTCCTCCTTAGCGCCCCCCTCCTGAGAGTCTGCGTGTGGGAGGGGATCCAGGGAGGGGCTGGGGAGACCCGGCTTGGCCACAAGGTGTCACTGTTGCTGCACCGGAGGGAGGTCTCTGGACCTTGTCTTTGGCAGCTGGAAATGCTTCCTCTTTCCTCACTCAACTTACTCGTAGGTGAACCAGGATAAAATAGCATTCATTAGATTTTTTTTTTTTCTGCTCCAGAGAGAAGGGATAAGAACTCTCTTTGATATATACTTTTCCAGCTGCTGTGAGTGTTCAGTTTAAGGCGATGGAGGGATCGGTGATTTTTAAAATTAATTTTCTTCATCAGGAAGCCATCTAGATGGGATTGTCTACCCAGCACCACACCAAGAGCGCCTGCTGAGACAGCCAAGGGCCTTGGCCAAATCCTGGGCTTTGGCGCCCCGACAGACCTGGGTTTGCATCTGGGTACTCTTTCCTCTACTCCTCCAGCCTTACTGGCTGTGTGACCAGAAACAATTTTGAAACTTTCTGTGCCTCCCTCCGTTTCCTCATCTTCAAAAAGTAATTTATAATACCTATTTCAGAGGACTGGCATGAGAATTAAATTGGGTTGGGCGTGAGAAACAGAGCTCATAATAGGTGTTCAATAAATGAAAGCTATTACCCATAAAATGTGAGCTGGGGATAGCTGTCTGGTAACTTGAAATAAATCTTACATATTTTTTCCAGTGTCTGCAGAAATTAGGTGGAGGGTGTGTGGTGTGTGTGTGTGTGAAAGAGGCAGAGAGAAGGAGATGGGGAGGAAGGGAGGGAGACGGTAGCATGAGCTATGGTGTGTGTGAGCAAGGCTCTCAGGCGCCGTGCAGAGGGAGCACAGCGCTCCTGATTCATCACGGGAGCCAGTGGCTGAACCTGTACCCTAACATCTCTTTCCCTGCCTGACAGCTTTACAACTTTCTTCTAGGGATAGCCAACACTTCTGAGATGCTCACTTGTGACAGAAAGCACAACAGAGGACAAGGAGCAGCCTCTCCTCAGGATGGGGCTCACCAGCCTTGTGCTCTGTCCTCATTTGATCCCACTCTGACAGACAGCCTGGTCAAAGGGACGTGGGCTTTGGAGTCAAGCGTAGGTAGAGATTCCAGCTCCCAGACTTGCTAGCCGTGTGGCCTTGAGTAACTGTTTACTCCTTCAGAGCTGCACTTTTCACCCTGGTAAAAATAGGAATGACACAATTATTTGTGGTTTTTGTGTGGGGTTAAAGAAGAGAGTCCAAGTGCAAGCACAGAAGACAAAGGACACAAGTTCCCAGGGCTTCTCTCCTGTCCGTGTAGGAAAACGCTATCAGGACTGCGTGGTCTGGTGCAGGAAGATGCCTCCCTCGACCTGTAGGGTCTCAGAACCGCCTTGCTTCAGAGATGTGTAGAGGGAAAACACAAGTCCTGTTTTAAACATGTTAAGTCGGAGGTGTCTGTTGGATAGGGAGGTGGAGATGCTTACCAGCAAGTTGGATGTGGAAAGTCTACGGGAACTTTGCAGGAACTCTAGGTGGAGATGTGGAAAGTCTACGGGAACTTTGCAGGAACTCTAGGTGGAGGTGTGGAAAGTCTACAGGAACTTTGGAGGAACTCTAGGTGGAGATGTGGAAAGTCTACGGGAACTTTGGAGGAACTCTAGGTGGAGATGTGGAAAGTCTACGGGAACTTTGGAGGAACTCTAGGTGGAGATGTGGAAAGTCTACGGGGAGGAACTCTAGGTGGAGATGTGGAAAGTCTACGGGAACTTTGGAGGAACTCTAGGTGGAGATGTGGAAAGTCTACGGGAACTTTGGAGGAACTCTAGGTGGAGATGTGGAAAGTCTACGGAAACTTTGAAGGAACTCTAGGTGGAGATGTAGAAAGTCTACGGGAACTTTGGAGGAACTCTAGGTGGAGATGTGGAAGTCTCCTGAATTGGTCAAATTGTACTGCAGCAAATAACTTTCTTTCTGGTCTTTTCTGTCCCACTAACGTCTTTTAATTCAATTGAACACATGCTAACTGTTAGACGTCACTTTCGTTCAAGGAGCCTTAGGCTAGAGGTTTGAGACTGTGTATTCTCCAGGTTGACCTAGGATATGATATTGTTGTAGACTCAGAGCTGAGTGCTGACGGGTGATGCATAACAATATCCCGTTTTTCAGAATTGCCAGCTGAGGTCTGGAGGATCACTGTGGAGCTCAGAGCCACCACATCGGCTACCTCCTTGCTTTTAAGGTAATGGATTATAATCCAGATGGTGGTTCAAATACTTCTGAGGTCAGGGATTAAAGCCCAACCCTTCTTACAAGCCAGTTGTTCTAAGGCTTAAAGGGAAATTCTTTAATGACTTCCCCTACATAGAGCCCTCAATTACTGTGGGTCATTGGGACACAGAATTTGATTTGTCATGGGATAAAGAAACTCTTGGCTTTCACATATAGCAATGAGTTAATGAAGCACGGTTTCTGGACGGTAGGAACCAGAGGGACTGAAGCTGTGCTGGGCATCCGATACCCCTGGCAGTCTTGGCCAGTATCTCCCAGAGTAAGGATGGAACGTGAGTCATTCAGGATGCCTTGTTAGAAAAAAAAATTTTTTTTGGAAAAGCTGAATTTACACTCTCTCATAGCCTTAAATACCCATAGTGAAAATTAGCACATGAAAAGCTGAAAAGCTGTAGTTCTAAAGGAATATGCTCAAAGTCTCTACCTAGTTCAAACCCACATTCCAAGTCACACCTGACTGTGGAGCTCAAAACATCTGTGAACATCCCATAGAACACGTGTTTTACTAATTAGCTAACTTTGAGTTTCTGATATAAACACTGTTCTGGGTCCTTTATTGGTTTTCATCTTCAATCTTTGCAACCAGCTCGTGACAGAGACACTGTTTATGATCATTCGGTGACGAGGACACTGGGGCTCGGACAGGTAGCGTTCGCTCAGGCTCCCAGTCTGGGTGCCCTGCTTTTCACTCTATCTTGTTCATAATGTTTCATTCATCCTCCATATGTCCTCCCTCTGTGTCTTCACTGGTAACATTCTCAAGGCCTGGAATTGGGTTCTCACCATTCCTGGCTGCGACGGCTTCCTTATCTCTTAAGATCCAGGTCGGGAATCATCTCAGTTGTGCTGTTTCTCTTCTGTGCTCCCGTGGCGCTCTCCTTACGTCCACCTTCATAGTGTCCACTGTATTGCACAAGTGTCTATTTTGTGCAGGCCCCTTAAGAGCAGGTGTTCTATGTTCATTCTTGTCTGTATGTCTCCTAACAGATACAGTGCTTGCTTGACAAGAAGTAGGCGTTTATTAAAACTCCTGGCATAGAGGCTCATCGTCTCTCTGTTGCACTGAATTGAACTGAACTGAAGCCAGTTCTGACTATCTTCAGAGCCCCAACCATTTCCCATTATACCTCACTGCCTCCCATTCCAGCTGTAAAAGTTCTGTTATGTTTTGGCCCAAATAAGCAACGGACCTGTTTTTGCTCCCGGGGTAGTTGGTAATGCTGTGGAGAATTATAGGGAGCGAATCTGGGAGGAGAACAGGCACCTAAACTCAGATTTATATTACATCAAGGATTGCATTAGCAATTTATATATGAATCCGCTTAGTACAGGGCTGAGAACAAAGAAAGCTTTAGTAAACATTAGCTCTTACTTACACTATTACAATTTCGGAGAATGGGTTCAGTCATTGTCAATAATACTTTTGTTTCATGCCTGGAGTTGCAGGTTGGATTATGGCATTTTTGTTGATGAATAGTCTGGCTGGGTAGATCCCACTTGAAAGTTAAGATTCTGGTGTTTAAAGCAGACATAGGTCATTCAGAAGCCACTTGGTGGGGGGGGGGCAATCTGGCGTAGACAGGGTACTCTCTCAGAGGGGGCTACCCATCCACACTGGATGCCATAGTCTGCCGTGGGGGTCGTTAAGACCCAGAGAGAAGAGCTCTGCCTGGAAGTCTAGTTAAATCTCCCTTTCTCCCTGAAGCTTAAGCTGGCCCACAGTTTTGGCCAGTTTGCTATCATAATTCTTTAAGAACAGATTTGTAGTGTTTTACTGTTTGTGTTTCTGTGTTACTCTCCCTTCCATTGAAGGCTTCGAGGCTTCTCTCTCTCTCTGTCCCTGCCTCTGACACTAAACCCTGAAGGTTATCGTGCATAAATAACCCCGAGGTTCAGTCTCTGGCTTATTCACAACCTCACATTCTTTGAAAAATTGGAATAGGCTCTTGACTTACCTTCCTGCCCCTGATGATGTTAAAATACATTGTGCCGCTTCCATGCTTTAAGATCTCCCATGAAAAATTAGAGCTATTCACTTTGACAAGCAAACTTCTTCATAATCTACCCCAATCACTTCTCTAGCTATGTCCCTTATCGCTTGCCTCCCAGTACCTGTCCAGGTACCCAGGTGCGCACTGGATTTCTTACCATTTCCCATTCTGTGCCTCTGTACGTTCTTGCTGTCAGCGATTTTCTTCTTCCTCAGGTCTTTGGCATTTCTTACTCATCCCCCAAACATCCCTTCTTCTGCGAAGCCTCTCTTTCTCCTCAAAGGCAATGTGCAAAGCTGTTCCTTTGGGCTTCACTGCATGTCACCAGCCCTCTGCTTCATTGACACAGTCCTCTCTCATCTCTTCTTCTCTTTCACCAGAAAGAGAGTTCTGGTGTTGTATGAAGGACCTTTTGTTGGAGGAACGAAGGGGTCGTAATGACTACCTGCCATGTAACACTCTCTTCTTCTGTGGCTGGAATGTAAAATTTAGGCTGGGTAGACCTTTGCTAGGGAGTTCCTGAGGCTGAGAGGGCCAGATGGGACCAGGTAGGTCCTAGGAGAGTATGCAGAAGGGGAAAAACTACTTACGTGGGATTGAGCAGAGCTCGGCCTTAGAGTTCTCCCCTGAAATTTACTTTTGATTCACTTAGCCCGTACGGGATCTATTCCAGCTCTCTAGAGGAGGCAGGGATTCAGACAAAAACCATGGCAAGGAATAACCAGGGCACATATGGTTGGCATCCTTTATGTTATATTTTCTCAGGAGCTTTAAGTGACTGAGTGGGGATTTGGGATCCTGGCTCTATCACAAGCACACTTTGTAACACCCAGCACGTTGAATTATATTTGTTTCTGTGTCTTCCTTCCCTGTTAGACTGTGAGCTTTTTGTGTCCAGGGTCTGGAGCACATTTTGCCTTGTTACTGTGCTGGGTCTTGTACAGCAAAACAGCAGAGCTAGCCTGGGGGCAAATAGTGTGGACTTCGGAGGTAGTCGGCTTAGGTTCAAATCCCACTTGTACCACTTCAGGAGCAAGTGACCTCAGGCAAGGGAAATAAGCTTCTGTGCTTCAATCTCTTCGTGCATTTAGCGAGGATAACGATAGTGGCTTTTCTACGTTGTGGTTAAGATGATCCAGTGAACTAATGTGCCCCAACTGTTTGTACCTGTCACTTAGCAGGCATTGAAGAGTTGCTAGTTATACATAACTTGATTCCTCTAGAGCAGAACAGTTCATCAGCATAGTGTAGGCGCTTCTTAAATGTAAACAAATAATAAAGCATTGAACGGAAAGTTTTTCAAGGCACTGTGCAAAGTGACTTGGGGCAGGGTGGTGTTCTCCAAAGAGGATGGGTAGGGAGTACGAAGGAGGAGTTCGAATGATAGATCTGCCTCCTCCTACTTTCATTAACACGGACAAGCCATTCAATCTGTCTCAACCTCAATATCATTTAATCCCAGAGCTCGGTGTTATTTTCACCTTCTGTTTTGTGTCCCTGCACCGTGTCTGGTGTCCAGACAGAGAGCTGCTTCCTTATGAACTGAAGCTTCATGATGGACAACGCTAACTAAAGCGGGGAGCGGAGGGGAGGGCAGGGAGACATCTCCAGTGACCAGGAGCATCGAGGACTCCTAAATTCTACCTTCTAAGAGGATATGCTTTGTGTGGTCAGGACCCATGTTTTTTTTTTTATTCGAGTATTGGTTTTACTGAAATAGTAAACGGATATGTCTTATGGATCTGACTTCTCTCTATCATTTCACCATTTAGCGAAATAGTTGATTTCGGTATATTTTAGAAAAAGGCCTTTTGGTTTAGTGAATACTTCTGAATTTGGGGAATTAGTTAATTAATTTTCATTTCACGCATACCCAGAAGTTTTAACAATCTTAAGTAGAGGTTATTCTGGGATCTGTTTTGATGAAGACTCATTGTGGCCTGGAGGTGGGGTGGGCAGTGAGTGGTTGGGTGTTAAATTTTATGCTAAGCTTTCTCATTGTCCTCAACCATCCTGTTTGCCATGATGAAGCCCATTTTATAGATTAGGAAGTAGGCCCCAGGGAATCATAGACGTGCAGAGTAACAGTTCCAGAATTTGAAACCCAATTTGTGCTCTTAGGACTGTGCCACTCTGTGTTAGGAAGCAGCAGTAATGACTGTCAGACATTTTAGTGTCTAGGTGAAGAGCCAAGTGACTAGGACGGTACTGCGTTCAACAGGTGCCAGCCGAAAGCACAGACATCTGTAAGAGAGGAGCAAGGCTTTCAGACGCCTCCCCTGCAGCCCCATTTGCTGAGTTGACAAGTTAATTACTCCGCTATCAGGAGATAACTTGGTAGCGGTAACACGTGTAACTGTGTAATTATCAGGGGTTCCAGTAGTCGCTGTGTAATTATCAAGTAGTTTTCATGAAACAACATGTGTTTGCTTGTAAATATACAATTAAGCGGTGTCGCCACCGTTAACTATAAAACAAAACCAGCATCTGGCACTTAAGGTACCAGCTGTGGGTCCCTACAATTAAACTTTTCTTTAAATAGGACTAACTTTCCAAAGGGCGCCAAGTCACAAAAACTCACAGGAGCATATCTGATACCACCAATCATTCTGTTCTTTTTGACTGAAATGACATTTTCCTATCGTACCTGTAAAAATCCAATCTAGTCTTTGTTGAGCTCAAATGCCTTTTTTTTTTTTTTGTATTTTGCAGATTCCTCTAAACAAGATGCAAATTCTGCTTCTCTAAATTCCCTAAACCTATCTGTACCTCTTATGACTTTTGATATATTCTGCCTACCTGGGAATTTGGGGCATATCCATCTGTCAATCATGGCACAAATATTTATGGGCCTTTATTACGTGGCAGACCCTGGGCTGGGCAATTGGAGTATAGTGACCGTCAGAAGAGATACGGCCTCTGTCACCACAAACCTTAATAGTCTAGAATAGTAGGGAAGACATATATACAAATAATTGCCAGTGTCATAAACCTTGTAAAAGAAGAAGTCAAGGCTAGTGCTATGGGTGTTAATTCTCTTTTAGTCTAAGTAACTTGCGGGTGGTGATCCCAGGTCCTATTTCCTCATTTATGCAATTACTTATTTAGCACATACTTTGTCCTATTTGCTGTGCTGTGTACTAGGAATTTTACGATAAGCAAGATGGACATTGTGCTTATACTCTAAATTCCCAAGGTGGCTACCGCAGGACCTGGAGCATATCAAGCACTCAGTGTATATTTTTTCTTGCCAGTGACATTAGCTAACAGTCCTAATGTAAAATTATTAATATCCTTATCTTTATGTTGTCCAAAAGAATCTAGGGACCTATATTGTATTATCATAGAATATAGATATTTTGACTGGTCATAGAAGATATTGACCCAGAAGTGAAAACTTAGATTTATAATTTGCTGTTATATTTTCTTAAAGTTCCCCTATTTCGTATAAAAACCTCTAAAGAAAACTTGAAAAATATACAAAAATTATCACACAAAATTCTCCTATTCAGACAGACCTGTTAAGATAAATTCCCCTGTTATATTTTTCACCAGTATTTTTTGTGTCCTGCTTTTTCTTCTACTTCGCATTAGAGCATGAACATTTTTCTATATTATTAAAGAGTCATCTCAATTTAATTTTTAAATTTTTTTTCAAAGATTTGATTTAATTTTTTTAGAGAAAGAGCGCAGGAGCTGGGGGAGGGGTAAGAGGGAGTGGGAGAGAGAAACTCAGGTAGACACTGCATTGAGTATGGAGTCCGATGTGGGGTGCAATCTCACGACCCTGAGGTCATGACATGAACTGAAGTCAAGACTCGAACGCTTAACTGACTGAACCACCAAGGCACCCCAAGCCATCTCAATTTTAATGACTTTTATATCCCATCATAGATACAACTAGAGTTCCCCAGCATTTCCTTAATGCCTGACTATATCATTCATTCATTCAATCATATTTATTTAGTGACTATTTCTTTTATCAGCACTGTTCTGGGCATGGGAAATATGGTAAAAATTAAAACTGAGAAGGACTCCAAGAGTTTACGATCTGGAAGATATATAATAAATAAGTAGCTATATAACTATGGCCGATGAGATGAGGTAAAAGAAGGGTAAGAGGATAGAGGGTCCTGGAGAGACACTCTTGTCATAGAGAAGTCAGGAATAGTGTCACCGAGTAAGACCTGGAGGGGCTGGGGTTCACATGCAGGAGTTTGGGGCAAGAGGAAGAAAAGCGAGTGCAAGGACCCTGAGGTGGAAGTGTGCTTGGCTTGTTCAAATTATAGCTAAGGCATAAGTGTCGCTGAAGGAGAGTCAGCAAAGGGGAAGAGTCATGAGATCAGAGCAGTAAATGAGGATGGTGGCATACGGATTATGGAGGGTCTTGTAGCCCACTGAAGGGCTTCGAGTCAAGCAAGGAGCTAAAATGTTTACATTTGAGCGGGTCGCCCTGGTTGTCATTGTTGAAAATAGATCATAGGAAAGAAGAAAGTGACAAGAGGTCCCGACAGAAGACTATAGCAGAGATACAGAACTATTTTTTGGCCTTTGCATTAGAAATAAGCTTCAAAAATAGTTATTATAAAATTTTTAGTGAAATTTTGTATAGAAGTAAAAAAAAATAGCATAATGAACTCCCATCCTCAGCTTTAACATGAACAGCGCACCTGGCTAATTTTAGTTCATTAATATACCTACTCATTACTGACCTCCACACCCTGCTGTATTTTTTTCAAAATTTAGACATGTACTTTTTTTTTTTTTTTAATGATTTTTTATTATATTATGTTAGTCACCATACAGTACATCCCCGGTTTCCAATGTAAGGCTCAATGATTCATTAGTTCTGTATAACACCCAGTGCACCATGCAATACGTGCCCTCTTTACTACCCATCACCGGTCTATCCCATTCCCCCACCCCCCTCCCCTCTGAAGTCCTCAGTTTGTTTCTCATAGTCCATAGTCTCTCATGTTTCATTCCCCCTTCTGATTACCCCCCCTTTCTTTATCCCTTTCTTCCCCTACTGATCATCCTAGTTCTTATGTTCCATAGATGAGAGAAATCATATGATAGTTTAGACATGTACTTTGATCTCTAAATAAGGAAAAGCTTTCTAAACTAAAAATGCAGTGAAGAAAGCCCTAAGAAAAATCTTACAGAATTTCCATAGACTAGAATTAGAGGGTCAGGACATAAAAACTATATTTGGGAAAGTATTTACATTAAATACACACAAAGTTTGTCATATATAAAGAATTCATAGACATTGATGAGAACAATTACTAACACCCAGGATGTATTTGGGAAAGTCAGTAAGAACCTTTTTAAAAATAGATTTAAAAAATGATCCTAAAAACTATAATTATATAAGGAATGAGACAAAAATAAGCTAAAACAATGAGATACTACCCCTCTGTCACCACCCCATAACAAACATCACTAAGAATGCCAAAAAATTGGAACCAGCTTTGGTGCCCAATCACAAGCCAGAATATAGATTATTTCACTCAATTAAAACTTTTTTTTGAGTACTTTAGACTTATAGTTAAATCACATGATGACCATTAGTTATACTTTGTTTAATGTTGTTTGATGGTTCTTTTTTTTTTCTTAATATTTTTTTATTATATTATGTTAGTCACCATACAGTACATCCCTGGTCTTTGATGTAAAGTTTGATGACTCATTAGTTGCGTATAACACCCAGTGCACCATGCGATACGTGCCCTCCTTACTACCCATCACCAGCCTGTCCCATGTTTGATGGTTCTTTCACCTGTACTAAGTCAGTCTTCCCAGTAGGTATCATCTCATTCGTAGGATGGTGCCTGCTCTGGAGCAAGTGGACCGTTTAATGTTTGTCTAGATCTGCCCAATCTATTTGGAAATTGGTTGCTGGTTCCTTTCCTTGGTCCCCAAATATTACCAAGTGAACAGGTAATCTCTTGTCAGAATCAAGGCAGCCAGTCAGTGGATGATGGCCCCCACCTGCATTTGCATGTGTATGTCTTTGTTGTGTTGAGCCCTGAGACCCAACATTCCTGTGTTCACAGGTGCATGTGAACGCAACCATCGTCTATCTAGTCAGACAAGCCAGAAATTGTGAGACCTCTCACGCCTTCTCTCCCCCATCCAATCCATCAACAATTCCTAATGATGTCTCCTCCTAAAATTTCTTCAATCTGTCTGCTCTTTACCAAACCCAACTCTGACACATCACCGTTTCTTTTCTAGATTACGTTCTACCTTGGCTTACCTACTTGCACACATGCATCTCTTCAATGGATTCTCCATATTGTAGCTGGAAAAAGCCTTTAAACGCGAATTCAATTGTGTTGCTCTCCCAGTCAAAACCATTCAGTGTCCTCTCACTTGGCAAAAGTCATGGCCTTAATACCACTTATGACCTGCTTAACCTGCCTCTTAGTCCATCCCACATCAACCTACCTTAGTCTTGGCTGGTTCCAACTAGTTGGCATTTCTTTCAGTCCCTCATCCTGGCAAGGTTCCAGTCCACCATCGGGTCCATGCATATACTGGCACACTTGTCCTTCACCTAGTGTAGAGGAAGATGCTAGCGCTTTCCCCCAGTTCCTAGAAGCTATTTCTATCAGTTCTTTGCACCTCTCCTTATGTGCTCTGTGTAGTACCTTTAACAACTTTGTGTTAGCAACTTTGTGGAGGATTGCCCTCTGGTTACTGCAGCCACTTTGCTGGCAGGAAGTGCCTGTGAGTTTTAGCCCCCCTCCCACAGGACCTTTAACTAATAGCTCTAAGTGAGAGTTTGAAAGACCAACAAGCTTGTCACAGATCAGGACAACTCTGAGGCAAGGCTTGCAATCTAGAGTCCCCATGAAGATTCTTGCTGAAGCTTCTCTCTGCATAGCTGTGCCTGAGCTCACACTATCGCTTGGCTTTCTCCCCTTCTCTGTACTACTTTCCCAGCCCTTGCCCATCTCTGATAAATCTCTGGTAGAGGAAACTGTGTCTCGAGGCCTGCCCTTAGGAAACCCCATCTAAGACATCTAGATAGCTAGTACTCATCTTTTAGATCTCGGGTCAAATGTCACTTCTTAGAAATTTCTGACTGTCTAAAATTCTCTCACTCCAGATGATGCCCACATTAGGCAGGGGCCACATGTGTTTGACTTATCACTGAGTTCCTAGTGCTTGGCATAGCAGCTCAAGAACAATCAATAAAGATTTATTAAATGAATGTTAAATGAAGTCTAAAAGTTGACACACTGTAAGTGTGATGAACATGAGCATAATGAGAAGTTAAAAAATGGATTATTCAAACCATTTTTATTGAGTTGCTATATAACAGGTGCTGAAGTAGTAAAAGTAAGTTTTCATGTTGTCTTATCCATAGTAGGCACTCAATAAACATTTAGGAAATGAATAAATTAATACCTGATTATGCCCGAGTTGTACAATGGAAAATTACAATCCAGTTGGAGAAAATAAGAACACAGGTATAGGAAATTTGTTTTAAAAACTCTGGATTTGTTGACGTGTCCCAGAGGTTGTCTAGTTGGTCTCCAAGTTACCTTAACAAAGAGAAGAGTTCATTCTTTTTGAATCTCAGCCAGATGGACTATTGCCGATGTTCTTTAAATATATTTGGCTGAAACGAAGGTAGCTGTGAGAAGCTAAGGCTCATTATAGCCCAGCTATTTTCTGTGCATTCCCCCTTACTTCTGAAGTTTTCCTTGGCACAAACTCGTTTTACAACTGCTTAGAATTGAAAACAGTTAAAGTTTCATGATTTTATAGATAGTTTATTTTTCAAGGGTGTAAGGAGGTCCTCAGTTTGACAAACCTTAAGTTGTAAGATCCCATTACCTATATTTTAGGGTATTCTTATTGCTTAGAGTTCATAAACTAAAATCAGCGTCGTAAGATGGCAGATGACGTTGTTCTCAAGTAAATACTAGTTTTGAATTTAGAGACTCTTATTCTAATTTCTGCCTCTCCCTAAAGCTGTAAGAATGAGCTCTTCCCTTTTAACAATAATGATATGACAGAGTGAATTCAAAGCAATTTTGGTTGCTTTTTAGATGAAGGGATTAACACGTTTACTGTAGTGAGATCAAACTGGACTGAATTAAAGTTGTTGAGGATAAATTCCAAGCCAACTCTTATTGAAGCTCTTATTCTGGAATATCAGATGTTATGCTAAGAAAAGAGGGCCAGCTGAATAATTAGCAATTGCTTTGATATATGCTTTATTTGAATTTCTTGATTATGACTTAGATTATGTTTCATAATGTATACGTTGATAATAACATAGGCAAAATTATTGAGCATATCCTAAATGTAGCACATCGTTGTGTTAACCTAGACATAACAAATAATTTCATAAAGAGCATCATGCATCAATCCCACCATACTTCAGTTTTTAGCTGTCTCCTCACTAACTCAGTTGACTCCATCTAAAGGAGCCTCAGTGGCATTTGGTGTTTCCTTTACAATTGTGTTTAGGTGTCTGAGAAGTATTGTATTAGAATGCAGTGTAAGTAGAATGGCTAAGTGCATGGACTCTGTGGGTTTAAGCCCTACTTCTCTACCATTTATTGTCAGTTCAGAGACAAATTGCATCATCTCTAATTATTTTTTTTTAAAGATTTTATTTATTTATTTGACAGAGAGAGACAGCCAGAGAGAGAGAGGGAGCACAAGCAGGGGAAGTGGGAGAGGAAGAAGCAGGCTACTAGTGGAGAAGCCTGATGTGGGGCTCGATCCCATAGCGCTGGGATCACGCCCTGAGCCAAAGGCAGACGCTTAACGACTGTGCCACCCAGGTGCCCCAATCTCTAATTATTTTTGTGTCCTTGAAAAGTCATCTACTTTTTTTGGTCTCAAGTTCCTTCATCTGAAAGCTGATGATAATGACAGTAACCACTTCAAAGCATTTTTTATTAAAAATTAAGTGAATTTAATACATCTAAAGTACTTAGAATAGCGCCTGCAAAATAGGCACTATATAAAATACCTTGGAATTTAAAAAGTGATTTATTAGCTCACCTTTTCACTGACATTTGTGATAAATTGTAAAATTGTGAAATTGTAAGAAATTCCTCAATGTCTTTAAGTTCTCCTTTTCTTATCCGTAAAATGGGCCTAACGGCAAAGTCTTCCCCCTGTGTTTTGTAAAGACTGAATGAGATCACCTAAGGAGAATATTGCCTTGCCAACCACAAAGCATGTGCTCTTGTACATATCAATCATTTAAAAATATTTATTGTATAAATGAGTTGAGTGAAAGAACAATTTCTGTGTCACCCCTATGTCATATTCATTGACGCATTTCACAGGAGTCATTAAATATTTTCTAGGTGCCAGGTACCATATTAGATCCTAGAGGATGCTGGGATGAACAAGACAGTCTCTCATGGAGATTTAGAATCTGATGTGAGAGATAGATATTAATTAAATAAGCAAGCAATTCGTTATAATTGTGACATATGCTACAAACCATGTAAAATAAGATGCGTGACTATTAGATTTGTTAGGTACATTTCTTCCACTTTACAAATCAAGAAAGATAGGGTCAAACAGTTGGGACTGGACCAAGGTCAGAGTGTTAAATTTTTTTAAATTTTCTCAAGACTTTAGTACTTTAGAATGGTTTAAGGTTCACAACAAAATTAAGAGGAAGGTGCAGAGATTTTCCACATACTCCTGTCCTTACAAACATGGCCTTGCCTGTTATCCTCCACCAAAGTAGTGTATTATATTTGATAATATTGATGAACTTACACTGACACATCACAACCACGCCAAGTCTATAGCTTACGTTAGAGTTCACTCTTGGTATTGTACATTCTATGGATTTGGACAAATGTGTAATGCACATATCCACTCTTATGATATCATGCAGAATATTTTTACTACCCTTAAAGATCTGTGCCCTCTCTGCCTATTCAACCCCTGCCCCTGCCCCCGCCCAACTCCTGGCAACCACTGATCTTCATACTGTCTCTACAGTTTTGCTTTTCCTGAATGTCATATAGTTAGAATAATACAGTAGGCATCCTTTTCAGACTGGCTTCTCTCACTCAACAATATGCATTTAAGTTTTCCCTATGTTTTTTCATGGCTTGATAACTCATTTCTTTTTAGCACTGAATAATATTTCATTGTCTGGATATAGCACGTTTTCTCCATTACCTACTGAGGACGTATTGGTGAATGCTGATATTTTTACAATGAACTCCATGCTGGATGAAATTGACTGGTGGCTGCTTATTATGCCTTACAAGATAGAGTTAAATTCTGTTTTTCAGGTCAAACTGTGGGGCTTAGTAACAGGTAAAAGGGTTGGGAACAACACCTTAAATAAAAATATTCATGGTGTTCAAGTGTTGACTACCTTCAACATACTAAACACTTTATAGTCCTCATTCGACTCAATCCTCACAACCTGTGTGAATAACTATTATTGCAAAATAAGGCTCCAAGGGACTCAAAAGGGATTCTAAGCAAGATTGCTTTAAGATCCCATGGCCAGAAAGTGCAGCAAGGGCTGTCTGCTTGATACTAAAATTCATGTTCTTCCTAACACAGCAACCTATTTCTACTTGAGAATAATTTGGGCTCAAGTCTCAGCCTCAGAGTGTGCAATCTTACAGATTTTTAGGTTTCAGAATCAGCCTTTGAGTTTCTGGGCTGAGCAAGACTGTGCCTGTTTGGGCATATTATTCACTTATGTTCCCGCATGTCAAACACATGAAAATTAGGATATCAGAGAGCATAACAGAGAAATCGGGAAGTGAATACAGAATCTTTTTGATGCTCTGACATTACTTAGTTTTTTTCAGCCAGCTCCAAATTAGAAGAAAATGGAGATGATATTTGAGAGACATCCCTAATCATTACTAATCAACAATATCCTCTTGAGGAGGCCATTCTCTAATTTTCAGAGCAATACCCAAGAACACAGGATACTGTATGTCAGGGAGAGTGTTGTGTTGGTCACTCTTTTGGAGGCCTCTGAAGAAGAGCACAAGAGAACCTTTATTCTGATGACAGTCACAACTCAGCTGTGTAGAAGGGGCAGAGATAAATAAGATATCTATTTATTGAGTTGTAGGCTAAGCACTATGCTAAGACTTTACATGCATCTTCACATACCTTACTTTCTTAATAATTCATTATATCTCCATTTACAGGTGAGGAAACCAAAGCACAGAGAATAAGTGAATTGTCCAAACATGCTGGCACCCTGCTCATAGAGGTGGAGCTGAGAAGCAGACCTTGATTTGAGCGACTCCAAATCCAGCCTTGTTTCCAGTGGAGTGTGTTCCATAAACACTTGGTTCATTAGGATGGAAGAAAGGAAGACAAATCTGACCCACTGGTAAGTTGTGGCTTATTTGTCCTTAGGTCTGTGCTTTCATTTTTGCCCTATATTTCATATTGCTCAGCTGTTCCACTAACGAACAAAATTTAAAATGCTCCTAGAATGTTTGACTTATTCAGTGACTTCATCATTAAAAGGACACTGGGGAGGGAAGCAAGAGTGGAGTTTTCCAAGATCCATTATTCTGTGCAAGCTGTCTTCTCCCACATCTCTCTTGAAATATCACCACCCATTCGGCTTCATGTTATCACAGTAGCAATAAAGCAGCTCTCCGCAAGCTACATGGAAAATCCATCAGTCTCTACTAGGGTAGAGGACTTTCTGATACAAGGCCAAAAGGAAGAGGTATTATCGTGGTAACTTTAAGAGAAAAAAATGCATATGTAGTGATGATATTTACACACATGTCACACATAAACGTTTAAAATGATCAGACTCGGGTGAGCATGGAAAAGAAAAAACAAAGAAACAAACAAAAACAAACCCAGAAGCAATACTCATTGTAGTTGTTTTAAATAATGAGAGGTATTCCAATTCTGTGAGGACCGCATACACATGAGAAAGATTTAAGGTTGAAATTAAATAATTAAAAGCCTCTATAATGATGTGCATGATTATTGTGTACTGTAGTAATGAGGCATTCATGGTAAGTAATTTACAATAAGAAAATAATTACTGTTGTGTGCGCTCTCTCAATTCTAGCATTTCTGGAGTCAGCTAGCGGAAGTGGTTGTAGGGAGAAGATCAGACAAAGGAAAGGGTGCAGTAGAGTCTCTCTTCCTGTTGCTTTTTCTGCTGTTGGGTGGGGTCAATCACTTTTCCACTCACTGTCTCCTAACAGGTCTGATTTGCTCCACTTGCAGCTGAATCCCCAGTGCATGTACTGTCTCAATTACTAGGAAGAGTCACAGAGAACCCCCAATGATATGGAGATTGAAAGGTTCTGTTCAGTGTCTTAGAGAAAGAGATTCCTGTTTCAGTGGGTAGATGGTATAGTAAAGATCAGTGCTTCTCAAACATTAGCATACAACAGAATCACCTGAGGGGCTTGTTAAAACACAGGCAGTGGGCCTAAGCCCCAGAATTTCTGATTCATTACATTTAGGGTGGGGCCCAAGATTTTATGTTTTGAGCAAGTTCCCACATGGTGCTGATATCTGGAGACCACACTTTGGGAACCACTTATGTAGAGATTAATTAGAATCACAGGCTCTGAGTCTCATGTTAGACCTGGTTGTCTATCCCAGCTCTTTCACTTGGATGACCATGGAAAAACCACCCCTCCAAAGTACCATCTCTTCAGCTATGAAATGAGCCCAGCTCATAGTGTCATTGTGTGGACTCACATAAGATAATGCATGCAAATTTCTCATCACTGTCCCTGCAGTTTGGTAAGCATTTTGTAGATGTTAATTAATTTTTAATAATATTTTGTCGACTTTCTTGGCAAAACGTTACCTATAAACTCCTTTCGGCAGCTAGCGGCTGGGTAGGAGGGACCAAACACCAGGGACGGGTAACAGGTATGACTCACATTTAGGTCACAGAGCGTACTCAGATTTCATTGTGCTTTGGTGCTGTGCAGGCTGTGTAAGAATCGTCTGGGAGACATGCTAAAAATGTATATTCTGGGTCCCACTCCCAGAAATTCTGATTCAGTAAGTCTGAGACAGGTTCTGGAATTTGTATTTCTAAAAAAGCTCCCCAAACTACTCCGATGCGGTTTCATGTGTAAAAATCATTCATGTCCGCCCTCAGATTGCTTTCCTAACTTTCAGCTTCTAAGACATTGTTCTCAATCATAGGTGAACATTAGAATCATCAACTTTCAAGTATCTCAGTGGTTAGGCTGTCCCCCCGTTCAGTTACACAGAATCTCTATGGGTTGGATCCTGGCACCGGGTTTTGTTTTGTTTTGTTTTGCGAGGTCCCCACTTAGTTACTTTAGGGAGCCAAATTTGAGAATCATTGTTCTAAGGGAAGGAGAGTTTTACTGCATGAAGATGAATTGGCAAGAAGTAATTTTGAAATACCAGGCAATGTTGTATAGGGAAAAACCTGATCTTGGTGATAAACTGATTATCAGAGGGGATTATTGACATTAGGATGTGAGAGAAGGATATAGAAAGAATGGTCCCTAAATAGTGTTTGCCCGTTTGAATTCTTGTTGGGGCAGGCTTTGCCTCTTCTATGTGTCCCATGAGTATGTTTCGTTTTTGTTAATCACACTTCCCTCATGACAAAATGTGAACATTTTTTTTCCTGTTTTGCCTGCGATGGGTTAAATGCTGTGCTAAGTGTTTTCATATATGTAATCTCATTTGAGTCTCAAATCATCAGTGTGAAAAAATATCTTTTCCAGATGAAACACGAACTCAGTGACACAAGTAGTAAGTAGTTGGTTATGACAGCCGCCCCCCCACATGTGCAATTCAGCTTCTTTAAGATGGCCTCCATTTTTATTTCTCAAATTCCTCTCAAGCATTTGTTAAATGTTCTCGAGTGGGAGGGGATTGAAACTGAACATCAACGGAAGACAGGAGAGGACTTATTCTTGACCATAGGCAAGAAACCGTCTCTCTTCTTTTTCATTGGGAAGAGATTGATTAAGACACATCACCACCAATGTCCGTTAGTAGCTCTGCTCGCTGCGTCTGAGAAAGAAATAGTTCTAAAAAGAATGCAGCTTTTATTAAATTGATCTGCTTACTTCCTTAGATATTTGATTGGTCTCAAAATTTTCCATCGTCTTCTCACCATTTACAATATTGGACATAAAAGTAAAAAATTTTATTGAGCAATAAAAATGCTCTAATAAAGTAAAGGTGGTAAATCCTTCCAGTGGCAGCACAGAAAGTTCCGTGAGAGCCAAGAGAATGGTCCTGCTTTGGGAAATGCAGTCCTAGTTATGGGATGATATTAAACATCACTTTTAAAAAATGAAACACATTGAAAACCCTTGCATGTTTAGACCTACAGAAGAGATGCAAAGTGATGTCTGTGAGGGATTAATGAAGGCCCTGGAATGTACATGCCAGGCCTCAATATTTCCACTTAAGTTGTGTCCTGCATTGATGCTTGACATTAAGAACTATTCCAGGTCACTTCGGTGGAGGGATTTATGGGGTATTGGACGGCAGGCTGATTTAAATTAGTCTCTGCAAATATACTTGGTATAAACTTACCTGTCATAGACAATGGCACAGTTTTAAGAAGGTTTTCAGATTCATCACAGTCTCTATGGTATTTTTCTTTAATAATGCATATTGAAAAATAAGATGTTTAGCTAAGGCTGCTAATTCTTTGAAACTCTAATCATTTAAACTGTCTAGCCTTGTTCAGGGTATTTATTTCTATCCATTATCCATCATGCTAAGAAATGACAGCTCAGGGACAAGGAGACTTTTCAAGCAAATGCTTTAAGACAGTGTTTTAGTTTGCAGGCACTGGCCAATGTTAATTAAATTATATAAACAATGACTCATAGTATAAATAGCACAGAGAAGCTTGAAAAAAAAAAGACAGTTCAATAACTTTAAAACTCTTCTTTCAAAAAAAAAATAATAAAAATAAAAGGGGGCCTTTATTCTCTTTGGTTTATGTTCATCTTCCTAAAATTCGGGTGCTGTCAAAATACATTGTCTCTAAAAGTCTCACTTCTAAGATTCATAGGGGAATCTTTCTGAATTCTATTTCTGGAATCTGTTTTGCATTACAGAAAAAAAGAAAACAAATGGAGAAAAGTAAGCTCTTTTAGGAGCCACAGAACCATGAGTCAAGCCCCTAGACATTCTCAGAGTGGGAAACAAATTCTGGTGGATGGCAGATATAACCGCTAATATTAGTGGAACAGCCAATATCTAACACACATCATTGTTGAGTATAGCGTCTAATATCTCTCTAATACACGTAATTGTTGAGTATAGCTTCCAATATCTCTCTAACACACATCATTCTTTTCTGGCAAGTTTTAAAGGTTACCATTTTTTGAAATCTTGTCCTTTAAGATGGGTAATAATCCCAGAACCTGTGACAAATATAAAAATGTGAAATTATCACCCACCACTCATTGCTCAGCTTCTTTACCCAGAGGAGGAAAATATCTGACAGTCTATCCATGTCCTTTAATTTACTGTAAAATCAACAGCTTATCAATCTCTTAGAAATTTAGAATTTTGGAGTACTGAATTGACATCTGTAAAAAAAAGGAAGCAGCTGGGTCACCCTCACTTTCTATTTGTTTCACTTTGTCCTTTTTCTCTGCCTAGCAAAGTCACAGGAAAAACTATGGTTCACAAATGTGTCAGTGGCCTTTACTAGAACATATCCTGCTAATTCAGGG
This sequence comes from Ursus maritimus, assembly GCF_017311325.1. Taxonomy (NCBI): domain Eukaryota; kingdom Metazoa; phylum Chordata; class Mammalia; order Carnivora; family Ursidae; genus Ursus; species Ursus maritimus. The sequence continues at coordinate 55,409,691 of NW_024423564.1, read as the reverse complement.
GATTTAGGTGAAGTAACTTGCAAGCTGCTTGAGGTCAGAGACTATGTGTCATTCATCTTTCAATGGCCTTTGGAGCCTGGTGGGTGGGTGCTCATAGGCCCTCAGTGGGGACGATATATGTAGTGGTTGTTGCAGGTTGAGCTGAAGTGGGATATGTTCAAATAAAATAAAGCACGTTGCATCGATTTTTTTTTGTTACATTCTTAACATTTTATTTAACTTATTCTTCAAATAAGACAAGTTATATCCAGTTTCCTTTCCAGTTCTTAGGAAACAAATATTTTCTGAGACATATAGTGTGGATGGTTAAAGTTTTTCAATTTTTTACACGTGGAAATTAGCTGTTGTATGTACGTGACTATCAAGAAAAGGGATAATTTTTTTTTTTTAGATTTTATTTACTTATTAGAGAGAGAGCGCGAGCGAGAGCAACAAGCAGGCAAAGTGGCAAGCAGGGGGGCAGGCAGAGGGGGAAGGAGAAACAGGCTCCCCGCTGAGCGGAGAGCCAGATATGGGGCTCCATCCCAGGACCCTGGGATCATGACCTGAGCTGAAGGTAGATGCTTAACTGACTGAGCCACCCAGGCGCCCAGAAGAGGAATGATTCTTAGTTGGGAGTTATTAGACTCGGGAATGTGAAAGGAACTCAAACTTATCCCCTAGATTCTTAGACTTTTTTCACATTATTTCGCATTATTTTTTCACATTATTTTGCATTATTCTCAGGCGAACTTCCAAATGTTTAAGGATTTCCCAGATATTGTACTGATGACTTCTAATTTAATCGTGTTGTGGTAGAGAAGATATTCTGTGTGACTTCGGTCTGTTGAAATCTATTTAGGCTTTTTTTTTAGGGTCCAGCATGTGGTCTATTATCATGAATGTTTCATGTACACTTGAAAAGAATGTCTATTTTACATTATTTGGGGTAGTGTTCTATAAATGTCCATGAGGTGAAGTTGGTTGAGAGTGTTGTTCAAGATTTCTATATCCCAGGGGCACCTGGGTGGCACAGCGGTTAAGCGTCTGCCTTCGGCTCAGGGCATGATCCCGGCGATCTGGGATCAAGCCCCACATCAGGCTCTTCTGCTGTGAGCCTGCTTCTTCCTCTCCCACTCCCCCTGCTTGTGTTCCCTCTCTCGCTGGCTGTCTCTATGCCTGTCAAATAAATAAAATCTTTAAAAAAAAAAAGATTTCTATATCCTTACAGATTTTCTGTCCACTTGTGCTATCATTTATTGAGAGAAGATATGTTAAAATCTCTGACTATAATTGTGGGGAAGATAAATGTTCATGTATCTTTTTAGATCTTAATTTTTGCTATGTGTTTTTCAAACTCAGTAATTAAGTACATACACATTAAGACTATTACATCTTCTTTATGAGTTGATGGCCCATGTACAGCTATGAGTGACCTATTTAATCTCTGGTAATAATACTTGTCCAAAGTCTACTTTATGTGATAGTAATATAACCACTATAGTTTTCTTATTATGGTGTATCTTTTACTCTCACTTTGCTTTTAATTGGAGAGTCTATTCAATGTGAGTTTCTTGTAGACAATGTAGAGTATTACTTTTTTATCTAGCCTGACAATCTTTACATTTTCATAGCAGTTTTAGATCATTTTCATTTAATGCAAGTATTTGTACAATTGTACCATCTTGCTACTTGTTTCCTATTTGTCCCATTTGTTCTTGTTACTTTTTCCTCTTTTCTGAAGAAAAGTTATAAGACATTTGTCTTCTCATGTGTCTTTCTCCAACGCCCTTCCTGGTTGCTTTTAATATTTTTTCTCTGTTCGGCATTTTGATTATGATATACCTGGTATGATTTTCTTATTGTTCATCATTGGGGTATGTCTGTTTGTTTTTTAGCTCCTTGGATATGTGGTTTTATAAAATTGATTTAAAAAATTTAACCATTATGCTCTCAATGGACCATCCCTTTTCCTTTTCTGGGACTTTAATTAAATTTAAACTTATGCTTAATATTGTCCCTTATGTCACTGCAGCTTTTATCATTTTTTCAACCTTTGTGTGTGTGTTTCAGTTTAGGTGTGTTCTATTGCTGTGTCTCCAGTTTCACTGCTCTTTTCTTTCACAGTGTCTACTCCGTTGTTAATCCCATTCAGTTATTTAAAAATTTTTTCAGGGGCACCTGGGTGGCTTAGTCAGTTAAGTGTCTGCCTTCAGCTTGGGTCATGATCTCCAGGTCCTGGGATCGAGCCCCATGTCAGGCTCCCTGCTCAGCAGAGAGTCTGCTTCTCCTTCTCCCTCCACCCTTCCCCCTGTTTGTGCTCTCTTTCTCTCGTCGTGCTTTTGCTCTCTCTCAAATAAATAAATACAATCTAAAAAAATAATAGAAAGTTTTTCAGATATTTTTTTAACCTCAGAGATTCTTTTCTGTATGTTCCATTGCTCACTTTATTATGTTTAAACATTCTTTTAATCTTTAGTCATATTTATAATAACTGTTTTAAAGTCCCTATTTGCTAAACTTATTACTTCTTACATTTCTGGGTCTGTTTCTATTGACTATTTTTTCTTCCTGGCATGGGTCAAATTTTCCTGTGCTGCTTCACATGCAATATAATGTTTTTTATTAGGTGCTAAATTTGTGGATATAACATTGTTGAGCATATGGATTTTGTTGTCATCCTTTAAAGATTGTTGAATTTGGTTTTGAGATCAGCTTGCAGAACAGCTTGATTCTTTTGAATCTTATTTTTAAGATTTTAAAAAGGTGACAAAAGGTAGCTTTTGCTTTTGGCTTAGTTCAGGTTTTCTATCAAGAAGACTTTTCTAGGGTCCCTATTAAGTATTCCAGGTGTTCCACAAGGTTTCTGCACTCTGGATGGCTAGAACTTGAAAGTCTTCCTGCCATTTGTGAGGTCTGGAAAGTGTTCAGTTTATAGCCTTATGGTAATTGTTCTTTCCATGATAGTTATTCTTTGTTTAGCTTCATATATTCTCACATTATGCATGTGCTCCTTCATGTTCAGCCAGATTGAAGGGGAATCCATGCAGATTTATTGAGTTTTTCTCAGAATAACTCCTTCTTTTCTGTTACTTTATCTTGGAAATTACATATGCTTCAGCCTCCCAAGTTCTGATTTCTGTCTCCTTTCAGAGAGACCAGTATTGTGTTTGGGCTCCTCCTTCCTCTAGTGATACAGAAAATGCCTCCAGCCAGAAAATTTGGACATCTGTAGGACTCACCTTGTTTGTTCCCCTTTATTAAGAATCACAACCCTGTTGAGCCTGCTGCTCAACGTTTAGAAAGCAGTTGTTCACATAGTGCGTCCAGTTTTCTAGTTGTATACTGAAAGAGGGCAAATCCACTACCAGTTACTCCACAATGATTGGATACTGTAGGTTTTATTCTCTTATCTTGATAGAAATCTTTTAATTTTTATGTTCTTCGAGAACAAACAGATTTGGGGAAAAAATGTATGTAGTTTATTCCATGTACTTTTGACAGTTCTATTACATATGCCGTACTTACCGGTTACAAGTGTATGTCAGTAAGTTCTTAAACATATCTATTAGTTTTCTTACTTATAACATGGGAATAATAATACTAATCTCATGAGGCTGTAGTAACTAGAAGTAATCAGCTATATAAAGCTTGGTCCTTACAAGAAGATTGACAAATGCTTCTATCATATAATTAACAGTCATAGAAATTGTAGCTTAAAAAGGCAGAATTTTATAGTCACTAATATTTGTCTCCAGTGAATTGTTAAATAATCTTATCTTTCCTATAAATCAAACAACCAACTAGATGCAAGTTAAAAACAGTGATCTCATATTACTCTATTTTAATTATTCCCCCATATCACCAAAGAATGAACTGGTGTTTCTTCTGTGCCAAAATTTAATTGCCTACTCAGGTCAATAATAATTTTATTTAGCACCTTTTAGAAACCACAAGGAATTAAAAACTACACATATAGGATCACAAATTTGTTTCTATCCCTGGCTCTTGGCCACCACTATATGCCTTGATCCCACACAGGATTCTAAAATGATATTTCTATTTCAAAGCCAAGATACACATGCCATTTTTTTCCTCTTCATTAATAAGATAGAATACAGACCTCAGTAAACCAGCCAACAAATATTCTGAATGTCAAAACTAAGCTTTTTGACTTCTAGAATAACTTGATTTCCTTAATCTGTTAGTTGGGCTTACAAGAATAAAACTCATTGCGGACAGAGATGTAACCAAGGTCCTGGGAAAGCGGTACAAAAGGGGTACAGCAGTGAGGAAGAGGTAAATTCAATTCAATGTACAAACAACTCAACAGTATTTGGGATGGTTGGAATGTTCTAGATTACCTGGTTCAAAATGTGGATTTCAAAATGTGTTCCAAGAATGAAGGAGGTGGGATGGGATAATGGCAAAGGGGAGTTAAATGGCAGAGCTCTAGACAGTCTCTTTATTCATGCAAAATAACTCCCGTGTTTTATTCAAGTGTCACAGTATGATTTCATTTAAAAAAGCGTTGCTGCTAAACAAAAATATTGACCAATCATGACCTAGTCAAAAAACCCTTTATACAGCTGGAGGCTGACACCCAGTGTGACTTCATGCACGTTTACACAGCTAGTTAGTGGCATTGCTGCGACTAAAATTCTAGTTCAGGTCTCCCAGGCTGCTGTTTCTTATGAAGAAAAGGATGTATTTAAAAGGCTCATTTTTCCATTGTGCCTCATTTGTTTTTTTCCCTGCTATGTTCCAGGTCATGCTAGGTTCTAGGGAAACAAAAATAAGGTTAATATCTGATGGACAGAAGCATACCAGTACAAAAATAATTGCGATAAAATATTGTAAGTGGATTTTGAAGGTAAGCACAGGATGCTACCAGAATGCACAGGAGGGACATATAAATCTGACTAGCAGTAACAGAGTTGGTGCTATCAGACCATAGTCTTAAAGGCTATTTGGATATTTGACAGAAAAGGGAGAGAGAGTTTCCATCCCAACAGAAGGAACAATATGTACAAACGCACTGAGATAAGAGAAAAAATTGTGTTCCACAAAAAATTGATGTCAGTAAGAAGGAAAAATAGGAAGTTCTGGAACCTCCTTCTCCCATGGGCACCATGATTGAACAACAATACACTAACCAAATTCCACTGTGGCAAATCCAGAAACCAACTGAGAGGCTCCTGCACCCTGGGCAAGCATGAAACCAAGCACATCAAAGCTAGTAGGAAAGGCCAAGACACTCTCTCACCATAATCTTCTACCTCCTCACCCCCTAATTGCCAGCACAGCATCATGCAATGGAAAGGAAACACTCAATCCCCAGATTTTCCCTGGGAAGGAAAGGACTGGACTGGACCACATGTCCAATGTCTTGATTTTTCTGGGGGCTGCCCAAGGGACAAGTTTCTATCTTTCCTGATTCTGAGAGCTGACAGGAAAGGATCCCATGCTTGGAACATCTGAGAACAAAGATGGTGGTTTGAATAGCATGTAAACACCTGCCATAGCCCCTCCTTCAGGCTCAGCACAAAGCATGAGGGTTAAAAACCCTAGATCCCCTCTTTTCCCCAGGGAGAGAAATAATTAGACCATGTGTCCAATGTCCCAAATTTTCCAGGGACTGGCCATAGGATTGTCTCTGTTGGCCTGTCTCAGAGTGCTGACAGGATCTGGTGTACTCTAGATGGTTGGAGGCTGCTGAGAGCAAATACAGCAATGGACTAGCATGCAAGCATTCGCTAAGCCCTTCCCATGGTCTCAGTATAGAGTAAGACAGTTAAAAATCCTGGATCCCACCTTCTACTTGGGAAGAGAAAAAGTTGGGCCATGTATCCAAAATTCCAACATTTTCAGGGAGCAACCAGAGGGACTGGCTTCTGTCTCACCTGTCACAGAGCACTGAGTAGACCTGGCATACCCCAGATTACTGAGGACCACTGTGAGCAAGGTGAAGGTTTGGACTAGTACACGATCATCTGCCAGAACTCTCTCCCCAGATCAGTGCAAAATGTTTGGCAAGACTCCCAGTCCCTGGCTTATCTATGGGGAAGGAAAGAGACGATTAAAACATATGCCCAGTGTTCAGACTTTTCAGGTGGCTTCCCAAGAGACTTGATTCAGTCTCAGAGCATGGAAAAACCCAGCATACTCTAGATCCCTGGAGACAGCTAAGAACAAAAAAATTGCTTGGGAGAATGCTACTGGTCCGGAAGACGCATGGTATAGTATACAGTCATTAGAAGGAGGAAGAAATCATGAATTCCTAAAAAAAAAAAAAAAAAAAAAAAAAAAGGAAAACAGGCAAATCCACCTAGTTGATAATTTATACACATAAGTCCAGAGAAGATACATACATGGAAAGGGTTTGAGAGGTCTCAGAATGTCTGGCCCAGCTAATTGGTGAGGGTCTTCTCCTGGGTAAGGTCAGTCCACGAAGACTGGAAAGGTGGCTATTTTCTCCAGTGCACAGATACCACAGAAAGCATAGAATAGATGAATACATTTAACATGAATAGAATGAAATTGGACCCTTATCTTATCTCATTTACAAAAATCAACTCAAAGTTGTTTAAAGACTTTAATGTAAGACCTGAAACTGTAAAACTACTAGAAGAAAACATAGGGGAAAAGCGTCATGACGCTGATCTTGGCGATGATTTCTTGGATATGAGACCAAAATCACAGGCAATAAAAGCAAAATAGACCAGAGGGCCTATATCAAGCTAAAAAGCTTCTACAAAGCAAAGGAAACAATCAACAGAGTGAAATGGTAACCTATGAAATAGAAACAAAAATATTTGCAAACCATACATCTGATCAGGAGTTAATATCCACAATCTATATTGAATTTCTACAACACAATAGCAAAAGAAAACCAAATAATTCCATTAAAAAATGGGCAAAGGACATGAATAAACATTTTTCCAAAGAGATACAGATGGCCAACAGACACATGAAAAGATGCTCAACGTCACTAATCATCAGGGAAATGCAAATTAAAACTCTAATTAAATATCACCTCATACCCATTAGGATGTCTGACATAAAAAAAAAGAAAAAAGATAAGTTTTGGCAAGGATGTGGAGAAACTGGAACCCTCGTAAACTGTTGATGGGAATGAAAAATGGTATAGCCATATGGAAAACAGTTTGGAATTTTCCATACAAATAAAATAGAACTATCATATTACCTAGCAATTCCACATCTGAATATTTATGCATAATAATTGAAATCAGGATCTTAAAGAGGTATTTGCACTACTATGTTAATTGCAACAGTAGTCACAATAGCCAAAATGTGGAAACAGCCTGAACATCCACGGAGGGACAGATGACTAGATTTAAATAAATGTGGTATGTCCATATAATGGAATATTATTCAGCCTTCAAAAAAGAGAGAATACTGCCATATGCAACAACATGGATGAACTTTGAGGACGTTATGTAATATGGAATAAGCCAGTGACAGAAGGACAAACACTGCATAGTCCCACTTATATGAGGTAACTAAATTAGTCAAACTCAAAGAATCAGAGAATGGTGCTTGCCAAGGACTGAGGATCAGGGAAAATAGGAGTTGCTGTTCAAAGGGTATGATTTCAGTTATGCAAGATGTGTGCGTGCTGTGGACTTACTGTACAACATTGTGCCTATCATGAACAATACCGTATTGTACACTTAAAAACGTAAGAGAGTAGACCTCATGTTAACTGTTCTTACCACAAAAAGAAAGGAAGAAAGAAAGAAAGGGAGGACAGAAAAGAAAAAAGAAAATGTGTTCCTGGAAGGCAAACAGATTACAATAGCAGGTAAGTTGGATACAAGGGAAGTAGTATGAAAGATGAGGGATAAACGAAGGTCAAAGAAGGCTTCCATCTCCTAGCCCAAAGAAGCTAAGGTAGCAGCCAGTTACCACCACTGTGCCGCTTAATCCCTCTGGACTCGAGAGTGATCGCCCAGCTCTTGCTTCCCTCACACTTTCTGATCGCTCACCTTGTAAGGGGCACACCGTACTTCCAAGACACTGTCTAATTACCCACTACACTGCCTCTGCTTTGTCCTTCTTGGGGGACATTTCTCCAGCTGTCATCTTATGACTATTGATTAGTGAAATANAGGTTTAAGAAATGCGTAACTTAATTATGGATTTCCATTGGCTCTTTTTTTGCCCAATCTCTAAAAAGATGTCAACAAAGACAAAAATAGTTAAAATATAGTTGAGGCTTTTGAGATGGTTATATCACCTGAGCATGGGTTCAAATCTTTAGCTATACGAGCATGAAGGGAATATTCTTAATTAAGCCCTGACTTTACACTGCTCTTGCAATGCAGACCAACAACAGCCACAAAAATACAGGTGCTAAGGGTAAAAGTATTAATATAATCAAAGATAGTATCCCCTTATCATAAAATGTATATCACAGTGGTGTTATTGCTCCCAGCGGAAAAACATGCACACGCAGATTGTATGTCTGAAGTGCCAAAGGCAAATTATGATGAGTTGAAAAGTGTTTCTCTTCTATTCCTGCCTTGCTATAATTCTAGAACTCCATAGTCTCTAGGGGATATGTGTTTTGGGTGAGGCATTTGGGTTCAAATTTCAGCTTTGCTTCTTGCCAGCAATGGTTCAGAGGCAGGTTATGTAACCCTTTGAGCTTTACTGTTCACACCTATTAAATGGAAATAATAGTTAATCATTTTTTTCCTAAGAAGTAAATTAAATCAAATTCATTTAATTTAGAATATATCCCTGTTTAATTTTGAGTTTTATTTGAATGTAGGTTACATATCAGAAGGTATGGGGTTAAGATTTGACTATGTTTGTTCTGGGACTTGTGACTGAGAGTTGGTCAAAAGTAATCTTTCTACAAGACTGACTCCTGAACCAGTACCCAAGCCCGTCTCTCTGGTGGTCGTGATGCTGATTTAACTGACACACTAAACCTGGCAGGTTAGAGAAGGCAGCTGAAGGAATGGTGCGACCATTAGTACCATTAAAGGCGAAGCTGTAATTTAAGTGAGAACCCCATGACTTGGCCTGGCACCAGAGGTAAGTGACGGATATATTACAGAAGCTGAATCATTTGCCTTAAAAAACAAGAAGAGTAATTAGCTGTTCACTTCCGTATAAACCCTAGGTAATTACACATCCCAGAATTCTGAAAAATTAAAATAAACATCATTAAAAAATGGAGAGAAATAATGAGAGCTATTTGTAGGGCTCCTGAAGTACTTTTCAGCAGACCAGTCTAGCAGAACTGTCAAGATCATATCTCGAATCATGTTAATGTGAACATTTATCACTCAAACCTCATCTCTACATTAGCTAATTGAAGGCATTTACATTAAGCAACAGGACAATTTAGGCTAGACATGGTGCTTAAGACTTGTCAGGGTAGCTCAAAATAACTCATCTAGCCTCTTGCTCACATAAGATCATAGAATCTTTGTGCTGGAAGGGATATTAGGGTGTCAGCTAGTTCAATCTCCCACCCATATAGGAAGCCCCACTATAATATCCATCTCTGTGTCTTGCCAGAATTTTCTTGAGTACTTTTGCGTACGCAAAACTCACTAAGTCAAAGAAATTTTCGTCAGTTATAATCGTTAGAAAGATTTTGTTGTATTTTATATGAAATCTCTTTCACTTCCGTTCATATGTTTTAATTGTAGCTCTGGACCACGAAACACTCCCCATTCTAGGCAAATGCCTTTGGCTATCTGAACACATTGCTCGTGCCTTCCGTGGATCTTCTCTTCTTTGAGCTAAGCATCCCAGTTTCCTTTGAGGAACTTCATGAAATACAGCTTGCACATTATCTTCCTAGTCGACCTCTGCTTATTGTAATTCAGTGTCTCAGTGTTTTTTCTTAAAAATGACTTTGCACACTGGAACATATCCTTTTGACATATGGCCTCATCTATGAATTTTTTGTTTTATTTTTTGTTGTGTCTGTCTTTAGTTCTTAGGTTGACCTGTTGGGTCCAAATTTCTGGACAAATAAAAATTAGCTCTTAGGTAAGTGAGCAATTATGTTGTAAATCCTAGGTACATGCCCTTTTCAAACCAATATAAAATTCCAAGTTAAGAATCAAGTTACTGGAAGAAAAATAAATATTAGAAGAAATTAGTTTAGTTTAATATGGTTGATCTTTTCAGTGCTGAACAAGCTTTTTATCCCTAGAATAAACCCGATTTTGTCACAGTGTATCTTTCTTTTTATAAGTTAACTGATTTTTATTTGCTAGCATTTTGTTAAGGACTTTTGTGTCTATGTTTATGTGGGATATTGTTGTGTAGTTTTCTTTATTTGTGCTATCTTTGCCTGGTTTAGGTATCGGGGAAATATGAGCTTTATAAAATGAATTGGAGAGTGTCTTCTCGTCTTCTAGTTCATGGAAGAGATTGTGTAGAATTGGAGTTAATTTTTCTTTAAAGGTTTGATAGAATTCTGTAGTGAAACCATCTGATCCTTACCTCACACTATATTCATAAATTAACTCAAAATGAATCATAGACCTGATTATAAAAGTTAAAACTATACAACTTCTAAAAGAAAGTATAGGAGAAAATCTTTGTGGCAGGCAAAAATTCCTTAGGTAGAACACAAAATGTACAACTTAAACTTCTTGTGTGTGTCTGAGAGTGATCACTAATGGTACATTGAGGCAATTCATATTGGAATATTTGATTCATAAACTGACTGATTAATTACTTGATACACTTATATAGAAATAAATGTTATACTTTTGATGGAGGTTTAGGTCTGATTTAAGAACTGATCATTAGAAAAATCTGGGAAAGAAAAATCTAAATTGACAATTACTCCAAGAAAAAATTCAACTTGTATGATATAGGAAGTGTAATTTTAATACTCTAAGTGGCTCAGATGCGTGGCTCAGATATGAACAATGATTGAATGGTCATAAACACATTGACTATTCACTTCAAACTGTTGGTATCTATGCGTCTGAGGAGGGTGCAAATAGAGGAAGCATAGTTTGGTGGGGTAGGTTGTAAAATAGAGTTAAATCTTATCTTCCGTATAGGAAGTCAATAAATAATGTCTAAAGTAGAAAAAAAAAAAAAGAAAAGGCAATGTAATCATGTTATTAGAAGTAAGACACTAAGTACCAAAGTGGGGAATGAATCTGCTAAATGAATGAAAAGTTTGGTGGGGAGTTACTCTCGCAAGTTGGACTGAGGATACATCGGCGTGGGAGGGGAATAGAAGAGCAAAGAGGAATGAAGCCGGTACTTCTACTTAAAAAAGAAAAGAAAAGCCTGTTAGTAATATTTAACTTTAGAAACAATGAACAGTTCTTACTAATAAAAATAAATATTACATTTAAAAAAATGAGAAGAAAGTGGTGAAGGCAGGGAGGAAGAGGGGAGGGGAAAGAAGAGAAAGGCACAATACTAAGTTGCTTCATTGTGCAGATAATGAACGTAACCTTGCAGGATAAATGAATGAAAGCTAGCTGAATGGCATGCAAATGGGCATTTATTACTTGGAATACAAGTTCCAGGGACAGCATTTTACAGTTGTAAAGTAATCTCTCCTAACTTAGGCAAAAACAAAGATGCTTGTCAAATTTCCTCTGTGTCTCTATTGATAACCTGGATATTAGGGTGTAAGATGCATTTCCAGAAGCCAATAGTGATAGCTAACGTTTATTTGGCATTTACTATGTGTCAAGGCAGTTGTCCTAAATATTTATTTTTTAGAAGTGAAAGCTCCACTCAACCGTAGAGGCAGTAACTATTATTATCACCATTTTACAGGTGACAAAACTGGCCTGAGGTCACAACTATTAAGTGATAGAGCCAGAATTCAATCCCAGGCAGTCTGACTTGGTATTCCATGAATATAAAGTAGAACAAAGCAATATTTCTAATGTACTTTATTATTTTGCATAATGCATTATAACATGTGATTAAGTGAATTAATACATGGAATATTAAAAGTAAACATTGGATTATTTCATCTCTATCAGAAGTTTATATATTCAAGTAAGTTAAAAGCATTTTGGTCAGGGGGTGGTAGGAAATACTGGGAAAATTAGATCATTTTTATTCATCATTGTTAGATCTTATGGCATATTTGTTAATATAGGAAGCTTTCCCTGACCAACAGCCTAGGTTATATATTTCCTATTATGTGCTTTCATAGCATCCCATACTTTTCCTTTGTGACAACTTACTATAATTCAAATTTTAAAATTACCATTGTAAATGTCTAATTTTCTGAACCATAGGTTTCACAATGGCAGGCACCTTATCTTTTTCTACTATGCTGCCTAGTATCCATCACATGGATATGTCACATGGCATATATTAAAAATTTGCTAAGTAAATGAATGAAGAAATATCCATTATGTTTATGCAGTGACATTTTAGCCAATTCTGTATGAGATTTAATTCATTTCTGTTTTTTCTTTTTGCTATTATAAACAATGCCTAAATTAATATCCTTATACATACATATTTTACATTTATCTGATTATTTCCTTACGATCAATATCTATATATGGAATTCTTGGGTTAAATGGTAGGCACATTGCCAAAATGCCCTTTATATTTATTATAAACTTAAAATCCCACCTCTGACGTACGCATGTTTTAAGGCAGTGTTAGCTGTTTGAACTGATAAACCCAAACCTCAGTGGCTTAACAAAAGGGAAATTATTTCTTACTCACAGCTTCATTTAGTTGTGGATTTCAAAGTGGAAGTCCATGCAGTCATTGAGAGCCGGGTTGATGGAGTCCGCCAACTTCCAATATACGGCTACTGAAGTCTTCCTGAACTTCTAAATCAGCCAGCAATTAGGGAAGGAAGAGGGTGGGTGCATATGTTATGTGTGTTGGAAGTGGGAGTGAGGAGAACAGGGGATGCCAGGCCTGGCCTAGAAGTCACATATGTTACTTCTGCCACGTGTTGTTATCAAGAACCTAGACAAATTACAGCAACTATGTGCAAACGGAGAAACATTACCTAGCTATTTCCATTAGAGGAAAGAATCGCCCGCAGTAAATAGCTAGTTGCTACCTACCAGTACATGACCGTGCCTGTTCCATGCCTTGGCAAAACAGAAACATTTGTTTTATTTGATTATAGTTGACATACAATGTTACGTTAGTTTCAGGTGTACACCATAGTGATTCAGCTTCTCCATAACATTATGCTATGCTCACCTAAGTATAGCTACCATTATTTTTAACTTTTGCCAATCTTAAAGAGTAAAAGATAACCAGTCTTATTTTAACTTGTAGTTTTAAAAATCTCTAAAGAGGTTGAACATATTTTATACGTACTTTGGCCCTTTGTATGACTACTTTTGTAATTACCTGTTAATGTCTTTTTCTTTTTCTGTATTTCTAATTGGACACCCTTTTTTTCTTAACCTCTTAACATATGCTTCATGTCTCGTTTGGATTCAAATTAGTGTGATCATAAAGCCAGTTCCTTTTAGCACCATCATGACCTGATAGAAACCAAATTTTTTTTCCAAGTCCTATAAACTTGAGTATGTTGGCTAAGAGCTTGAATTCTAGAAAAAAATATAAAATAGTAGACACTGACTAACAGTGATCCATAGACCTGACTGCAAACCTGAAACTTGAGTGCCACGAGTGAGTCCAAAAGAACTCAGATTAATCAACAAGTTCAAGGGTAAGTAAGCAAGGTCTGAAAACAAGTGGAGAGGTCAAGGCCAAGGATGGTAATGGAAAAAGAATGAGTTTAGAAGAGAAATGAATGGGGTCCTAGACTATAATAACAAATGGAACTGACTTGACTTTGGTGTGTTTTTATTGGCAGAATAACATATTTAATTTACAAATTTAATTACACACATATTTTTAAATTATATATTGTATAAAATAATAGCATAATTTAAATATATTGCTTTTTCCATGCTTACATTTCATAAAACAATTTTATTAGAACTCTTTACATGCGTAGTTGACCTAAATGTCATTATAATTATTAGGGCTATTTTTATTTCTTTTTCTAATTTTTCTTCAAGCACATTATTTAATACTCCAAGAACCCCTGACCTATACATTTTTATGTCAATTCTGGTTGAGAAGTTTTACATACTATTTCTACTACTTTAGTGGTTCCTGGTAAATAAGTATATTTAAAATTCTAAAGTTGATCTGTGTCTTTCCCATATCTGTTCATCAGTTACGTTTGTGTTTTGGGTACGTTTAAGAGGAAACCCAAAATAGTGGCAGCTTGAACAACATAAGCGTTTATTTATACATAAAGTAATTTCAGAAATGGGAATTCTAGGCTAACATGTCAGATTTGTGGTCATTGGGTACCTAGAACATTTCTGTTTTCCTGCTCTGTCTTCCTAGGGTGTGATTTCCATCTTCAACATCAGTTTATTATCCAATATGGCTGCTGGAATTTGAGCTGTTTTGCCCCATTCCATGAATAAGGAGGAGAGGGTGAAGACAAAAGTGATTTTCCACAAGGCTAAATAATATCCCCTTAAGAAATCTTCCTGAACATCACAACACAGTATTTACTTTAAATTGATGAGATATAAGTATACCTAGTCTCAAGAGGCAGCTGGGAATTATGAAACTTTAGTCAAGTTGCTAAATATATGTATATGAAATATATATACATATATATATGAAATATGGATATGATATAGTTTCTACAGCCACATCATCAAATAAGAAAGTCAAGACTATCTTCTATTCAAATTCTCCTTTTCCATTTTACATGTGATAACCAGTATCTTATTTTGCCTTTTTTTCAGTTGTCTCTCTCTCTCTCTCTCTTTTTTTTTTTTCTATTTTAGAGTCAATTTGTATTGAGATTTACCAACATATTTTAGGGATTTATTTTTTTCACCTTTGTTTCTTGTATCTTTCTTTCATCTTCTAATTAAACTTCCTTCTCACTGAACTATCTCTCTTAGTAGTTCTTTAAAGGAGGATATGTAGATGGAAAAATTTTTAGACTTTATGTTTTTGAAAATATTTATTTCACTCCTATTCTTGAATAGCCATTGAGATGGTATTATTAAATTTTAATACACTGAAACCCTAAGCTCCAATGTTACTCTTTGGAGATAGGGCATTTAAAGAGATAATTAACGTTAAATAAGGTCATAAGTGTGGGGACCCAATCTAACATGGCTGGCGTCCTTAGGAGGAGGAGATAACAAGAATATGCACACACAGAGGCAAGCTTAGGAAAGAAGACAGCAGGAAGGTGGCCATGAGGGAGGAGAGAGGGTCCAGGAGAGAGGGTTCTGGAGAAACCAAACCTGCTGATATCTTGGTCTTGGACTTCCAGCCTCCAGAGCCGTGAGAAAATAAAGCCACTTTTTCTGTGGTATTTTGTCATGGCAGCCCTAGCAGATTAATACAGTTGGGTATAGAATTCTAGGGTTTTGTTGTCTCGCCTCAGCACTAAATCTGTTATCTTCTAATATCTGCTATTGCTAATTGAACATCATACTGTTCTTTGATGGACAATCTGCATTTTCTCTTTGGTAGATTTTATTTTCTTGATATTTTGTAGCCTTGCTCCTATGCAATAATGAAGATTCATATATTTCTTTTTTTAAGAGATTTTATTTATTTATTTTAGAGAGAGAAAGAGAGCGAGCGCACGCGTGAGCATGTGAGTGGGGAGAGGGGCAGAAAGAGAGGGACTCTATCTCACGACCTGAGATCATGACCTGAGCCAAAACCAACAGTTGGATGCATAGCCAGCTAAGCTATCCAGCCATCCCAAGATTCATATATTTCTTAAATTATTAAAAACTTTTCAGCCATTAACTATTCATCTATGTCTTTTTTTTCATTCTCTTTATTCTCTTTTCCTGAAATTTCGAATTAGTGTATTTCACAACATCTATTTCTTTCCATTTTTAAAAATATCCCCTTGATATTTTTGGCCCTTTTGGTTTTGATGTCTTTAGGATAATTTTACGAGCTCTGTCTTCAGGTTGATTATCTCTTAACTGCCTAATCTATAGTTTAATAAGTTTTAAATTTTTTTCTTTCAATTATTTTTTATTTCTAGAATTTAAGTTTTTTAAAATTAATTGTGCTTTGGTTTCATTGTTGTCATTCTTGTCTTAGGAATTGTGCTCATTTAAAAATAAAATTTTAAAGTTTAGAATAGTTTAGATTTGCAGAAAAGTGGCAAATATAATACAAAGAGTTCCTCTATACCTCTCAGGCAGTTTTCCCTATTGTTAATGTTATTCCTTGTTATTTGAACATAATTGAAATATTTACTTTAAGATCCCTTTCAATTTATTTTGTTACTTCCAGATGCTTGAGTTAGAATTCTTCCCTTATTGGATCTGCTGATTCTCTCTTATGGTGGCATGATTCCTCATATTCTTTGTCATTTTATAAACCATTAACTATTTTTTCAGTAAGAATTTTGCTTGTTTTTTTGAATTGTGCTCTGGACTGTGGAAATACAACTATAGGGTAGATTTCTACCTGCTTTTACCTGCGGTCTCATAGGTTTTCCAGGTTTTACACTTTTCTCCATTATTTCTCAAATGGAATTTGCTTAGTATGAACCATGCCAATTCAGACTTTTTCACTTACTGCATGAGCTTGAAAGGTATTGAAGGTAGTTAGTCCACCTCTGTCTGCTCAGTTAATCACGTTAACTGGATTTTGAATCTACTTATCAGTTTAGAGATAACTCTGTCATTTACATAGAAGTGTAACTTGGAAAACATGATGAGAGAGAAAACCAGAGTACTTCTTGATCTCAGTGTATCGGACATATAAATGAAGACAAATGAAGTGTGGTTCAAGATAGCAAATGCAGGACATGGAAATAGTAGAGTCAGTGATTAGCATGTGATTTAAAAGATCCTGAAAGTTTAGTGACTAATTAAGCCACTATGAATATGATGAATATTGATAGACTGTTAATTCACAAAAACAATAACTGCGTTTGGATTTTTCACTGCTTTATCCTCAGAACCCAGTACATTGCTTAGTGGGTGCCCAATAAGCATATATGACATTTCTAAGCAATTGCCTTAATTCATTTCTCATCCTCATCTCATTCATCACTTGGCTATCCCATCCACTAACTTTGTCCCACGATTTCCATACTTACTTCATTCTATAAATCAGTTTTAAGCTATTGTCTTCCTGGCCATAGCTTTATCTCCTCTCTAAAAATAATTCTTGACTTTTCCACAAGCAATGATGCTACATACAGCCATATCTAATAGTTGGAGGTGCTCAGTATGGCTTCAGGAATCCTTTTTTCTGGGATTGCCCCTTTAAACAATCATCTTACCATTCACGTTGTATCTATGATTATAGACTCAAACACCTAGGCTCAAAACTATAGCAATCAGGAGGTCCTTCTTTCATATTCAAATTGAATGAGACCCAGAGCAAAAAACAATGTTCTAATTTCACTCATATGGGAATATTGAAGCTTTTTGGAGGCTTTGACTAGGTATACATATGGAAAGGGTAGTAGATTTCTTAACAGGTAGGGTTCAATTGAAGAAAACAAAGACCACTCACTATATTTCAAATAGAGAATCAGTACTCAAAAGTAGGGATTTATAACATCATTGAGGAGTTAGACCTTTAGAAATGACTCCCCCAAGCCACTATAAAATTGGCCTTTCATGGGAATTGTTACCTCTGCTATTGTCAAGAAGTTGGACCAACTTCAGTTTCCAGGATCTCATTACGTTATCCTTCATTATAGCATCTGTCATGGTCAACTGCTGACTGCAAAATCTTCTCACCTTAGCTGCAACCTGGAGATCAGGAAGCTGCTGCCAGAACTGTTGGCTCCTAGGTTAAAGTAGGAGCTCCTAGGCTTTTAGGTCAAACTGTGCCTGTTGGTCTTACACTTTGGAGTCACACAGACCTGGGTTTGAATGCTGGTTCTACTATATTAGCTATGCAAACATGGGGATAGTTCATATCTCTGAGCCTCAGTTTCTTCATCTGTAAACTGAAGATGAAAGTAATTGATAAATTCGTTGTGAAAATGAATGCACTCCTGAGAACAATGTCTCATATAAAATTGCTGCACAAAAATATTAGTTACCTTCCTACCCTTGGCTATGCCCTAAGCTTGCTTTCTGAGTAAGTCAGTCTACATGTGCTTACGTTAACCTCCTCATCCAGAAAATACAACTGATGATACTTTTCTTGTTCATCCCACAGGTTTATTGTGAGAATCTGGTGATATAAGGCATATAAAAAATACAAAGAGCTGTGAACTGTTAGGTATATAGTTTCTTTTATAGGCTGATTGGGCTGCTGTAATTTGATAGGACTAACCAGGTCATATACATCTCCTGTGTATTTGCTTTTCTTTCACTGAAAGTATATCAAGTCACTAAATTGTTAACGAATTTATATATATGGGTTTGCATCTAGAGAGACAGATGATAATATAGTAAGAAAATGATACCTATGAAGAAGAAGTAAAGGAACAGAGACTGTTTTCCCTGTAAAGATGATTTATAATGCACCTTCCAATACAGAGACAGTCCTTGATTTAAGAAAACCCAGTATCTGAATACTGATGTTTACAAAACCCAAGACAAGGGATAATCAATCACTCCACAAGAGGATTCCTCACCTCCCAAACAGATTCTCTCTCACACAGGGGATAGCCCAAATAGAAATCAATTCATGTTATAAAATTTAATTCACCCAAAACGTTTCAGAAAAAAAGAGGTCCATCTGTCTAAATGCCTCTTACACTGAGGATGGTTGCCATCTGTTTTCTAACCCCCACAGGGTAGCAAATAAGAGCTTGAATTCTAAAATGTGAGATTTAAGTTGATCTGAGGAAGAATTTCATATCTATGTAGGTTTGTTCTTTGTAAGCTCAGGTAGAGGCAAATTGTGGACTTTTGCACGTGTCTTCAGAACAGGATGACTTTCTCTGCTTAAGGAAACTGGCCTAAGAGTGGGTGTCTGTAAGAACTGAGGAGAACGAGATGGCCAGTAAGACCTCGCAGACCACTGGAGGCCATGGCTTCTTGGAGTGCAGATAGTACTCAGAACTCTTTGTGAAAACCAGTAGGAAAATCTTGCCATATGGAAAAGATTCACAATTTGAGATTGTGTGTAGAAGACAGTGTAAATACAGAGGCAGCTGAGAGGCTGGAAGACATCCCTTGAGCAATATGGTTTCTGAAACCCAGGACACCTGTTTTGCTGAATTGGGTAGGAAACCTGGAGAGACTACTTTCTTGTAAAGATTTTCCTGGAGATTTCCATGACTTCCTGTCTTCATGGTTAGCCCACCTCAAGCAACACACAGAAGTACAGAGACAACAGAGCAGAAGAGAAAAGCTTACCGGGCATTTTATGAATGTTTAATGTCAGAAGCTTAGTTCAAATTTGGCTTCGTTCCTTTGATGATTGCTTGAGTTTGATGAGATGATAAGTTTAAAATAATTGAGCCTTCCCTCCTGAAAAACATGCTCTTATCACTGTATATCTCTACTGGTCCGTTGGGAAATGTGTAACAACTGGCTCTCTGAGGAAAAACAAAAACAAAAACAAAAAAATGTAAAAGCCCTGATTTCTAGGGTTTGCCAATTTCCTTGGTGTAAATTGTTCTGTCATGGACAATTTCAGACTACCAACAGGGTGTCAGTAAACGCAGACCTGTGATGGGTGGCACATAACTGGTTCTCGCAAGTCAGCTCTGGCATACAACTCCATCTTCCTCACGACATTTGCCCCCGAATAATTGCACTGTAGCCTCATACATGCATTATTTTCTCTGTTTCATTGTAAACATCAATCTCTGGCTCTTCTGCTAAAGTGCTTTTTTTCTTTTTCTGATTCCTGTCTTCTGCGATGCCTGGCATTTGTCTGGGGCTTGAATAATATTCACTGACAGAATAACAGACCAAATGAATGAGCTTTTAAATTTTGAATTACACTGAGGTCCAGTGTTGAAGAGTAAAATCTTATTTTATTAGCATTTTTTTTTTCAAATTTCAGAAGTTTCAAAGTATGGCAGATACTACTTAGTCAATTCTCCTCTTCTTTCTTGCTATCCAAACCCCAATTTTGTTTAGTTAGTAGGCAGTACTTAAGGAAAGTGGACATTCCTCTGGCCAATATGCTCTAGACTTTAGAAATTATTGTTTACAAAGGACATGTGATCCAATTCTTTCAACAATATCTATGTGCAAATCTCCTGGGAGATTTTTTTTTAAATTTTATTTATTTATTTGAGAGAGAGAGCACAAAAGGGAGGAGGGTCAGAGGGAGAAGCCGACTCCCCACTAAGCAGGGAGCCCAACTCGGGACTCGATCCTGGGACTCCAGGATCATGACCTGAGCTGAAGGCAGTCGCTTAACCAACTGAGCCACCCAGGCTCCCTCCTGGGAGACTTTTGACAAAGATTCCCTTCCACAGCAAACAGAGTTGAGCTAAAGGAAAGGCTCTCATCTTGTCTTTTTATAGACATGGGCATGTAGCACTTAGATCTGAACAGAATCCTGGTGTTCTTTAGTGAAATTCAAGAGAATCACAAACTGACCTAGAACCTTCACAGTATTGACCGACTGAATTAATAGTGTCCACTGACTCCTTGTTATATGTGATAACAAATCCGTATTGTTTGAGCCGCATGCAGTCGGGTATTCCATTATGTCAAATCTGAACGCCTGCTAACTAATCCAGTATATTAAACATTCTATAGATTCTTCTCTAATTTTCTCATCCTAAGCAAGTTTCCCATTGACCGGTTTCTACTCACCTTTGCTGTTCTCTACTTCATCACATTGCAAGCCACTTAAGAACCTCTAAATATGCTACATGGCTTCTTGTCTTTGCTCAAGTGCTTTCCTTTTTTAGGAACAGACACCCTAAATTATCTCTTACCTTCAGCCCTCCAGTCCCCTAAACTACACGTTGTCCACTTGGAAAATTCCTGTTAACCCTTTAGGACATATCTTCTCAACCTACTCCATCAAAAGGATTTCCTTTAGTCTATCTCTAATAAGTACTCCATTATCTATGTTTCATACTATACCATGCATGTACTGTGATTATATTTAAGTTACTCATTTTTTTTTTTTGCTTGTTTCTTACTAGTTTCTCTGTCTCTGTCCCTCCACCCTTTCTCTCTTTGTGTGTGTGTGTGTGTGTGTGTGTGTGTGTGTGTGTAATGCTGGTAATTTAAAATGAATGAACATTATTTATTTTAGATTTTATTTATTTATTTATTTTTAATGTTTTTTTTTTTTTTATATTATGTTAGTCACCATACAGTACATCCCTGGTTTTTTATGTAAAGTTCGATGATTCCTTAGTTGCGTATAACACCCAGTGCACCATGCAATATGTGCCCTCCTTACTACCCATCACCAGACTATCCCATTCCCCCACCCCCCTCCCCTCTGAAGCCCTCAGTTTGTTTCTCAGAGTCCATAGTCTCTCATGCTTCATTTACATTCAAGTTAGTTAATATAGACTGTATTCGTTTCAGGGGTAGAATTTAGTGATTCATCAGTTGCATGTTAACATCCATGTTCATTACTTCAAGTTCCCTCCTGAATGCCCATCACTCAGTTACCCCATTCCCCTGGCTACTTCCCCTCTAGCAACCCTCAGTTTGTTTCCTATAGTTAAAAGTCTCTTATGGTTTGCCTCCCTCTCTCTTTTTAATCTTATTTTATTTTTCCTTCCCTTCCCCTGTGTTCATCAGTTTTGTTTCTTAAATTCCACATAGGAGTGAAATCATATGTTAGTTGTCTTTCTCTGACTGACTTATTTTGCTTAGCCTACGATACTCTAGTTCCATCCATGTCATTGTAAATGACAAGATTTCATTCTTCTTGATGGCTGAATAAGAATAAAATACAAAATAAATGAATGGACATTTATATACATATTATAATGCTGTATTTCATTAAACTTAAGATGCTGTTATTATAAGATGCATCATTAATTTATGGGTTACTATAAAGAAGAAAAAATTGAGCCCAAGTGAACAATGAATTGCTATTAATTGCAAGATACACCCAATTTTAGAGACAATGAAAAAAAAATTGTCTTAAAAATCAAGGAATATCCCACACTGAAAATGTTCATAGACAGAGAATAGTATTTTTATTTTCAAAGTATGATGAAAACGACAGTAGGTTTAAGACCTGAGACTTATTTTTCACCTTTTTTTCAATAAAATTAAACTTGACTTGGGGCGCCTGGGTGGCACAGCGGTTAAGCGTCTGCCTTCGGCTCAGGGCGTGATCCCAGAGTTCTGGGATCGAGCCCCACATCAGGCTCCTCCGCTAGGAGCCTGCTTCTTCCTCTCCCACTCCCCTTGCTTGTGTTCCCTCTCTCACTGGCTGTCTCTATCTCTGTCGAATAAATAAATAAAATCTTTAAAAAAAAAAAATCCAACTCTTTAAAAAAAAAAAAACTTGTATATTGGTCTGCTAGCGCTGCTGTGTGTAACAAAGTTTCACAAACTGAGTGGTTAAACAACAGAAAATTACCTCTCCGAGTTCTGTAGGCTAGAAGTCCAAAATCCAGGTCTTTGCAGGGTGTTACTTTCTGAGGATTTGTTCCAGTCTTCTCTCCTTGGCTTGTAGATGGAGGTCATCAACTCATGCCTCTTCACACCATCTTCCCTGTGTGTGTGTCTGTCTCCAAATTTCTCCTTTTCATAAGAACACCAGTCATATGAGATCAGGACCTCATTTTAACTTGATTACTCTGTTAATACACTATGTCCAAATAAGCTCACATGCTGAGCTACTGGGAGTTAGGACTTCGACCTAGGAATTTTAGGGAGACACAACTCAATCCATAGCAGTTTGTTCAAGCTTTTATTTAAAAGCATCTTTTTCCTTCTGTGCCAAACAGGCTTTATCATGGAAATATTTAAATATATTGAATGGGGCTTACTGTTGTGAAGAGGTTCCCCTGGCACACTGGGGCAAAACTAGTTGAGGGCTAGTGTCCTGGTTATGGACTCACTTGTTATCTATGAGGGAGAAGAATCCCTACCATGGTCGCCTGACTGGAAACTCATGTTCCTACAGTTTTTAAATACAAGGGAGAGAGACAACAACATAATGCTACTTAACACCAAAACACATCATAATTTAAAATAATTAGGTGTATAGACTTATATACTGCTGAAGTGAGGGGAGTATACACTGGTGCCATCTTTCTGCAGGCAAAAATTTAGAAAAATATTTAAAAATGGCCCATACCCTTTACCTAGAAATGCCACTTCTGGGACTACATTCAAAGGAAATTAGAGATGTGCACACAGGCACATATACCAGGATGCTTTTTACTAGAAGTATTTACAAAAATACAGATCAATAAAAAGAAAGCAACTAAAATGTCTACCAATGAGGAGCTCATTTAGTGCATTACTGTACCTCTGTGCGGCTGACCACTAGGCAATCTTTAAAAATTATATCGTAAAAGTATTTAGTATCGTATATTGGTATATCGTAAGTGAAAAGAGCTGGAAGTACTATATACAATGTAATTCTATTTTGGTTAAAAGAATAAGAGTAACTATTTCTGAAAGGGTGTTGAGTTAAATCATTACAGTGCTTAGCTCTGACTGTTGGATCAAGAGTGATTATTTTTCTTGAGTTTTTGGTTTTGCTTGAAGCAGCTGTTGCTCTTTCAATTTAAAGAAAGAGAATTGTTTTATATAAAAAGTGACCATTTACAACGAAGAATCCCTTCTTTTTAATAATCCCCCCATATGGCAAAAAAATCAAGTTAGTTTTTGGGAAGTGCTTGTGCTTCAAAGGCTCTTTCTATCTACTTCCTAAAATATACATTTGAGTCCATTTTGCCCAGAACTTCCATGAAATGTGACATTACGGCAACAACGCGATGTCTGCAGAGGACAGAAACATGGAATCGAATGAGCAGTTCAGAGAAATCTGTGAAGACACCGCATCACTGAGAGGGAGTCTCAGACCACTCTCCTCCTTTGTGAAAACACATTTTTCCCCCTAGTTTCCATTTTTCAAATTCAGAAGAGAACAATTTAGAACCATGATTTTCCCCCCAAATTTTATAGCCTGTTATTGCAAAAGATATTATGATACTCTTCAGAATTCTAAAAATCCTAAATGTAATCTATTTTAGTGTCATTTTTCTAAGCCCAAAAGAGGTATAAAATTATACAATGAAATAAATACATTATACAATATGATAATGAAAATACTTCCTACACGCATGCATTTTACAAATTATAAACATTTTCATATTTATTTCATTTTTTTAAATAAAAAATTTCCCTATGATGAGGGAAGGAAAATTCAATTTCTTTTCATTTCACCCTCAAGGAAAACAGTGCTTAGAAAGGTTAGATGGCACTGGGTGTTATATGTAAATAATGAATCATGGAACACTACATCAAAAACTAAGGATGTACTGTAGGGTGGCTAACATAACATAATAAAAAATTATTATAAAAAAATACAAAAGAAAAAAAAAGTATTAGATGACCTCCCCAAAGCCCACAGATGACAAG
This sequence comes from Ursus maritimus, assembly GCF_017311325.1. Taxonomy (NCBI): domain Eukaryota; kingdom Metazoa; phylum Chordata; class Mammalia; order Carnivora; family Ursidae; genus Ursus; species Ursus maritimus. The sequence continues at coordinate 55,385,167 of NW_024423564.1, read as the reverse complement.
CAGGGCCAGCTGCATAATTAGTGGGCTTAGCGTAAAATGAAAAATTGGGTCCCTTGTTCAAAAAAGCAGAACGTACGTGCCATTAAAGGTAGATACTAAGTGGTAAAACCTTTTGCTTTTTTCTGTGGCCTCTCCAGTCAACCCTAACGTTTGCTAGTTGATGCGGGAGATACTCAGGGTGAGTGCACACCCTCACAGGTGCCTGGAGACCCACTCTATGTGCAGCCTACCTGTAGCTTGGTTCTCTCTCCTGCTAGTCTGCTGAATGTCCGCTGCCTCAACCCGTCACAGACATGCAGCCTCCAAGGAGTTGCAGCTTCATGCTGGTATGTGTTCAGTACCTGGATCCAGGATGGATGGCGCTGTCAGTCCAGGGAGGGGACGGCCACTACTATGCCCTACCCCGTGATGCCACAGGGAGCGTAACCAAACATCTCATCATCCATATTAAGGTCCCACTGGGGACAGAGAGTGATATTGAGGGAAAGAAGGGAAACAGAGGCCAGGCTGGGTCCAGGGGGGCAAGAGGGTTGGTAACGTGTGGCCAAGAACACATCTTAGGGGAGTAATTGGAGGTGGGGGCCACATGAGATCCGGTGTTCTAAGCTCAGGAGACATGCTCTCTAGTCCCATCTGACTTTACTTAACAAAACGTAAATACAAAGATAAATTATTGAAGATTTCATTGAGGGGGCCACAGAGTATTAAATCTCAAGCACAGGACCCTCTGAATGTGGAACCCTGTGTGATTGCACTGGTCACAAGTGGCAAAGCAGGGACTACAACTTGGGTCTTTCAATTCATCACCAACGTTAGCTAGATTGTTGAGTCTCAGCATGTGCCAAGCACCTTGGGTGTATTAACTCATTTCATCCTTATGCCAGCCTATTCTGTAGGTACTATTTATCATGCCATTTTGCAAATATTAAACAGTTTGTAAGTGGCTGAACTTGAACCTGGGAAAGAGTCCTTAATTCTTAGCTGCTAGGATGCGTTGCCCAAGAAGTGTGAAATTACTTAGCTACTGAAGAATTTTAAAACCTGGCATCCTTATTCTTGACTTTAGGAAAATCCATAATGGTTTTGTATTATAGTCCATTCAGTGGTATTTAAAAGTTTATCTTTACAATACATAAAGAGAGATTTTCCCCAATCCTTGCAGCCATCCGCATGGGATTAGATAATGATTGAATTTTACATTTTTGTTTTTTTCTCCCTTCTGTAAAAGAATCAGAAAGACTGACCAGTGTGTTACTACCCACTACCCCTCTCAGCCTTGGCCAGCAGGGTTTTGCTTCCTCAAGAGCTGACACTTTACCAGTCCTCAGGGCAGAATTACAATTATTTATTGTTACTATTATTTTTAACTAAGACCTGGGGTCCTGAGTTAAAGAACTTAGTAGGCGCAGCATGAGGAGGAGATTTGGAGCTCCGAAATCCAAAGCCAGTGGATGAGGGCATTTAGTTTGGAGTTCTGCCAGGAACAAGGATCCAGCATCTACATTCCAGTCTTGTGACACCCTGGCGATAGGCAGCTCTCCCGAGGGAAACAGGCAGTAGACATCTTGGTACTCATCTTCAGCCAAGACTCCTTCTGACCAATTTTGCGATGACAGTAACAGAGCTCTGTGATGGTAAAGGAACGTAATCTTGGGCGCTGAGCTTTCAAGATGACTAGTGTGGACAAGACCAGGATGCTTGTCTTAAATATTCCAGATGGTGTTAGGCTCTCAGGGGACCACCTTGGATGAGGGAGAAAGCTTCATGGAGGAGACTGAGGCAGGATTTGGACTCAGAACAGATTAAATGATGCAGAAATTAAAAATCTGTATATTTTTGTACCCCAAGTTCCTTAGTACACCAGTGATACAGGGGAGAAAAATAAGGTCACTTGCAGTACATGCAACCTCATATTGCGTTTGGCTTCAAGTTGGCCTCAACTTCTTGGTGCATCCTCTCAGAGATAAACCTACCAGGCTGTGATTCCCACCTGGAAGAGGCAAAAGATGTTCGCTTGTTTTTCAGAGTTTTCCATCCCTCTCTGCATTTCTTTATCCACAAGAAAAAGTAAATACAATCACAGAATTGTATAAAAGCATCCGTAAAATGGGAGGGAAGGGATGGGGGAAATTTGTATTCATGGTGCCGCAAATACATCCCAGACACCTGAAATGCATTGTCTTATTTAATTCCCGAAAGATCTCAGAAATGTAGCTATGTGTTATCATATGCAGAGATTAAAAACCTGAGGTTCAGAAAGATATAAAATCTTGCCGGAGGTCATTTATGGAGGAGGTGGTAGTGACAAATTCCCATCTGAGGCTGATAGATTTCGAAGACTGTATTCTTTCATCTGTTATGAAAAGAAAAACAACAATGAAACCAAAAAGGAGAAGAAACGCTTTCATGTGGTAAAGGTCTGAAATTCAGGGCAAGGCTCCTGTGAAGGGCTCATCGGGCTGTTGTTAGGGAGGGAAGTGTGTGGTTTGATGGACTTGACATTCATTCTAGTATCTGACATCATTCCCGAGATGCCATCTCTGACTGATTGACGGTACACAGTCAAATAGTCCTCCAAATCTATTGTGCATAGATTCTTCACAAAGGCTGTTTACTAATTTCTTTTCCTTCAAAATGCACTTCTTACATGCAATAGTAACCACAGAATAAGGTAAAATCCAGCTCACCTCAGACGTTTAGTCCTGATCTAACTCCGGTAGTAACAATGTGCCTTAAAGATGCTCTTAAAGGCACAAGGCAACAACGTGCCTAAAAACAATTCGAAAATTAAGGAAGCCTACGTGTGAGATGGTAATAACCTTCTTTTTCAAGTCATTTCAATAATTCTAAAAGAGCAGACAGCTCTCAACTCAGAAGGCCATATATAAAGTGGTGAGTCCTTCCCAAGTGACTAAGAAATGTGCATGTAAAAGAATTTTATGCAATTATGTTCAGGGAGTATTAAGCCTTAATTAATGTATTGGTGATTTCAATAATAAAATGCCCAGTGTTGTCTAAGAACAAATGGAAAGCATTAAACCAATGGTTAGATTTATGGCTGAATAAATCAAGCATGTTGTCAAATCCATCAGGGAAATTCTCTCCACCTATATGTGTCCTTGGTTCTATAGAGCTCCCTCCCAAAATGCCAGACGTTCTGTCAGTGACGCTCCGCACTCATGAGTTGTGACTATGGCAATACATTTAAATTATAGATAGGGGGTTTTCTGGGGGAGCCGTGTGCCTGCAAAGTGACCCGAGGTACAGAAGCCCTGGGCGAGCCTCCTCTAGTCACTTGTGTACATCTGTGCATGTGCTCAGGGGTATCAGACTCGAGATGGGGTGGGAATATGAAGGCTGGGGATGCTGGGTTAGTGGAGGAGAGAAGCAGCTGCATTGAAACATATAAAAAACAAAGAGCCAAAAAAAAAGATTTTTTTTTCTTATGAATATATTTAACGTGTTAAACAGATTCTGGCAATTTCCTGATGGCTCCAAAAGAAGCCTGATCTGAGATTTTCACAGAGAGTGTTCCAGGCTCTGAATCCTGTGCTCGTGTATTGAGGCACATCTGCTACGGAGAGGAGGCAATGAATAATTAACTCGGCCTCCACATCACCGCCATAGATTACAGTCGTCTTGACTGCTGGACTGCCTTGCACAACATAAACCATTTAGAAAACTCCGTTACTCTCTTTCCTTTTAAATTTGTCTTGCTATCACTTACCATTTAAAAAGGGTAAATCTTTCTGTAGTTTTAATTAAAGCATTTAAAATAATTTACATTGAAATCATATGTGCTCGGGTCTGTCAGAATTGATGCTTTAATAACATGCCATCCCTTTCTCCATTGCCCTGAAATCTGTTAAAATTACCACGAAACTAATTGGGAACAAAGTTGTCAAATGCATGCAGTTCTGACAGTTTGTCTTTCTGCAAACTGCCGACAGATTGCAAGTTACGCATGTGTTGAGCAGATGGGTAAGTTAAAAGGAACACCAAAAAAAAAAAAAAAAAGCAATTTATTAAATCACCTGGAACCAGCAGCTCCAGTCCAAAAATAGTGAGAATGAAATATAGCAGGAGCTGGGAGTGCTGGCACTAGAATGTACCAGAAGGTACCGGTTACAAAACAAGATAAACATTTGGAGATGCCTCAGCTGTGTTACAGAATAATGAGGAGTTATTTAACCCGATATAGATTACCAGCCAAAATTAATTTAGGGTGCAGCTTTTTTGGAAAATGGTTTCCAAAGTGATTGCTTTAACCCTTTAATGTCTTCTCATTATCATGGGAGGGTGTTCTCAAAGGCACCAACACATATTCACATGCAGATATGCACACACAGCACACTGGCATACGTGTACACATATATCCACATTCATCTGTGTATGCACACGAGCACATGCGTATACCCACACACCAACATGTATGTGTGCACATGCATACCTGTGATCTTGGGTGTATATATGCACACACCTGTGGGAAACATATGTACATGTACATCAAACTCTATCTATCTATCTATCTATCTATCTATCTATCTATCTATCCATCCATCCATCCATCCATCCATCCATCCATCATCTACCATCTACCTATCTGCTTATCTCTGATTATGTCCATGCGAGATTGCTTATTTTCCATCACCTGAAGCAAGGTTCTGAGTAAGCCATGCATGCACGAGTTACCCAGCCTATAGCTGCTGTTAGCATAATTACTTTCATGTGTTCCACGGGGAAACTATCCAGGCAGGAGATTGGGAAGGGCTGAGCAAAGCATGGGGAGGTGGAGAGTAGGGGGAAGGGAAAGTGGAGCCTGATGGCCTCTTTTCAGTGGGGCTGTATACAGCTACTCTGTATGATCAGAACTTTTGAGATGTGTTCTTTGAAGACTTATGTGGCTTAGGAACCAATAAATAAAGAAGACATGCCTTAACTAATATTGGCCTCATTTAGGCAAACTGGGCCTTTTCAAAATCATCAGATCAGTTTTTAAGGGACAATAAATCTAAAATAAAGATACATCTGTCTCTACAGAAGTTACTGACAGACCCAGAGGCCCAGAAAATTAACTCTCTGTTCCTGGAACAGACCAATACAATTCCTTGAAGGAGAGTCTCTTGCTGGAAATGCAGGTGATCAGTGACGAAGAGCCAAGAAGGCAGAACGTGCCCAGGTTCCCGAGAGCAGTGCCGTGGAATTCAGGTATTCCATATTGATGTTGTCCTTGGCTCATCGCCATAGTGCTTTGCTTCCTGGGAATGTCGGCCACTCTCATACTTTGGGCCATCATGTAGTCTGATGACTTGCAAGTCTGTATCTCCATCCCTGGTTATTGCTACTTGGAGTCAGTATCCTATATTGAAATACCTGTGGCAAATCACTGCATGAACATTACCCAGGCCTCTCGAACTCCACTGGTTCAAAATGGATTTCCTCAATCCCCTCCTCCCCAAACTTACTTCTTGTGTTCACTGTCTTATTCACATCGCTTTGCCCTTTATTATTCAGGCTAGAAACCTGGGAATGATCCTGTTCTGTTCTTCACCAGCCATAATTAGTCATGTCATCTCCCTAATTTTGATACATCAGTGTTCCTATAAATCTTTCCTTTCCACTCTGTCTGTAACAGAACATCTCCAGTTTGAGTTTTCCTCATCTGTTGTGTGGATATGAGTGTAGGTCTTCCTTTCTAAAGTTTCACGTCTCCTCTGATCCATTTTCCATTTAGTTGTAGGGTGACTTATCTAAAACTCAAATCAGACCACGTGACTCCACCTTGCTGTGCCGGACATTGTATGTTTGCCCCCGGGTCTGATCTCTGCCCTTCTCCACTGTTGCTGGTGCTGAGAGAGGCAGACCTGTTCCAGCTACAGGTTGGCGTGGTGGCATTCCTCTACCGAAGGACACAGCTCCTGTTGAATTGCCTTCTCCTTCATCTCTGGCTTCAGCTGGAATACTCTCCAGGAACTGGGAAGATCTTCCACCCTTTGTCCTTTAGAGCCCAAGGCACTATAGACTCCCCTCTGTTGCTTTACCCTGCATTGTTAGTGTCTCTTTGACCCTGCCCACACCTCTGTAGATAGTCCCTTCATTACCCTTTCTTCAATTACATCTTTGTAGGTGCTACCTATTTCTTCCCAGGGTCCTTACTGATACATTCCCTCATTGCCAACAAAATTACAATTTCAAATTCATAATATGGCAAACAAGGCCCTTTAAAATCTGGGTCTTAATGGCTTCTCCACTCCCTTAGCCCTTGCCCTCACTAGCTTACCTGTTTGGGCTCCCTGCATACACTGTACTGTTTCACACTTCTGTGCCTCTGCCCCTTGTCCTCCCCTTGCATGAGACGGCCTCTCAGCCCCCAGACCCTGCCCCACTCCCACCTGCATAGTCTCTCTGGCTCTAGCTTCTTCTTCCTTAAAGGTGCAACTCAGGTATCACCCCCTCCAGAAAGTCCTTGGTGTCCCTACTGCCAGCTGTGAACAGAAAGTTTCCTATATTCACAAGGAATGGGAAGTTGCATGTTAAAGAAATTTGTTTGTCTATTTTAACCCAGTTTTCCCCAAAGTTATTTGATACCCTAAATTAATTTTCAGATCCTTTTTTCTTCTTTCCTTCCTCCTTCTCTTGTGCCTCCTCTTCTCCCCCTCCCCCTCCTCTTACTCCTCCTCTTCCTTCTCCCTCCCCATCCTCCTACTTCTCCTCTCCTCCCCCTCCTCCTTCTCTTTCCCCTCTCTGTTTTCTTTCTCTCTTTCTTCCTTTGGTGAACAATTTACTCGATTATCTCATTTAACTTGAACAACAATTTTATAAGGTATGTCCTATTATTATGACCATTTATAAGCTGAGGAAAGTGAGAACCAAGGACGTTGAAAGTCTATTCAACGGTACCTCAGTTGGCAAGCAAAGGAGCCAAGATGTCAGTGCAGAGTTTCACCCTAGAATCTATACCCTTAATGATAGCATTAAAGGCAGGCTTTGTTTATGTCTAGGTGTTACTTATACTTACAGCTTATGTGTGAATAAGTATATATAATCCTCATATATAAATAGTAACAATTGTATAAGATTTTCTCAGAAGTAAAGAGTCAGCCATTATGTTTTAATTTGATAGATTAGATTAAATTTAGTATTCTGCTTGCAAGGCAGGGTTAAATTCAGGAGCCCTCCGTGTGGTATTTAAGATCAAACAAGTTAGTAATATTTAGTCAATAGTTCAGCCTTCAACATAACACTTTCTTATGTGCACCTTGGGAATAAAAGTAATATTAAGGTCGCTGAAGTAAGTATAGAAAAAGTCAGAAATAAAACCTACATATTTTCCAACACAACTCAAAATATTTTGAACAGTGTGAGCCTAACCGGGAAGCTTCAATCGTCTATGGAGACAAAGACAAATTCCCAGGCAGAAAAATGCAACTATTCCAAGATCCTTGGAAGATCTTCTGTTGTTGTGAAGTTCATCATCAACAACTAAGCAGACAATTTTTGAGAGAGTGCACAGTGGGTGGTGGGATAGGAAGCGGAAAGTTTTCAGCAAGTCATGTTAGTGGCTCAAATCCTCAGTACAATGATAGATGGTGTGGCCACTATCACGATCTAATGTGTTCACTGCCATAAGATAAGTGATACAAAAGTGCTTGGCTAAACTGGAATGTAACATGCAATTGTAAGATTTTATTATGCTTATCCATTAGGGGAATATGCAGTTAAAAGTCTACATCAAAGCTCTTTTGTTACTCATGTGCCCACTCACACATGAACCCTTCAGTGTTTCCTAAGGAAGGGTGGACATCAGAATCACCAGAGAAGCTTTTTAAAAACACATAAATCTGGGGGCGCCTGGGTGGCTCAGTCGTTAAGCGTCTGTCTTCGGCTCAGGGCGTGATCCTGGAGTCCTGGGATCGAGCCCCACATAGGCTTCTCCGCTGGGAGCCTGCTTCTTCCTCTCCCACTCCCCCTGCTTGTGTTCCCTCTCTCGCTGGCTGTCTCTCTCTCTGTCAAATAAATAAATAAAATCTTTAAAAAAACCCCACATAAATCTGAAGTTTGCACTAGAAGATTCTGATTCAGTAGTTCTGGAATGAGCCCTCGTTTATATTTACTGGAAAATCACCCTGGATGCATGTGATGTCCGTCCATCTATTATACCGGATGGCCTCTGTTATGCAGCAATAACAAAAAACCCCACCGAAATCTCAATGGCTCCATACCATAGAAGTTTATTGCTCACGCATGCCACATGGAAAGTGTAGATTAGCAGGAAAGTCAATCATCCTGGTCACCAGGGGATACACATTACCTGAAACTTCATCTAGAGATATCCTACTAGGACCATAACAGCACTGAGAAGGGGATGGGGCAAATCATGGGCTGGTTCTTAAAGCCTCTGCATGGAAGTAACACTTCTCACGTTCTGTGGCTGAAGCAAGTCACGTGTCTACATTTAACTTCAAAATACTGGAAGATTCTACTTCCACCCATGTGCTTGGAATGGGAAACACTTGGAAATATTTTTCAATAACATTAGTGGCTGCCCAAATCTCTGCTTAAGAATGATTGAGTTCAGTCTCTTTAGATTTATAAGAAAAGACTAAAGCACAGAGAAATTAAGTGAATTTCCAAAATTGCACAGTCAACTGATAGACCTTGACTTAGCATAATGGTCTCCTTACTGCAACTATTTCCTTAAAATATTCCAACTAACTTGACCTGCCCCTCTTACCACCTATTCTTCTCTTCGTTCCTCCCTTTTGTCAGAACATTTTCAAAATCAGAAACATTTCTTCCCTTAACACATAACTTAGGGTTTGTGATTTATCTGATGGCAGTTTTAAATAAGATGTTTTTAACCCCACTTAGAAACAGTCCACTTTCATGATTTATTACAACTTTCTTTCCCTGGTTAATTAAACTCATTTCTTAGGAAATGACTCATGGCTAATCACGCTAAGAATAAAATTAGTTATATTGCCCTCTTTGTTATAAAATGAGTGTAAATAACTTTAAAGGCAATTTTTCTAAAATCAAAAAAGCATGTAATAGTCCCCAATTCAGCAACATTATGTAAAATAGCAGACTCAGAGAGTAGTAAATCCAGATGCTGTCCTATTATTGCATGAAACAAGGCAGAAATTTACATTCCTTTATTATTAAACCAAGCTCTATCAATTGAATTTCTTTGTGGAAATACTGTATTTTGGAGGGTTAAAATACCATTAAAAAATTCCTAGACTAAAACCTGTTGTACGGTTTCTTTGCCCACTGGAGAGGTATAAAACCATTACATTTAAGTATCATAATAGCTAGCATATGCTATTTCTTAGAAATGACACCACCATCTGGATTAAGGTCCACTGATGATTTCATACAATACTCCAGCTTTCTTCGGGTAGAGAGAGGCCAAACTGTTCCAACTTTAACTACCCTGTTGTACTAATGAAAAATAATAAAAGGTTACGCTTATGTTTGACCTACTTACTGGAGATCACAAACTGCTTTATAAATAAATTATATAATTATCATAGTAGCTGGGAATACAGAAGGCAAGCCAGATGCCTTGTGTTAAGAAAGCGAGTTAGGGCCCATATTCACCTCCCACTATTATCTGTTTCTAGCCAAGCAGGTCATGGATTTTTGCTAGAAGCACTGTTCTGCCGTGGAATGCCTACCTGCCTTGTGTTCAAATCCCGACTCTCCTGTTTGCTAATTATGAAACCATGGGCTTATCCCTGAATCTGTCTGCGCCTCAATTTCTTCAACTACAAAGTGGGAGTAATTGTATCTGTGGTAAATTTGTTAAGACACTTAAGGACTAAGTGTCTTGACAAAAACACTTAATAGAATCTCTAGCAAAATACCTCTTATACACAGCCGCAGGCTAGGAAATCATGGCTATGATGATCACAATTATGATTATTTACTTTTCCTCTCCCTAGTCATCTCTATCTCCTTCAACCTAGGCACAGAGAAGCAAAATGAGAGATTAAGACCAAGGATGGGATCAGGACGTGGAAGGAGAAGTCAAATTGCAAGTATGGTAAGCAAAGACCATATTACACATTATGTCCTGTTTCAAGAATGGCTTTCTAACATGGCAGAATCATCAGACAGTAAAAATGCACGGCCGTGTATAAGGCAGTAGCAATGATGGTTTGTTTCCGTGTAAGCCACCCTCATGGCTGGCTATCTGTAAGGGTCACAGGGTGAACTCTCACTGATAAAACCAGTTTAATCTTTGGGACTCACTGAGGACATTAAATACATGAGTGAGTGAGGGTGGGGAGTTGTGGTAGGGAAGGTAGGAGAGGGAAAGAAGGAAACCCTCTCACCTGACTGCTTCCTCACTAGCCCCTTGCCTATTGTCATGCACACAGCAAACCTTCTGGGCCAATCCATCTGACTGGCTGTGCAGGGGATGGGGCAGCCTAGATAATTGATGGACTCAATCTGACCAGGCACAGGTGGCACGGAGACGGCATACAGCAGCTTCTCGGGTTTGCCAGTGCCATCTGTTGCCATAAGAACATCTGTCGTCAAGGTCACCCTGTCACCCTCTGTTAAAGTTACAGGTTTGGTGAGTAGGATAATGTCACCTAAGAAGAAGGGGATGTATGTTGGGGGCTGGGAGGGAAGAGAAAGGATACACAAAGACAACAGGAAATCTCGCTTGCTTTTTTTTTTTTTTTAATTGTGAAGAATGAATAATAACAACGGGAAGAATTACTGAGTTAGAAAAATGAGAAAAAGTACGCATAATTTTAAAGAAGAACTTCCTTGGAAAATGATTGCCAAAAGATTATTGTCATTGTTCTCTCTAGCTAAAGCATTAGCTCATTTTATAGAGTAAGAACATTTTTACCGCAGGAATGACTCGCATTTGTAAAAGATATGATATATACTTACAGGATCTGCTTGTAAAGACAAATATTCCTCCCAGCTTGCTAACTCTAAAAAACAATTTTTGATATGCTCCTTTTGTATAAATACATTTGATTAAGCGTGTGTGTGTGTGTGTGTGTGTGTGTGTGTGTGTGTTCACAGCCTGTTCAGGGAGGGAGCAGAGTGGAAGGGGGTGTTGCATTTATCAAAGTATTTAACTGGCATTTGAGCTTTGCTCTGCTGCCAGAGAGAATGACCCATTTGTTAATAAAGAACAATTAAGTTAATAGACTCAAATGAGCTGATGGACAAAGTACTGTAATGAAGCAAATGCAATATTGGATTTTTAAGCAGCGAGTATTACATGTGACCGGACTTCCAGCAGCAACCGTTCAGCTTTCCCTCCCTATGTTTGTTGCTGACGCTTTTTAAAGCAATTTCACCCAGTGGCAAAGAAACATCATTCCCATCTGTTTAGGAAGTGCGGCTTTACTTATTGGACCAATATTGCTGGCACCATGGGCTTTCAGGGACTTAATGATTGCCATTGCATGGTGAGAGGGGAGGGGGGAGATAATCTGCTCGATTTTATGAAATATACTCACATCTGCCCCTTCAAACCCAAAGGGCAGTAAAGGGAAACAAAATGGTTTTGCAGCAAAAGGGAGGGTCAGGGAAGGAGTAGACAAAAGAGCAGATGAACTCTAGTTTTATCTGTACCTTTTAGCCCAGCCACCAAACACCATACAGAATATTAAAATGGGGCTCTTGGAAAGAAACAACATGTTTACAGCCAACTGCAATTTTATTTGTCGATTGCATAGAGGGTATGCAGAATTAGCTTGTTCCCTGACTCAGTTGTTTCATGTTTTGATGGTGGGAACAGAACGATCGTCTGGCAGTGATTAAGGGTAGTTTTGCCTCTACTCTTTCCTCCAGTTTGGGCCACCAGGAGGAAGTCTTTTCATCATCTCTTCTTGATCCTTTGTTCCTAGTCTAATAAGACAGGCAATGAGAGCGCAGACCAAAAATTCAAGGAAGGGAGTCATAAACATTGATTTCTATGCTCTGGATCTCAAAATTATTTAGGGACATATACTTGAATTTATACCCCAAATCAAGCTAAGGCTCAATTATTTGGCTTCATAAGGTTCACAAAAGTTATTTTTCCTTATTAGTAAAGTTAAGTCCTTTTAGTGCCACAGCTCTTTAATATGATCACATTAATTTCAAGGAGACTCTTTCCTAAGTTATGATGTAGTTGATGGATTTGGACTGCTAACGGGCCACGTGATCCTAGGAAAGCCATTTAACATCTCTTGGAAATTCTGCACCAAACTGCCCATCCAAATCTGGATTCTGTAAGAGCACCTGAGTTGCATATATCTTGCTCCTTCCAGCCCATAAAAGCAAGCCGTATTCCCCGATTTCGCCTTTGATCCCATCGTCTTAGCTCATTCTTGTCTTGCCAGCTCTGTGCCTTAGTTCTGTATTCTAAGTTTGACAGTTATCTCTGGTCTCTCCAGATCTGTCAATCTGAGCAGGACACTTCCCATGACACTGTACCCTGTTAACGTAGCATTTCGGGGAAATAAATGAGTCTTGTGTTCTGGTGTATAGACTTTAAAGTCACTGTGAGCAGTTGGCTACTTACCAGCTGAATGACCTTAGGGAAGTTTCTTAACCTTCCCAGCCTTGAATTGCTCACATGTAAAGTGAGATTTAAGTGGTAATTACCAAGTAGAATTCCTAAGTATTAAATGCCTGACATAATGCCTGACATATAGCAAGTGGCAAATAAAGGCTAGGTATTACTGTTATCAGTCTTTAGCTTAAACTGTTACTCAGAGCTCAATATCGTGATTTCTGGGCTATAAGTATCTTGAACTCCTAACCTAATCCCAGGAACTTCCTCTTATGTGTTTCCTTCCCCAGAGCAAGAGTTAGGCTAAAGCTCGGTTTCCTAATATGTTGCAGTTGACTTAAAGAAGTCTATCTTTACATCTCTAAGTCTGAATATGTGAGAAGTGTTCTCCCTCAGTGGTTCTCAGCCTGTAATTCTAGTGTGTCCAAAGACCTCCACAGAAGGGGTATGCTTCATTGTGGAAGGAAAAGACTGCAAAACAGAGCTGTTTGGTTTTGGGACAATAGATCATCTGAAATATTGTCCTCTGGCTAAAAGATTTCGAATCTACTGGATTTGGTAGTCCCCAGGATCCCATTCAGCATTAATATCCTAACTTGTAGACTGTGACTAAATATATTTCACAGTAACCAATCAGAGGGAGCAAACATATTATAATAAGTTATCATACCTTATTCTTTGATAATTCAAGCAGTTCATTAGGAACACAGGCGTTTTGAAGTGCTGTGAGGAAAGGACTTCAGGCTACCCTGGGCTTTTTTTTTTTTTCTCCTTTTTTACTAGAGTAAACAACCTCAGATTGTGTACATCTTTGAACGTTCATGTCGGTCAGGGGTTTGCTTCCTTTTTGCCATCTTCCTTGGCTCTTTTAATTTGCTGCTTCTAGTGTGCTGTCAAATGAAACTCAATGATTAAGTGTGTTAGTTGTATGTGACATTGAGAGTAATGACTCTGTGAGTGAGGACACCAAGATCTATCCTTAATTAGATACCTGCATGGATTTTGTCAATGGGCTGCACGGTGGCTAGGTAAGAGACTCATTTTCTGGATTTAGGCTTTCTTCTCCACAGGGAGGATGAGCTGATAAATATTTAATACCAGCTGGGAGTGGAAGAGCCCAAATTCATAGAATTTGCTGATTTCTGTGGTGTAAATAATTCTACCACGTATACCATTGTGGTGCTACTGAATGTAGACTTTGTTACACATGAAGCTGGGAAGAGAGGAGCACAGACTGACCCACTCCCGTGCTCTACTGTCCTGCAGACACAGGAGACTTTTGTAAAGTAACTTGCTGTTCCACTAACATTAGCATTCATCAGCAGACTTAACACTCTTTGAAATGTGGGATCTCAAAAAGACCAAGCCCACTGTAGTATCCCTATTTGGTAGTTATTTCTTCTGTAGAGATTTGCTTCTTTTTAAATTTAACATTTATTGATAGCTTATAGGTGTTAGACATTGTGCTAAACACTTTATGTGAATCCACTCATGCAGTCATGTAATAATCTTCTGAGGCAAGGACTGGGATTAGCCACATTTCAAAAAAGAAGAATTTGGGTGGCTTAGAATGGTTGAGTAACAGGCTGAAGTTCCCACAGGTAGTTAGAGATAGAACAGTATTCAGATCCAGACACTCTGGCTCAAAACCCCACATATCAATTGGGAACCAACTCTGTAAGTAACACAGCACATTTGACTTATGACTAGTTCTGACAGATAAGTGCACACTTCATTGATGATTGTCCATTATTAGACATGGTTTCAGCATGTAAATTTCAGTGATCTCTTAGTACAGTCCATGAAAAATGCCATATGTAAATTAATTTTTGACAAAGAAAAAAAAGGAGAGAGATATAAATATTAAAAACTTCAAGCTATATTACAAAGCTGTGATCATCAAGATAGCATGGTACTGGCACAAAAACAGACACATTGATCAATGGAACAGAATAGAGAGCCCAGAGCCTCAACTCTATGGTCAACTAATCTTCGACAAAGCAGGAAAAAATATCCAATGGAAAAAAAGACAAGTCTCTTCAATAAATGGTGCTGGGGAAATTGGACAGCCACATACAGAAGAATGAAACTGGACCATTCTCTTATACCATACACAAAGATAAACTCAAAATGGATGCAAGACCTAAATGTGAGACAGGAATCCATCAAAATCCTAGAGGAGAATACAGGCAGTAACCTCTTCAGCCTTGGCCGCAGAAACTTCTTGCAGGACACATCTCTAAAGGCAAAGGAAACAAAAGCAAAAATGAACTATTGGGACCTCGTCAAGATAAAAAGCTTCTGCACAGCAAAGGAAACAGTCAACAAAACTAAAAGGCAACTGACAGAATGGGAGAAGATATTTGCAAATGACATATCAGTTAAAGGACTGGTATCCAAGATCTACAAAGAACTCATCAAACTCAATACCTAAAAAAACAAATAATTCAGTCAAGAAATGGGCAGAAGACATGAACAGACACTTCTCCAAAGAAGACATCCAAATGGCCAATAGACACATGAAAAAATGCTTCACATCACTTATTGTCAGGGAAATACAAATCAAAACCACAATGAGATACCATCCTACTCCAGTTAGAATGGCAAAAATTAACAAGACAAGGAGCAATAAATGTTGGAGAGGATGTGGAGAAAGAGGATCCCTCTTATGCTGTTGGTGGGAATGCAAGCTGGTACAGCCACTCTGGAAAACAGTATAGAGCTTCCTCAAGAAGTTAAAAATAGAGCTACCCTATGACCCAGCAATTGTACTACTGGATATTTACCCCAAAGATACAAATGTGAAAAGAAGGGGCACCTGTACCCCAATGTTCACAACAGCAATGTCCACAACAGCAATGTCCACAATAGCTAAACTGTGGAAGGAGCCAAGATGTCCTTCAACAGATGAATAGATAAAGAAGATGTGGTCTATATATACAGTGGAATATTACTCAGCCATCAGAAAGGATGAATACCTACCATTTACATCAACGTGGATGGAACTAGAGGGTATTATGCTAAGTGAAATAAGTCAAGCAGAGAAAGGCAATTATCATATTGTTTCACTCATATGTAAACTATAAGAAATAGTATGGAGGATCATAGGGGAAGGGAGGGAAAACTGAATGAGAAGAAATCAGAGAGGGAGACAAACCATGAGAGACTTTTGACTCTGGGAAACAAACTGAGGGTTGCAGAAAGGGTGGGGGGATAGGGTAACTGGGGGATGGGCATTAAGGAGGGCACGTGATATGATGTAAGAAGCACTGGGTGTTATACTTAACTAACGAATCAATGAACACTACATCAAAAACTAATGATGTACTATATGTTGGCTAATTGAATTAAAAAAATAAAAATGCTTCTATCTTTATGAAGGAAAAAAAACTTCATAAATTGTATGTTGATCCTTTCAACTGTCTCTTCCTTCTTATGTCCTCTTCAATTTTTTATTGAAATTGCAGTCTCAATTATTAGTTATACAGTTACACAATTATTAGTTACAATTGTTAGTTACAATTATATAAGTTACACAGCATGCCCAGCCTATGTCAGTGGATGTTATTGTGAAAAATTAAAAAAAAAAAAGAAAATGAAATTCTGATCATTTTTATCAATATTTTTTAAAATTCAAAAGCACCATAATATAATATTGGTCTACCAATAATATTCCAGTGACCATCACACAGCTACATAATTTAAGCAGCCATAGATGCAATGTCACATTATAGAGGGCTTCTAATTTAATTGAGTTTAAAGTAGGCCAAAGTCAGTCATTTATATCTTTCTGCATAGATTATACTTACAATTACTTCCCAGAAAATAAAAACAAAGCATAATACTCAGAAGGATGACCAACCCTTTTTAAAGATGAAAATACTGCCCCCAATGACTTATTTCAACAGGAATTCACTGGAATGAGAAAAACAAAACAATGGAATTGATCATTATTTATATAATCAGTGGATATGGATGTGTCTAGTTGGTATTCAACAAATCAATCCCCTTTAAAGGTGGCTGAGTGAAATGTTTGGTTTTTGCTCAACACATTTCTTCTCCCTTGCAGGGATTCTCAGTAATCTGCTCTTCCCATGTATTAAGGTAACAAACAAAAACTGGGTTAGAGTGGATCTTTTTTGTGTGTACCACAGCCATTCTTAAATAAAATGAGGTGTGTGTGTGTGTGTGTGTGTGTGTGTGTGTGTGTGTACTGGCATTGCTTTTGTAGATGACAACAGAAGAACCCTAACCTCAGAAGCACATGCCAGTTAGCAGGGTTGGAGAAAGTTCAGGCGCTGAGGCAATACACCTTTTCCCTCTTATCCCACCTCCAATTAAAAACAGGTAACCCTATAATGGGCTTCTGGTAGTCTCACGCTAATTACACTTCGACAAGAATTTAGGCAATGCTCAATTGCAGGAAATTAACATACACATTTCTCTACATGTACTTGGGGAAAGGGAGAGAGAAAGCCACATGCAAAATCTTTCCAAAAGCTCAGCCAGATCTCATTCATATCCGCATACTTCATGTCACATTAACTCACCCAGCCTGACACCCAGAGCTACACCCTCCAGCGGACTGGCAAGGTTAGGCTTTAGCTTTTTAATAACCTTCTTCTACATATAGGCCTATATATCCAGGGTCTATGAAGTACACAGATGATTACTTAGGATTAATGGATCATCCAAAGTGCCAGTTGGCACGTGTTGAGAAAAAAGTGTAACAAATGCAGCTGTTTACTAATAAATAAAGCCTCAGCTGTAAGAGAAATAAATTAGATGCATTTAATTGGTAGGCTGCAAACCTCCCCTCTTTATTACAATGCCGCTTCTTGTTATTTTATGATGTCAGAGTAGATGGCAGACTGACAGAGTGTTTATGAGTCACAGTTTGCAGATGGCACTCTTGGTTCTCGGCAGCTATGAGCACAAGTAGCATGAGGCCTCAATAGCGGATTTTGCCAAAGACGACCCCCTGAGAATTAACTGTCTCCATTTCTCTTGTGCCAATCTCTCCCTGGCAGAACTCTCCTTCACAAACCCACCTTCCATCAATTGTGGCTGCCTTGCCGGGAATTAAAGAGAGCTCACACCCAAGAATGCCCTCCTCTCCAGGTGATCTCTTTGTCGTTGCAGAGAAGGTCTGTGCAGTGATTCTCAGAACAGCTTTCCCACAATTTCTCACGGGGGAAGATGACCAAGGATCCTGCAAGACACGAACCCCTCCCTCCTCCTACTCACTTGGCTCTCCACGCCCGCCCTCCCTCCCAGCTGACAGGAGTGATTTCCTGTCTCTCGAGCACAGCATAAGGTCCTTGCACTTGGGATTCAGAGCTCCCCTAACTAATGACAGCTTTGTCATCATACAGCTGGGGATGGAGGGGGAGGGGTCACCCCTGCCCATGGAGCTGAAGCTTCACAGCTTCTGTACTCCTCGCATCCCCCTGGTCACTAGTACTTCTATGACTGGGGAACAGCACACAGGAGACATGCAGTCTAATTGTCAACAGATTTGTACATTTTTGTCACCAGTTATACTCATGATGGGTTTTTATTCTAATGGGTTTGTTCATTAGAAAAATAGGAATGATCAAACCCCTTTGGAGAGAAGAGAGTATATTCTGAACACATCTTCAGAGTAATGATAAGGTTAATGATAACAGCAGTCGTAATATTAATATCAAGAGCTACCATGTATTGAGTATTTACTATGGGATAGACTAAAATCACTTCCCTCAGAATTATACAAATCATCTTATGACACTTAAAACACATCAGCGCCACTCCCTCTTTGTCTCTTGTTTCCTTTTCCCACCTTCCAGGCTTCAATCATGTGAGCCCTAGCCATGTGTCCAGGAGGGCCCTGAGAGAAGTCCCTAGATCACTGCTACCTTGTTTCCTCTTTTCCACTGTATCTGATGGGGACCCAGTGGAGGGGGGGTTCTGATCTCTCCAGCTGTCTCGTGAAGTTGGAACGTTTAAAAATGGTTTCTTGAGGTCAAGCTGGACGAGGTAGAGAAAGCACACAAATAAAAATAAATGTTGCTGTTTGGCTGGTTGATTTCAAAAACAGTTGCGGAAACCTTAGGTGGGAAAGGAATCAAACTCAGATTTTTTACTTTAGATAAAGCCTCCTATCTCTTCCCAAGGGATTTATTTAAAATAAGGGGAAAGTCCTCTCTGTTACATAAAACGTGTGCATTCCTCTAAGATCAAGCACAAGGTGAACATTTCTGCTCTCACCACATCATCCTGGAGTTTCTAATCAGCACAAGGTAATGCATACATTTAAACATACATACCTAATAGATAAATAAATAAAATTAGAGGCAACCAGATTGAAAGTGAAGTTGTAAGACTGTCTTTATTTGCAAAGACATGATCCTTTATGTAGAAAATCCTGAGGAATCTATTAAAAAAAAACCTAGTAAATGAGTTCTGCATGATCACAGCATATAAGATCGATATACAAAAACCAAGTATGTATCTATATGCTAACAATGAACAGTCTGACAATGAAATTAAGAAAACAATTACAATTACAAAACAATTACAATTATAATGGCATCACAAAGAACAAAATACTTAGGAATATATTTAGTAAAAGATGCGTCAAGCTTGTGTACTGCAAACTACAAAACATTGTTGAAAAAAATTAAAGACGATCTAAATAAAGTGAGATATCTTCACGGATTGGCATCCTCAATATTGCTAATTAGCAATTCTCCTCAAATTGATCTACAGGTTCCATTTAATCCCCAGCAAAATCCGTAAAGTGCCTTGCCTTGTTTTTTTTCCAGAACTTGACAAGCTGATTATAAAATTTATATGGAAATGCAAAGGACCCAGAATAACCAAAACAATTTTAAACAAGAAGAACAAAGTTAGAGGACTTACACTTTCCAATTACAAAATTTACTGTATAGCTACAGTAATCAAGACCGTGTGGTATTGGAGTAAGATTAGATATATAGATCAATGAAACAGAATTTACGGTTCAGGATGACAACCTTGTATTTATGATTAATTCATTGTTGACATAGATGACAAGGCAATTCTATAATCTTTTCAGCAAATGGTACAGAGTCACTTGGATAAACACATGCAACAAGATTAATTTAGAGGTTTACCTTGAACCTTAAGGAAATCAACTCAAAATGATCGTAGACCTAAATGAAAGAGCTCAAACTATAAGACTTCTACAAGCAAACAGGACAATTAAAGCGGCGCGTGAAGGAGAGTTTTGCTGGGGAGGTAACACTGAACAGAAAGTAGATCACAATGAAGGAACAAGCTACAGAGGTCTGGGGGAAGAATATTCCAGACTCCAGGCAGGGGCAATAGCAGTTGCAGATGCTCAGAGGTGAGAGTAAATTAAGTATTTTTAGGAAGTAAGGAGACAAATATGGTGTGTTCTGTTGTGATACTGAGCTAAACAAAGATCTTTTAGACAGAACATGAAAAGTACTACATTGTGAGACAACCAATTGGACTTAATCAAAATGAAATGTTTCCGATCTTGGAAAGATACCATTAAGAAAATGAAGTGTTAAGGGGCGCCTGGGTGGCTTGGTCAGTTAAGTGTGTGCCTTTGGCTCAGGTCCAGAGTCCTGCAGGGACCCTGCACTGTGGGGCTCGCTGCTCAGTGGGGAGACTGCTTCTTCTTCTCCCTCTGCCCCTTCCCTTGCTTATGCTCTCTGTCTCTCTCTCAGGTAGATAGATAGGTGATAGATAGATAAAATCTTTTTAAAAATGAAGTGTTAAGCTGCAGATTGGAAGAAAATATTTGCAAATTTTGTATTTGGTGAAGACGTTACACCAGAAAATAGAGAGAACCCCAACAGCATAATAATCTAAAGAAAAATAAAACATGGGCAAAAGATTTAAACAGACATATCACAAAACAAGATCTATGGGTGGCCAATAGATACATACAAGATACTCAATGTCACTAGTTATCAGGGAAATGCAAATTCAGGTATGAAGAGAGACCAGTTACACGTCCACTAAAATGGCCATATAATTAAAATGAACAACAAAACTTAGTTTTATAGAAGATTTAGTGCAACTGGAAATTTCATGGATTGGTGTTGAGAGTGTAAAATGTGGTAAGTACTTTGGAAAAAAGTTGAACAGTTTTTTTTTTAATAAAAACTATTTTTATTGCACTACTATTTGTCCAAGCAATTCTAAAACTAACTAGTTTCTAAAGAGAAATAAAAGTATTTTGCTCACAAAAACACTTGCACACAAATGTTCATGGAAGTTTTATTCATAATAACTTCAAACTAAAAATATTCCAAATATCTTCAGGCAAATGGATAAAAATTAATTGTCTATCCATACACTAGAATATTACTCAGAGGGGCGCCTGGGTGGCACAGCGGTTAAGCGTCTGCCTTCGACTCAGGGCGTGATCCCGGCGATCTGGGATCGAGCCCCACATCAGGCTCCTCTGCTATGAGCCTGCTTCTTCCTCTCCCACTCCCCCTGCTTGTGTTCCCTCTCTCGCTGGCTGTCTCTATCTCTGTCGAATAAATAAATAAAATCTTTAAAAAAAAAAAAGAATATTACTCAGAAATTAAAAGGCACAAGCTGCTGATTCATGCAACAACATAAATGATTCTTCAAAACGTTATGCTGACAAAAGAATCCAGAGCACGTACAGTATACTTCCACTTATATGAAATTCTAGAGTAAGCAAACCAATTTGTAGTGACAGAAAGCAGATCAGCGGATGCCTAGGGTTTGAGGGAGAGGAATTACGTACAAAGTGTCTTAAGAGCATTTATCAGGATGATATAAAGGTTCTGTATCTTGGTGTTCAGGTGGTTACATGGGATGTTCCGGTTGTCAAATCTCATCAATTTGTACATTTAAATTGGTTCTATGTATTGTTTCCAAATTACACCTCTATAAAGTTGATTTGGGAGGAGATAATGCTAAGCGAGGTGAGTCAAGCAGAGAAAGACAATTATCATATGGTTTCACTCATTTATGGAACATAAGAAGTAGGAAGATCTGTAGGAGAAGAAGGGAAGAAGGAAGGGGGGTAAACAGAGGGGGGAATAAACCATGAGAGACTATGGACTCTGGGAAACAAACTGGGGGCATCAGAGGGGAGGGGGGTGGGGGAATGGGATAGGCCGGTGATGGGTATTAAGGAGGGCGTGTATTGCATGGTGCACTGGGTGTTATACCCAAGTAATGAATCATGGAACTTTACATCAAAAACCAGGGATGTATGGTATGGTAACCAACATAACATAATAAAAAATTATTATAAAAAAAAGAATATAAAAGTAAAATTAAAAATCACCAGTATTGACACAAGAAGTTATAAACCTGAAATAATGAGAAATCTTAAACTTCTAAAACAGACACTAAACATGATTCTTAAAATTATAATTCTTAATAAACATTCAATGATTAAATATTTCTGATATGATATAAAATTTCAAGATCAAATAAAAGGATACAAAACTTACCAACTTGTTTTATGAGCCTAGTAAAATCCAGATACCAAAAATGCATAAAGATAGATAAAAGGAAAAAAATAGGTCAAACTTTTTATGAACATAGGTAGAATAATCCTGAATAAAATATAAGTAGTTTACTAACACTTATAATAGCATCAGCAATTAGGGCTTATCACAAAAACACGAGAATGTTCACTTCTTAATTTTTTAAAAATGTGACTCACTTTGGGATACAAACACACTGATTCAAAATGTTTATAGCAGTATTATCAACAATAGCCAAATTGTGGAAAGAGCCCAAGAGTCCATCAACTGATGAATGGATAAAGAAAGTGCAGTATATATACATAATGGAATGTTACTCAGCCGTACAAAAGAATGAAATCTTGCCATTTGCAATGATGTGGGTGGAGCAAGAGAATATAATTCTAAGCAAAATAACTCAAAGACAAATATGACTTCACACATATGTGGAATTTAAGAAACAAAACAAATGAATATGGGGGGTGGGAAGAGTGAGACGCAAACCATAAAACAGACTCTTAACTATAGAGAACGAACCGATGGTTACCAGCGGGGTGGGTGGGTGGGGGAGGCTTAAATAGGTAGTGGGTATTAAGCAGTGCATTTGTCGTGATAAGCACTGGGTGTTGTATGGAAGTGATGAATCATTATGTTCCACACTTGAAACGAATTACATTGTATGTTAACTAACTGGAATTTTTAAATAAAAACTTGAAACTACAAAAATAAAAATTAAGAAAAATATAACTCACTTTGTTAAACAATTTAAAAATAAACAACCAAATAATCATCGTAAAATATAACTGAAGAGCATTTGATAAAATTTAGCACAGTCCTATTAAATTATTTTAGCAAGTTTCCCCCCTCACTCCTGAGGTAATGCAATTAGACAAGAAAAAATAAAAATGTTTCACTATAAAAGTGGATAAGACTTTTATTGCAGATGATATGATTATTTAAATGTACAAATTTAAAAGAGCCAACTGAAAATATGTTAGGACTAATAAAGGAGTTCAGTAAGTTAGCTTGATATGTGATTAAGAAACAAAAAATTACAGCTTTCCTATTATCAGCAAAACAAAAACAATTTAGGGATAAAAGAAATCACATTAAAAAATCTAAAAGCTAAATAGAATTTAGAATACTTAGAGATTATGGGGCGCTTGGGTGGCTCAGTCAGTTAAGCGTCTGCCTTTGGCTCAGATCATGGTCCCAGGGTCCTGGGATTGTGCTCCATGTCCGGCTCTCTGCTCAGTGGGGAGCCGGCTTCTCCCTCTTCCTCTCCCTCTGTGGTCTTTCTTATTCTCTCTCAAATAAATAAATAAAATCTTTTTAAAAAATGAAATTAATCTAGCACAAAGCATGTGAGAACCATATGAAGAAAATTATAACATTCTGATAGGGACTATTCGAGCAAAACTGAATAAATGTAGAATGTTTTATTTAATTTTGAAAGCCATTAATTATCACTAAATTCACTAATCTTTGATTTTAAGGTTCCTCCTGAAGAAATGTTGCACAAAATTTTAGAAAAAATTTTGAAAAGTTTGAAAAGATGCATAAAGTTAAAATTCTCTACCAAATTGTATGTTTATACATACACACATCAAATGCATATATATATAAAATCTCTCTGGTATCTCTCTACCTATGTATGTATGTATCTATCTTGTGAGGAGAAAAACAAATTTGGTTAGTTGCCTACTCAACACCAAAGTTTCTCTTACTTTTATTAAGGTTACCCTTTACCTTCCTCAAGGTAATGTGCTCAGATGATACAACATATTTCCCAACCCCTTTTGCAGTTAAAGTGGCCATGTATTGCTGTTCATACTAATATTCCTAGGCAGGGCTTCTTAGAAAAGCTCCTTAAAAGAAAGGATGCTCACATCCCATACATGCTTTCTGCTCTTTGCCTTCTTTATTATTCTTGCCCAGAACAGAAATATGGTGCTGGAGGTGAAGCCATCATCTTGCAACCATGTAGTAATGACATGAGGATGAAAACACACCTAGGATAGTTGAGCAAAATGTGAGAAGCCTCTGTTACTGATGTCCACAGGGCTGCACCAGCACTGGACTCTAACTTTCAGTTTTCTATTATGTAAGAGTGATAAATTTCTCATGTCACTAAGCTTCTATAGGCCGTTTTCTGTTATTCTGCGACACACGGAAGAATGCAATCCCTAACTGTAAAATGCTTCAACTGTAGTAATTAAAATACCGTGCATTGTGCTATTGATGCTAGAAGAGACAAATATATGAGTGGACAGTCCAGAATTTGCACATGTAAAAATCTATAATAACATATATATTCATGTATGTGTATGTGTGTGTGTGTGTATATGATAAATTAAGCATTTAAAATCAGCACGATGTATGGGGTAGCTCATTTAAAGCAGCCAACAGATGAAGAAAGGTTTCACCAGCTCTGATTTGACCATCTTTAAAAATATTCCCATATTCTGACAGCTGGTCCCTTTTTGTCTGCACAGCTGCACACTGGGGGTCCTTTTTTGGAACGTGGCTGCTCTCTGTACACTCTGCTTCTCATGTCACGGAGTGTCCCTAGCTCCTTGCCCTCCATTATGGAATGTGCTCATCCTTGGTTTTCATCACTATCTGCCCATGGGAGTCTTTGTCCTGTCCTGCCTCAAGTGGGTGTCACACGATCCCTCACATTGGACCTTTCACAATTGGTAAAATTCTTGCTGATTGACTCCTTAACTCAAAAGTCCATTTTCCTGATAATGTTCAGGATTTCATCCTCTGTACTCCTTCCTGCCATCCATTTATGTTGATTGATTAGGTCAGAAAGCCCAAGATTTTCATTTAGTTCTTCTAGCACCCTTGTCATTTAAGTCCATTAGTATTTGAATAGTGGATTTTAAAATATTATATTAAATTTTATTGCTTTTTGACAAAGGCAGTTCAAGAATAATTTCTGAATATCTTATAGAAACCATAAAATGTCAGAGTTACAAGGGCCCTTAGAGATCATCTGCTATTACCTCTTATTTTACAGATGGAAAAAGTGCAGCCCAGAGAGGGGAGTGATTTGCCCGTTGTTGCATATCTCATTAGTTAAGGTGCTAACAATAAAATGCTAGAACTTTCTTGATTATCATCTTAATTTCCAGTTGTTTGGGTTTTCTTCATTGCTATTGGAGGGGTCATACTTATTTATTTATCCCCTGTTATCATTAGGGGATTGCTCTTCTCCGTTGTCAAGAGAAGATGGGCTAATAAAGAAAAATTCCAGTTTCTTCCGCCATCCTTTCACTTGCTCTCCCCAGGACACGAGGAATGATTTATGTAACTGGAGAGGTGGCAAAAAACCGACAATTCTGCCAACTAGGAGCAAAATCATTGAAATGGCATTTCAGCAGTGTTGGCCCATCTCTCTCATTTTTCTAAACCACCTCGTCATGCACATAGTGGGGTCCCATGCTTCTATTTTCTACACTATAAAGGCATCGAGCAGCGACTGGTCTTTGCTTCCTCACTACCAGCTACAACTAGGACAGAGTCAGCTTTGCCTGAGTTGTGACTTGTGTGTTCAGTATGAAGGTAGGAGATCTTATCATACTTTCAATCCAACCTGACTAAGAACAAACTGGAACTATAACTTAATCACTTTTATTTCTTGCATTCCTTCATAAAAGACTGAAAACCTGGAGAAGAGAAGAAGTGATGAATTAGGCTTGCACTCATAGCTACCATTCACGCCTATGCTTTGGGTACCTACTAGACATGGACTTCAGGGCAGGGTACCAGAGATGGGAAGTGCTTAGGAGCATGCAATAGGTTGGATGACCTGGTTAATTACAACAGCATCCTAAAATGCAAATTTGGATGTATATTATTGTTCTTGGAATGCTTCTATGGCTTTTCATACCCTAGTGTTTTCCAAAGGGATGTGACTACGTTAGGGGCATGTAATTTGCTGCTGAAGCACAGGAAAGACATATTAAAATATCTATTTCTGTTTATTTTTTATAATAAGCTTTCTAATTTTGTTTTTGCATATTTTATGATGTACAGATCCATTAGAGCAATGCATGTAAGTTTATATAATAACAAATGTGCACATATTAGGAGCGAGTGTCCCAAAACATTGACTAACTAGGGTAAGTGATGAAACCAAAGTTTGGAGACCACTGGTCTTAGATTTCAAATTCCTAGTGTGAAATATAAGCTTATCGGTTATCATACCTGTTTGGCCCTTTAGCTTCATCTCTTTCTAATCCTCCTCTTTGCAATCACTCTTCCTAATCCTCTTTCTAATCCTCCTCTTTGCTTATTTATTGAAGCTCATTCTGTGCCAGACACAGTAAGAGGCAATGGAGTACATTACGGAAGAAGAGTGACATAGTCCTGTCTCTCATAGTGGAATTTACTTTCTACCTGGGACAGGAGGGGGAAAATCTGATCCTACGTGAAGGCTTAGGGAATGCCTTTCTTGAAAAATGGTGTTTGAGTTCTGAAGGGTGAGTTCCTTCTAGCCATAACAAGTTACTGGAAGTTCCCAGAATTTGCCAGTGTCCCACCTAAGTCTCCTTATATGGATTAGTTCTGTTGTCCTGAACGCTATCCTTCCAGCCCCCACACCCATTCTTTCATCTAACTTCTCATTCTTAGATTCTGCTGGAAGCTTGCTCCTTCCTTTTACTACTTATATTATGGCACTTATTCCATGTATTATAGTTTCTTGTATGCTTATTGGCCTTCTGCACTGAACTGTGCCTTGTTCTTGTTTTCTATTGGCAGCACATTGCTTGGAATATAATATGTTGACTTGAATAGAAGCTCCCTAGTGCCCAGACAAATAAAACTATTTTCTGGGTTATTTGTTTGCACAAAATGTTCTCTGTGTATGGAAAATTCTCCATTTATTGACTTGTTTAAATTTGAGTTCCCCCACACAATTTCGCCCTCTTGGGGAAGCCTCTCTTAGGCCACATGAGGTGGTGCTCTTTACTTCCTTTTCAGACTTTCTAGGTTGCCAGAGTATGTGAGCATTCCACAGAACGAGTAATAAATGGTATTGTAATTGTGTGTTTAGTGGTCTGTTTCTACCACAAAATCATGAACAGATGGATGGGAAGAACATTTTTTATTACCTTTTTATTCTTTCCTAACGTCCAACACTGAATCTACTGCTTAGTATGTCCTCAAAAACTGTGGTTTGAATAAAAAAAATACCTGGTACTGTCATAACCTATGAAGCAACTCTGAGTTCATGTGCGAGGGAGCAATAAGAGTGTGCTGGGAGATAGGTTCTCCAGGTGTGCATGTGGGTGTGCGTATGTGAACACGTGACACCGTCCTCTTAGCGTATGGCCAAGAGTTCATGAAAGGGAGAGTGGCAGCTTACGTATGTAATCTGCTTTTAGTTTGTGCTTGTTTACTGTCTTTCTTCCCATAATTTAAAGCATACTGTGAAGAAAGGGATAAAGAAAGGGGGGGTAATCAGAAGGGGGAATGAAGCATGAGAGACTATGGACCCTGAGAAACAAACTGAGGGCTTCAGAGGGGAGGGGGTGGAGGAATGGGATAGGCTGGTGATGGGTAGTAAGGAGGGCACGTATTGCATGGTGCACTGGGTGTTATACGCAACTAATGAATCATGGAACTTTACATCGGAAACCAGGGATGTACTGTATGGTGACTAACATGATATAATAAAAATATTATTATAATAAAAAAAAATAAAGCACACTGTGAAAAAGGCCTTATTTGCTGCTATGTGTTTAGCCCCCAATCATGCCTGGCACATAGTAGTAGGTAATAGGTAAAAATTTGTTAAATGAATAAGTACATAATGCTTATTTAAGACTTGATATGTGCAAATAGTTTGTCAAGCATCCTGCATACACTTCCTCAATAATCCTCACAATAACCCCGTGTTGGACTTGAGTAAATAGAGATTGGAAAAATGAAGCAGTAAGCCCAAAGTCCCCTGGATCTTAAGTGCTGAAGCAGCCTCTCAAACCCAGAACTCTCTGGCTCCAAAGTCTATATTAAGGGTAAAGGCAAATAATTCCTACATTTTATAAAATTGCCCTTGGGCACATTTCTTAATTGACCCCACCCTTCCTTTTAGAGGAAAGAACGCTGTGAATCAAGAATCACCTGTATTTCCTTGTAAACTGTGAACTGCAAACTTGTGAAGTGAGGGCAGATTATTTGTGACCAGAACATGGTTCCAGCCGAGCTATGAATGGATCTCACAACAACTTGGAGACAACAGAAGAGAAGAAATATGTCCACACTTGAGCCCAGTCTTTCTGTACTTCATTTCTGGGAGACTGACTGCAAAGCAGGCTTCCTTATGCAGCTGGCTAGGCTGGGATCTTATCCAAATACTTGAAAGTGACTTTGATATTTGGTTGTTTGGCCTCAAAGCATCAGGGGTGGGGGGTGGGGAGAAGAAG
The DNA here is from genome assembly GCF_017311325.1 of Ursus maritimus. Taxonomy (NCBI): domain Eukaryota; kingdom Metazoa; phylum Chordata; class Mammalia; order Carnivora; family Ursidae; genus Ursus; species Ursus maritimus. Next base: position 55,356,686 of record NW_024423564.1, on the reverse strand, counting down.
ACACAGGCAAGAGCAGGCTCCTTCGACATTGCCTTGCAGCACATGGTCCAGCCTCTGTCTAACTTTGGCACTTTGTCCAAGAAACTTTTCCTTTCCAAAGAACACATCCACCTTCTGACCTCATGTCCAGAATCAGTTTTGTTTCAGAGTGATAACAAGGTTCTCCAGGCTCCCATGGCTGCCAAAAGTAACCAAGACAAATGTGAAAGGCAAATGAATTCAGGGTGACATGTACTGTTACTTTCTTGGCCATAGACATTGGATGGTGTGAGATTATATGTGGTTTCCTTGGCAGCTTCTGGGACTAATCTATGGCAATGAAACTGGCAGATGAGTAATTGGGAATGTTCATACAGGAGTGTGCAGAGAAAGAAAATCTCCTGAAGCAAAGAAAGAAACTCCAACTTATCCGATCATGGTCATTACATACATGGTGTGACTCAAATGTATTTAATATATGAGTTTATTATGCCCATACTGTCCTGCGTGCGTATACACACAGGGAAGTGTATACCGTCTCTGGGAACATGGTTTTTAACAGAAACCTTAATGAAGCGAGCCATGTGAAGATTGGGGACCAGCTATCAGGCAGGGGTAAGTGAAAAGGCTCTGAAATGAGAGCATGTCACTATGGTCTAAAAGTTGTAAGGAGGGGCGCCTGGGTGGTGATGTCCATTGAGCATCCAACTCTTGGTTTTGGCCGGGGTCCTGGGATCACGCCCACTTGTTGGGCTCTGTCTGCTTGGGATTCTTTCTCCCTCTCCTATGCCCCTCCTGCTTATGCTCTCTCTCTCCTTTTCTAAAATAAATAGTAGTGAAGATGCTATTGCTGCCTTCCAGGGGAGAACAGCACAGGCTTAGACCAGAGGGTGGAGATAGGGGTGGATGGTGAGAAGCATAGGTGTGTCGCAGTGCATGTTGAAGGTGGAGCCTGAGGGATTTGCCAATATCCTACATACACAATGGGAGGGGAAAACAGAAGCTGTCGACAGCAAGGTTTTGGCTTGAATGGAATACATTAAGGTGGGGGATAGCGTGGAAGGGGATGAATCTGGTTTACAGTGGGAAATCAAGAGCTCTCTTTCAACACATTAGGCCGGAGACATCTATTAACTGTCCCAGGGAGATAGGTAGGCAGTAGATGTAAGTCCAAAATTCATTTGGGGCTAAATTAAAAATTTAGTAGTTAACATCATATACTTAAAGTGAAGGAATTGGAGGATGGCTCCTAGGAAGGAAAGCAGGTAAAGAAGAGAAATTCCTAGAAAGAAGGACTAATCCCTAGGGTACTCCAATAATTTATTAACAAAGACTTTATTCGACACAAAATCATTCAACCTATCCTTAGGTGGGCCATGTTCTATGGCATAAGAAGGATTTCAAAATTTATAAGACAGAGACCTTGCCCTCAAAGAAGACAGGTTGGTGTATTGCAAAGAACACCACAAGGAGCGCTCATCCTACCTTACCTCTTACCAGATGTGTGATGTTGAACAGACTAATTAATCTTTTTGACTTGCAGTATTTCTATCTTACAAGTGAGTTACTAAATAACTGTGTCATGTAGCTTTATGAGAATTAAGTTACATATCAAGTGCATGGCATTCTATAAATTCTAGTCTTTTCTCTCTTCAAAGAATGCTCATTTGGGAGCGCTGTTCCCCCATACATTTTCCACCTAATTTAGACCATAAGCTGCATAAGGGCAGGAAAACACTTTTATTTGTGTTATACAGACAGATCCTAACATCATAGGTTCCTAACACCTATTTGTAGAATAAATCTGTAGAATGAATTAAGTAAGTGCATTTGGACAGGATTAGGTGCCTGGATACTTCGATCAATCAAGGTGAGTGCAGTCCCCTCACCTCACCGTTTATACATAGCCCGGGATTTTCCATACAGTGACACTCAGGGGGAAAAGACAACCAGGTAGAATGCTTAATCCCAAATGAATGACAGAATTTTTTTCCAGCACTGTATTTGTATATAATTCAAATAGGCCAGATTACTTTTAGGGTGTTTAGAGCAAAGCAAGGCATCCGAATGAAACAAATATCTGATTCAAAAAAGCACTGCAGAAATTTATTGAAGTTTTCTTAAAAATTCAGTGTCGTGGAGTGTACAGCAACAGCACACAGTAGAATTTCTGATGGATCTTTATTATCTACAGTAGCCAGTCCCAGAGCCCAAGGCTTTTTAAACCTCCTTTTATCATCCTCCTTGCTCTCTTCGCAAGCCTGAAACCCTTCTCTCTGGACAAATGATTTTGGTATCTGTATTTTTGTTCATTTAAATGCAAATAGATTTAGCTTCTCCCAGTGTCTCTGAGGGCCCCCGCTGTCTCTGAGGGAAGACTTCCAATGGCTTGAGATCTTTTTGTAATTCTTATAAGATATGTTAAAATGATTGATTACAGAAGAAAAAGTATACATGTCAAAGGAATAATGTCTGAATGGAACCTAGGGCAGTGTCATGATTTCTTGGGGAAAGTTAAAAGGGCGGAGGATGTGTGAATGGCCTTTTCTCACTGACTGGGCTTCTTCGTTCTACCTTCTCACCTGTGTTCGTGTCCCCACCTATATTAGTCTGCTAAGGCTTCTGGGATAATTACCACAGACTGGGTGACTTCAACAACAGAAATTTATTTCTCATAGCTCTGGAGGCCAGAAGTCCAAGATCAAGTTGTCAGGAGGGTTGGTTTCTTTGGAGGTCCCTCTCGACTTGTAGATAGCCGGCTACTCTTCACATGGTCTTTCCTCAAGGTGCGGCTGTGTTCTAACCTCCTCTTCTTATAAGGACACGAGTCATACTGGAGTAGAACCCATCTCAGGGACACCTTTTCAACTTAATTACCTTTTCAAAGAGCTATTGGTGGTTAGGACTTCAACATATGAATTCTGGAGAGACACCATTCAGCCTACACCATTTGTATAGGATGCTTTCCCACTGCTGTTTCTGTCTCCTCTCCCACCTTGGGAAGGTATGAGTAGCCCCAAGAGCACAGTGAGTTAAGAACACAGACTCTGAGTTAGTCCTTGGTATGACTACCAATTGGGCACTGCAGTGAACGGAGGTTTGAAAAGAGCATTAATGCTACATCTTACCAAATGCTAAGCTCTGGAATTCATACTTCTTATTCACGACTTATGAATGGATGAATGAAGAAAAAAGAGCCTCTAACCATATTGGCATTTATTTCTGAAACAATTTATTTTTTACTTCTAGATGTCAGGAATCTCTGTTTCTTTCAAGAGTCTCACAAAAACGTCTCTGTTCAGTTGGGAAAATCTCGAAATCAGGCTGCCAGATCCTTCCTTTTGCCCTGAGAAGTTCTGAGGGAGAAAATAGGTCAGCATAAGCTAAGGCAATATTCCCAACTTGACAAATTGGTCTCTTTGTATTCTTTGGCTGTACTCAATGACAGAAATTTAAGAACAGTGTTCAAATGAAGGAGGTAATAATCAGCCTGTGTCAAGTTTAGGGCTTGGCTTGATTCTGTGTCATATTTTAAAAGTGACATTGGCAGAGCAAGACATCCTCAGAGGTTGATTGACTGGAATAGGAAAGGGCTGGAAACCAAGAGGCATTTAGAATGGTGGAGGAAATTTAAAATGTTTCACCTGTTTAAAAAAAAAGAGGGTGGGCAAAAAAAATCAAACTATCTTTTTTTACATATGTAAAAGAGTGTCACATGGAGGAAAGAGGATACTGAGTCTATGTGTCTTCAGAAGACAGTTCTAGGACCAGTGCATGGAAATATCAGGGAGCAGACTTGGGTTCATGGTAAGGAAAAATTTCCTAAGTGAGCTGCTCATCGATGCTTCCAAAGGTAGGAGGAGGGTTATGATTGATATTCATTGTACTCTTCATATTTTTCTGTATTTTCCAGTTTTTTTCTCTCTAAAGAATTGTAATTCATATTACAGTCAGAGAAGAAATCAAATACATGCTATAATGGTAAAGAGAAAAGAGAGCTAACATTTATTGAGGAGATATTATTCACTCAGTATTTGACATATGTTACTGGATAAACCAGTAATGGTCTGAAGTTGGTTGGGTATAACACATGAAAATACTTGTTTTTTACCAATCCGTGTCCACCCCCCAGATGTTCCACTTTATCCTCTTTTATTAACTTTTGTGATGAGTGCTATAATTTTCTGGTCATTTAAAATTATTAAAAATTCAGTCCAGTACATAATTAAATTCTAAACTCACTAACCACCCCCTTCTCACCTTCTAGCTCATGCTTGACCCATGACTCCTGGGAACTATAGCTATGTAGTGTGTGTGTGTGTGTGTGTGTGTGTGTGTGTGTGTGTATGTGTGTATGTGTGTGTGTGTGTGTGTATGCAGGTGGTGTGATCCTGATTCCACACTTTCAATTCCTTGTCCCTATCCATCCTCTTCTTGTTCTACTTCCTTGTGAGGAAGGAATTAGGGGAAGTGGGTAAAAACATTTATATTTAACAGGGTCCGCAGTTATATATTTTGTAAGATGTTGCTATTCTTCCTCAGGACACAGATTGGTCTGTGTGGCAGGTGTCCAAAGGCAGGCTCTCTTATAGGTAGGACTCGTGTATATGTTCTTGCAGTTTCATAATTGGGATATGCCATTCCTATTTTAATTATTTCCTCCACAAAATACACTTAAAGCAATTCCTTGAGAGTATGCCTTATTCTTTTGCAGCCAGAGTCCTCTGTGGCTGTGTAGAGTTGCTTTCTTGGGTGATACTGGCAAGATGACTCCAAATCACCTTCTCTAGCACCTCTTGATACAGGAAAGTTACCTGTCTTTACTACATCAAGTGGTTTCATGAACCTATTTGCAATCTCTACTTACTAGTCTACCATCTTCCTCCAACCCTCTTTTTCCTTGCTCTAAGAGGCACTTTTTCCTTGCTTTAAGAGGTCAAAGATTCATTGCATACATAGTTGTCTAACCAGGGAATGAGATGCAAGTTTCTCCTTGTTGAAGGTATTCTTATTCTTTGGCATTGATTCTCTTGGGGCCTCCTTCATCGGAGGAGGAGGCAAAAGCAGCAACGTTCCTGATACTAGGTCAATTGCTTATAACTCTCATAATGCTTGCTTTCCCCTCTGTCATTTTCCCTCTTAAGTTCTGGATAACAGGAGATCTGGTTGATGATAAGTGGTAGCAGAAGTATTTGCCTATGTAGTGTGCCTCAAGACAGGCCCAATTACTGGTAGTTCTTTGGTTGTTCTTGCTCTATAATATTGGATATCTAACACTTTTTAACGCTCTGTTTGGAGTCCTACTCTTCAGTTCTAGGGAAATTGGAAAAATTCTGTTTATATCCATTTAAGGATATATCCACTTAAGCCTCAAGAAAAATTATGAAGAAACACTACTGCCATTTTATTGACAAGGAAACTGAGACTCCATGATGTCTAAGAAAGTACCTAATATCACTCCCAGGAAGGGGAAGAGCCAGGAGGCGAACCTATACCTGGCTGACTTTAAAGTCTTTCTTTTTTCACACCACCAATGATGGTCAACTATGTAGCAGAGCTTAAGAACATGCTCTCGTCTAGAAGCCCAGTTTTTGCCATGACCAGTCATCTTCTCTGAGACTTAGGTTCTTCCTCTTCAAAAGAGGGTTAAGTATAGTATCTATCCTCAGAGGGCTATTTGGAAGATTAGATGTGATAATAAATCTTAAGTGCGTAACCTGAAGCCAAAGACCTTACAAGTGGCCAATAAATGGTAGTGATTGTGTTATGCAAAGGGGTCCTACATACGCACCTGCCTGTATAAATCTAAAATAAGGTTTACAAATGGAGAGGAAGCACACACAAGGCTTTGGTCTCATTCCACAGAGAGTTGGGTTAGGCAGACAGCACTACTAAATGTACCACAAAAAATGTCTTAGTAGGTGGGGACCCTGACCCCATAACACTCTTCCTCTGAAAAAGGGAAGAGAGGTAGGGACCATCTAACTGACCTCTTGATTATAAAGGGAGGAACTTCCAAGTCCAGCCTCTGATATCAGCCTATTCCTGAAGAGGTCAGGAATGTTGAGATGACTTCCTGAAAAACTACTAACAAAAGTAATGAAATGAGTTTTCACAACCATTTCAGATTTGTCTTTCCTTGGGGGTTACAGCAATTGCTGTAGTTTTGTTAAAAATGGTTATGATCCATATGGTAATGACAATAATAATATACACAGAGCTACTCACAAATAATGAGTTCCCTGTTCCTGGAAAAAGTTCAACTGATGGCTGGGTGGCCATCATTCAACCATCTGAAGAAGGAATTCCAGCACTGGGTTAAAGGTAGAAGAGATCATCTATAGGTTTACATTCAACTCTGGATTTCTCTCAGTCTATGAGTAACTTGAACTGGTTGCATGAATCCAAGCTTTCCTCCTTGGCTTAAACCACTCCATGCTGTTTCCATTTTGAGCCAGCAAATGTACCCCATCCCCAAGGGTGTCCAGTCCATCTGCACCACTGAATGGTAACGCTGACAAAGAAGAAAAACAGAGCCCATTCCTTGAGCCAAACATACCACATTTGTTTTTCCCTTCCCCAAATATGAAGACAGTTTATTTAGAGAGCCCAATGGCTCAGCTCTTGTTATATATTATTCCTAATAGACGTGTTTGCTCACATCCATAAGACTGCACTGTGGGGGAGCTATAAGATTATTCCTTCCATTTTTTTCTGGACCACACTTAGTACAGATGCAAGCCAGACTTTTGGTAGTGTAGCATAATCTCATCAGAATGATCAATTCTTTCTGTTCCAGAACCAATAGGCATTCAACCTTGCCTAAGAGAAGTACTCACTGGGTAAGTTTGGATTCCCATATCATTATTTGTTACCAAAAGAAATACTGTTCTAGGCTAGGTACCCACAGCCTCATTTCTTTGGATTTACAAAGACTTTTCAGGTTGGTTTAGTGTGAACTGGTGGTGAACAAATGCATCTGTGAAAGTTAATGTCCTGTACCTTAGCCCAGATGAATAAATCCATCTCTTTATTGGCACCATGAAGACTTTCCATTTTTTGAACTTTTAAAGTACTTTTTTATGCATTGGGAATTTTTCAGCCAAGACCACCTGATTTCTGAAACAGAGTTTTTGTGTGTTCCCAGTTAAATAAAAAAGGCAAAGATGAAAAATTAAAATAATAAAAAGAAAGGAAAAAAGAGAAAGAGAAAGAACGCCAACTAACCACACTGAAAAACATTTAAATCCATTTCTTTATGGACTAAATTTCCTCGAACACAGAAAAAGCCAAGAAGTTGGAAGCTTGTTTTTTTTTCTTTTTAAAATATTACTTTCTTTCAATTTATTTTTATATTGGTAGATGATGTGAGACTCATTACGTTTTATAGGCCTGAACAAAATCTTACAATTTCTTACTAATATTATGCAATGACATAATGCCATTTGTAGAGGTGTCGCATAAAGCAATTGACTTTTACTGGCTTCTGATGGCAGGACTTGCCATTTTATATTCTGTTTTATGTAAGCGTTTTCCAAATTTATCGACCTCACAGGATTTCTCAAGTTGCTTAATAATGGTAGGAAGAAGATATCTCTGTGGCCTGACATAAGAGCCTATTAAAGTCCCCTTTAAAAAGAGAATGTAAGAACAGAGAAGGTAAGTGCAGCTAACATTTAATGCATGCCTACTTTGGGCTGGATGCTAGAATGTAGGGATAAAAGAAGGGGCACCTACCACGCAGTAGGCACTGTGCAGACATTTCACAGATGAGCCACCTGAGGCTCAGTTGTTATGCCCAATGTCACAGCAGCTATGAAGTAAGTGGAGGTGCTAGGATATCCACTTACGTCTGACTTCAAGTCCATCTTATAGAGTCACAAATGACAGAAATGTTCACAACAGTGTGGAGCAGCCTCTAGGGGGCACCCCTTGAGTTATCACTTGGAGGATCCTTACCCAGGGAATGAAGGCTCAGGAGGACCTACCCGGTGGTACTGCCACATGCTACAACATGGATAAAATAGAAAACGTGATGTTAAGTGAAAAAGGCCAGTCACAAAAGACCTCCTGTTATATTATACTTCCTATATGACATGTCCAGAATAGGAACGTCTATAAAGACAGAAAGTAAATTAGTGACTGGGGGAGGAAAGATCAAGGAGTGGTGAGCTAAAGGGTTTCTTTTAGGGGTAATGAAATGTTCTAGAATTGATTATGGTAATGATTGCACAACTTTGTGAATATACTTAGAAACACTGAATTGTACAATGTAAATGAATATGATTGGGTGGCATATGACTTGTAGCCCAATTAAAGTGTTATAAAAAATTGAATAGTTTTGTTTATCCTCATGATCCCTATTCATTTATTTCCAAAGTTTAATTAGAGGAGTTCTATATAACACCAAGAAAGTGAGACTACATTTTGGAGAATGTTATTTTTAAAAATGAATGCAAGATGTGAAAGCTTTCATTGGATCTCCTCAAATCCTGATATTCCATCCACGTCTTACTGAGTTCCTCCTCTGAGGAATCTGCCTTGTTCTTTTCACCTCATCCTGCAGCCTCCACGTTCAGATCAAGCAGCACTTCTTAAGTAAGGAGAAAGATGTAGCAGGGATATTGGTGGGAAAAGAAATCCAAGTCACACTGAATAATAGCATATTTATGCTCTCTCAAGATTAAAATATTCCTAATCAAGCTTTTGATTTTTATACTGGAGAAATCTGAAGCCCAGAAAGAAGAAGTAAACACCTATTTGAAGCTTTTGTTTACAATATTCTGCTGAGCCATCCCCATCATTTGGAAATAGTGCTTGGCCATGGGATAAATGTTTATATAATTACAAACTGATGGCCAGGTTGCCAACTGCCATTGCTTGGGAAAGGCCATGGTCCCTAGCACTCTGAGCTTGCTACTCTCATGTAAGTTACGAAAGGATGTTATGAGTCTAACTTGCTAGCATTCACCTCATTGTTTTCATGTGTTTCCACCACCCTCTGCTCTCTCACTGGTCTTTAGAACCATTGCTTTTTCTTTCTTTCAGTCCCAAATGAAACAAAAATAAAGATTTGAAGATATGTTTTACCTCTGTGGTCAAGGAAGTATCTCCAATTCTTGGATACATGTATGGAGAGTCCCTGAGATTAGGTAATTCTGAGATATGGGGGAAGGAGAGAGAAAAGGTGGAGTAGTGATTTAGATAAGAGAAGGACATGTGGGAGGAACTAGACAAGGATTCCTTTAACTTAGAGGCAGAAGGAGCAATGGTCCTTAAGGACCCAGGGATCAAATGCTAGGACTACAGAACAAACTATCCTTGAACGTGGATATTCCACATGATGACAACCTGCCCTTCAACATTACTGAGCGTGGTTAGTCTCAGTCAATGAGAATTGACCAAACAGAGAGAGGGATGTTGGACAAACTGGTGAGGACGAGGTCATGGAGGAAGAACCTAGCTCCCTGGCCAAGGTGAAAACAAACAGAACTAGTTGTAATTTCCCTGTGAATAGTGCCTAATGACACACTAATACCATCACATGGGAAATGGTACTTACTCTCCTTTTTCTTCACTGTGAAAAACTAGTGGGAGAGCTGTGTCATTCCCTGTGTATCCCCTGCCAACTGTTATAGTTTGTCGTGTGCAAGAGTCACTTGGAAAAAGTTTGTTGAATGAGCAAGCCAATATATGAAGTAATTTGTCCAAATTAACACAGTGAGTTTAATGATCTGACTAGGATCCAAACTCAGGGCTCTAGATCCAACTCCAGTGTTTCTACCAAACATTTTCATAGGCGAAGAAGGATGGATAAATAAGATGAAGAACAGAACTCTATTTTAAGTGTTGATTCTGCCCAAGTAGCAAAACTATCCCCTCCCAGTCAGTAACTCTGGCTTCCCAGAAGCATAACTTCTTCAACACAGAATATCTTTGTTCGAGTAACATTGACCAAGCAGAGACTGCATTACGATATTGTAGATAGAGGGTACTTATGGCTTTGGAGACTTATGATCTGAGTTTTTCTCTCTCCGGGTTAAGATTGCTTCCTTAAGAGCATAGGCTGCAGAGTTGTGGTCAAATCTAAGTAATTCCCATATCAGTTGGGAGAAATGAGCTTTCCCTGGGGATTATAATAACGCCATCTGGGCGACTAGTTCAATCCTTGAAGATGGAAGGAACACTGAATGAAGATCATTTAATACAGTGGTTCTCAGTGGGGAGTAATTTTGCCCCCAGACCTATTTGGTAATATCTGCAGACATTTTTGGGTGCTCCCAGCATCTAGAGGGTAGAGGCCAGGGACAGTAGGATATTTTACTATGCATAGGATAGCCCCCCACAACAAAGAATTGGCTGGTCCAAAATGTTAGTAGCATTGCTATCAAAAAACTCTCATCTAGTCCATAAGTTTGTCTAGAGTAAATTCATCTACACTGGAATTTACCAGCTTCCGATGGAATATGTCAAGATCTAGTGCTCACTGTTTCACTGGCAGTTTGTTCCATTACTGGACAAATGCTAGCTTAGTTGCTTGTTCTTGGTGCCCCCTGAATGCTGAATGGATATCACCATGTTGTTTCATAATTACTTGAGTCTGTGTCTCATCCATTGGGTTGTGAGCTCTCTAAGGGGCTAGGTCTAATTCATATCTATCTTTGCATTCCCAGCTTCTCCATGATGACTTGTACAAAAAATTCCTTGGTAAAAATTCAGTGAATAAATAAATGAGCAAAAGATTAGAGATGTCTTATAGTCCAAGGTATATCCTATTTCAGGACTGAAATTCTCATTATTCTTAGGTTCTAGGTAATGAAGCTCTAGGCAATGACACTTTTCTCTTGCACTGGGGGTGGAAGAGACAGACTACATGTTGCATCAGTCTCTATTTTGCATTTTCCTCTAGGCAATCCTTGTGAGCTTGGAAAACTATACATATTCTTACGGTGTACTTCTCTCTCACTGGATGCAAAATTTCCTATAAAAGTGCCGACACTGGGCAAATGGAAAATATTTTATATTCAACAAGTTTAATTTGCTGAGTGCTTTGCATTGAAATCACTGAAGTAAGCTGGGCTGGCCAATTCCCAAACTCCATTGCCAAACTGAGAAGCGTTTTCTCAATCTTGCTTTAAATGGCCATGAGCCATTGGACCACTGCGCTTGGACCAATATTAGAAGGAAGGAAAGAGCATGGAAACCAATTCTCCTGTGGGGTTGAGAAGGCCAGAGTAATTGACCACACTTTTCCAATTTTAGTTTAAAAGTCTGTAAATAATAAGGGTAATTCACGTTTGTAAAGAGCTTACATAGGACTTTTACATCCGTCTCACCTTCTCAAACTATAATTAATGTTCACCTGGAAAGTAGATGTTCCAGGAAATATATACACCACAGGATAAGTATGACAAATTTTTGGGGGGAGTCAATTATTTTTTTTAAAGAAAAATGTGGGACAAATAATTTGATGTATTAAAATATGAATATACTGTGGAATAGAGTACACCACTAGCATGATCTTTTTAGGTAAAACAATTTTCAAAAAAAACTGCACTCATGGTGGGGGCAGCATTGCTAGTCCCATATTGCTATACCATTTTCTCGTGTATGTTTGTAAGAAAACAGTGGAAATTTGACACAGTTTGTGTGACACACGTTATCTCTTTTAAATTCACAAATTGTCTCTTTTCTTTTTCTGGAATTTTCTTTTACCTTCTCTCGTTCATCCTTCAAACACATTGTAACACATTCTCTAAGGCGCAACTTAAAAGTTAACATTCTTTTCGAAGCTTCTTTGACTCCCCGGGAGTGGCTCTCTTCTCTATGTTCCACCTGCCTGAGTTCAGCCACTTCTCAAACTACCTTGTAATTAGCTGTTTATATGTCCATCTTCCCTGACAGACAGGTATCTCCTGGAGAGAGGGGATCATATCTTAACCTCCACTCTTTTCATGGTGTCATTTCTACAAAAACAACTTGTAACAACCTCACAATCAGGCCATAGTAAAAAACAAAAAACAAACTTCTTTCTAAATATTTCCAAGAGACTCTGATCATATTTTGCTTTCCTTGATTGATGACTTTTTTATTTAATTACTATATGTTTATTGAGGTTCTAGTGTGAACATGGCTCCACATTTGGTTATATAGAGAATATTCACAGAGCATAATAAAAGGACTAAAATATATGGAGCGTGTACTCTTGCCAAAGGCCATGCTAGCATTTTATAAATAACATCTCATTTAATCTCTGGCACACCCTGGGAGGTACTATTGATTCTATTTTGCAAGTTAGGAAAGTGAGGTCCACATAATTAAATCACTTGTTTAAGGTCACACAAGATGTAATCCTTATATTTTGGGGGAAGTTTTAATTTAATTAAGGTAATACACACACACACACACACACACACACACACAATTTATTAGCAAAGAGTTATTTCTTATGTGCCAAATGTGAAAAGAATATAAATTCTGAGTACTGGTTCATGGCTCTGTAGCCCAGTAGTTATGTTACTTTTAATTGGGGATAAAATCTGTTTTCCTCCCTACATTAATTCTCCTCCAGCACAAGGCACATGCCCATCCCCGTGTCTGCCCTGCTGAGGCACTGTGACACTGGCCTCCAGGGACTGCTCTCTTGGGCTCTCTTATGGTCTGTCTTCTGGTTGGGTTTAGCCAAGAGCAAGCATCAGAAGAAGGAGAAAGAATTCAGGGCATTTCTTCACTACCCCCTACCTTATTTACTCACTGCTAGGCAAGGGCCTGACAGCTCCCTGCTCTTGGAAACTGAGCAAAGCGTGGTGGTAACCCTGTAGAGGTTCCCAGGGTGTCATGGAAGCTTCCTCTCTTGTCTACTCAAACACAAGATGATAATGCTTCTCAGGTTATGAGGATCTCCCAGAGCTTTATTTTCTCTACCGTTTCCCTTAACCTTGCCCACACTCTATACATAGTACTTTCATGCAGCTCTTCTAATAACCCACGGAGCGTACCATTTTTGTTGAGATAGGGACTAACACACTTTGAGCAAGTCCCTTTATCTGTCCCAGACTCAATTTCCTCATCTGCAAAATGGGGATAACAACGTGATTCACAGAAATTCTGTGAGGATAAAATATGTTAAAAAGTACTTTGTAAATTTAAAAGTACTACTGAAGTGTTTATAATTGTAAATTTATTGTTCTTTTCTATTACAGTGTGCACTTTCATTTACCAAATAGCTACTGAGGATCTATTTATGGTAAGGCCCTACGCTAAATGCAGAGAGAACTGTTCTGAAGCAGATATTTAATTAGAGAGGGGAAGAGGCACATTTAGGTTAAGGAGGGAGGAACGGGCCTTAACAGAGGCCTTAAAGAATAGTAGGATTTTTGTTAGGTGAAGTTGGTGGGGGGCAGTGCAAAATATTCTAGGGGAAAATAAATGTGTGAGGGGAGGTGCAGATGTGGGAGAGAGCAAGGCATATTCAGGGTGAGTGAGCAAACTGGTTTCATGGGAGAAGAGGCTGGGAATGCAGTGCTGGGCCAAGACTTTCAAGGGCTTTGTAAAGAGTAATTATATTTTTTAGGAGCCCTGGATGAATAAGAGGAAAATAAATTCCAATGTATTTTAATATCTTTTTCCTACTATGGCATCTGTCCTATGAAAAGCTCTGCATTGAAAAATAAGTGGTCCACTGGGATTTGGATGTCTTCACAATATGATTCGATTGATTGTCCTAATGGATTTTGCAGTAGATTGGATATTAAAGTGGCCAAGAAAGGATTTGACTGAAAATAGACAATTTAGTCCAACCAGTACCTTTGTCAACAAATATTTCTTTAACTTCTACTATTGGATATTATCTTGGGACCCAAAGAGGTTAAAAAAAAAGAAACCCACACAGTTCATTTGGTAGAGGCCCTGTCCCTCCTTTATTCCTGCTTCTCCCCTGTATTTGATAGATACACAATACACATGTATCATTTTTATTCTTTTTGCTTAACTAATAAAATGAATGACTCATTTAATATATTATCTAGAGCAGAGCTACCCAGTAGAACTTTCTGTGATGATAAAAATGTTCTGTATCTGTGCTGTTCCACATGGGGACAGCTAGCTGCCTGCGGCTATTGAGAACTTGAAACATATCTAATGAAACTGAGGGACTGAATTTTAAATTCTGTATAATATTATTTAATATAAATTTAAATTTAAATAGCAATGTTCAGTTAGTGGCTACTATTTTGGACAGGGTAGATCTAGAGGGAAGTGTCCGTAAGTAGGAAATCCACATAAAATCCATTCATCATGTCTCCATAACAGCATAGCTGATGAAGTCCTTTTCCATACAGCCGAATTGCTACAATGTTTGAGCTATGGTTTCATGGTTCACGGTGTAAGGGTCCGGGCACTTCTCATGAACTCCTACCTTGTTGTTGCACTTTAAGAATACCGTTTAATGCATGTTTACGCAACTTCTCTCCTAAAAGGTTAAATGGAGGTGGCAGGACATGTTTTTCCAGCTGTAATCATTGCGATTCATTGAATGTGTTTACACCTGCCGGGCTTAAAATAGCACACTCTTAATTTAGTAGCACCTGTAGTCAATCTAACAAATTATAAAAAGGCTTGGTAAGCCTGTGATTATGCTGAGAGACAGAATCGCTGTGTGAGTGGTTGCATGACCAGCCTGCTAAGAACTTCTCAACCGGTAAGATGGGTAAGCACAATGTGCTTAGTTTTTATAATAATTGTTTGAAAAATTATATGCATATATGCAAGACATAAAATATAGACAGTGCGAAACATAATTCCTCCACAAAGTATAGGGTCAAAGAGGCCTTTCCTCATTAAACAGTCTGATATTATGCAACCTTATACTACCTATCTCTGATATAGCCCAGGGTTAGAATCTATGTTGCCTTGGAGTAAGACTAGGGAAAGCGAGGGAAAAGGAAAATGTGTTACCCATGTTTTAAATAATATTGAGGTACCTTGTTCTCTGAATACTCTATGTGAGCCCTATTTCTCCTGGGAGGCCCTTCACCTTCTTTGTTGACTGATAGATATCCTTTCGGATTGTTCAAGAACCAGCACAAATGAAAGCTTATTTATTGAGATTTCTCCGACTTCCTAATAGATGCAGTGAGCTACCTTCCTTGAAAATTTTCACCTACCTCAATTAGAGCAAAAGGAACACGATGGGATTCGTTTATATGTGTATGCACCATAAGAATGTGAGCCCGTGAAGAGCGGGGGCTGTATTATATTAATCTTTGTATTCCTAAGAATTATCACAGACCTCAAGGATGCTGAATTCATAGTTGTTAAAAACAGACACATGGGTCACCATTCATAGCTAGAATGGGATTTCAAGTTAGTTTTGTTTCTATGTGTTCCCACAGTGATGTGTGATTGGAATAATCCAAAACAGATATACTCCCCAAATGTTTGGGATTATACTGAGAATATATTATTGTATGAAGTAAGGATTCTTACCCTTCTAAGTATGTTTTGTTTAATATTAAAATGTATCCCCTCATTATCAAAGCTTTGAGCCTTAATTTGATTAACCTGAAATACGGTCCTTCCTTATTCCTTACCACTATCCCACTAACTGCCAAGGATCCTTATTTTAAATTATGCTTTGTATTCGAGAGGAGAGGTAATTTTCTATATAAAACAACCACACAAAATGAAAACTCTGTAAGAACAAGTGTTCCTTTTGTTTGTTTTCAGTTTTGGTTGTGACAAAACCCCATAGCCTTAAATAGTACTTCGTACCTAGCAAAAACTCAAGAAGTACTTTATGTTAAAAGTAATCAACAAGTATCAAATTTGCCTATTTCTTTATAATCCCTCATTCTACCATTCGATCTGTTTACCGTCCTGCTTAATTGACCACTAACCACTTATCCACTCACAAGTTGCTGCCTACGCCGCCACCTGGCCCTCTCCTGACCTCCTCTAAATAATAGCGCTCTATGCGCCCGTCCCACTGCTGACCTCTGTGAGCCCACCTCTAGGATTCCGCCACCAACACGTGCTCTTTTTCCACTTTACCTGACCAGCTCTTTCCGTGGGGGTTTCTATAACAGCTGACTGATGCACCTAGTGACACCGTTCTTCTTTTTCAAATGACTCTTCTTTGCAGAACACATAGGTGACTTTGGACACAGGGTAATGATGGTGCTGGTGTTATATCTGGGTGAGATAATGCACAAATGTCATCTGCTAGTGTACATGAAAACACAGCTCTCTCTAATAATCAAGGCCATTTGGCCTGGTCCATTCTGCCAGACTTCGCTTAGTGTAATTTTTCTCTTAGAAAACTTATATACATATATATTTTTTTCTCCTAGGCCAGGCCCCTTCACAAACTTCCCATTTTTTGTGTAGTTATGGTCTAGATTTATGCCCCCTTTTAGGAAGTTCCTGGAGCCACATGAAAATCAAAATATGTGTTTGAATATCTGTTCTTTTCTAAGACTGGTCATCCCAGAGAAGTCCGTCTATTCCAGGTGTGGCTCATGGTGAGCATGAAATTGGAAAGCCTTTGTAGTTAAAGAGGTTGGGGAGGTGGTCTCTACTGTCAAAGAGGTCATTATGGGGGGTCAGGGTAAGAATTGGAATAGGGTGTGACTCCCTATATTCCCTTTTAGAATTTGTCATGAACTAAAGATAAGTTAGGAGATTAGGTTACTGGACTATAGAACTTTCTATAACGGTGATTCACAAATTTGGTGGGTTATTAGAATTACCTGGGAGTCTTAGAACACAATTCTGGGATGCACTCTAGGGTTCCAGAGACTTTTTTTTTTTTTTTAATAGTGTTGTAGTTCTTTTAGCATCCCCTAGGATTCGGGATGCTAGTCACAGAGGGCCTCTAGGGTAGTGCCTCTCCATTTTTACATATATGGAACACATAGAAAATAATAATGCTTAGTGTTTGAACTGCACATCAGAGAAAAGGAACACAGTAGCTTGTGGCCAGAAGCCTCCCAATGGGGTTCCAGCCCCTCTAGAGACAATATGGTACCCAGATTGCAGAGAGGATTAATCTTGGCACATTTATATTCATGTGCCACTGCACATGCCCAGTTGGGAAGCTTTGATTTAGAGAAAGTGTGATCTAACTCAACTCCTCAGTCCATTTAGTATCATATCTGAATGAGGCCAAATAACTTGGTTGTCTGTATTCCCTGAACAATACTTAAAGAGGATGGAAGACAGTTGAGAAATTGTAGAAGGAAAGTGACTCCAAAGTAATGTTTCCCGGGAACAAATCCACAAAAAGATAATTTGCATGGAGATAAGGATCCTTGGAACTTAGAATGGTTTATTTTCATGTTTTGCTCAAAAATCTTCAAGCTCAAATTCCTTACCTTGGTATTCAAAGGTCTCTTTGTCAGAGCCTATATTTCTAAATGGATCTCCTTTTCCTCTTTAAATACCTTAAATTCCAGCCAAAAGAAACTCCATGTGTTTACTGATGGTAGTTTGGTATTTCTCAACAGGAGCTTTATGCTCAAACTTGTCTCTCTTCCTAGATCACTCCTCCTGCATGGCCCAACTCAAATTTCACTACTCTCACAGAGTTTTTCTCACCAGAAACAGAAACCTTATCTCTCTTTTTTGAGCTTCTGTAAACTCTTATCTGGGCCTCTATTATTTTACTTTTCACATATTATGTTATGTTACAGCTATTTACACACAATCTGATTAGTGGGAATTAGACAAGCTTAGGTGCAAATCTAGTATCTGCACTTAAAAGATGAATGACTTTGTAAAAATTATTTAAATTTGCTGAACTTCTATTTCTTAATCTAACAGATTGGATGTAAGGGTATCTTAGGTTGTAGACTGTTGGCAAACAATGGCCTCCAGTCTTGATCTCCTATCTTTGCCCTTTGGAATGTGATTTTGTAGCTCATGCGTCAGTAGGTGGAGTCTGTTTCCCACTCCTTGAACTTGGGCTAGTCTTCAGACTTGCTTTAATAGGTTGTGATGAATGTGTGCCAGTTCTGAACTTAGGCATCAAGAGACCTCGCATGTTCCCATTTGCTCTTCTGAATCCCACTCAGTTATCATTTGAACAAACACACACTAACTTTCTGGATTATGTGAACCCACTTGGATCAGAGACAAGCTGTCCTACTAAGGACATTGTAGATAAGCCAGCAATTAGAGGACTCACAGGAAGATGAATAAGTGAACAGTGAGCACAGGTGATAGGACAAGAATCCCGCACTGAGCCCAACACAAATTACCAACACATAGAGTTAAATTGTGAGCTTAAAAAACACATGGTTGTTTTAAGCTAGTCATTCCCAAACTTCAGCTTGCATCAGAAGCACTTTGAGGGCTTCTTAAAATAGATTATTGGGCCCCTCCTCTGGAGTTTCTGATTCATAGGTTTCAGTTGGGGTCCCCAAACTGCATTTTTTTTTTTTTAAGATTTTATTTATTTATGTGACAGAGAGACAGCCAGTGAGAGGGAACACAGCAGGGGGAGTGGGAGAGGAAGAAGCAGGCTCACAGCGGAGGAGCCCGATGTGGGACTCGATCCCGGTACGTCGGGATCACGCCCTGAGCCGAAGGCAGACGCCTTTAACGACTGCGCTACCCAGGCGCCCCCCAAACTGCATTTCTAAGAAGTTTCCATGTGATATTGATGCGGATGGTTCAGGTACCACATTTTGAAAATGACCAGTTTACACTGCTAGATTTTGAAGTGATTTGTTAATGTATTAAAAGCTACCTGGAAGGAATATTATAAAGCCTAGTTATCGTGAATTTAGTGGCGGGGAGATAGTAGGCACTCAAGAAGTTTAGTTACTGTTATCTGCTATATCTACTAGCCTATAATTTCCTTAAGTAAAAGGATTATTAGTAAGTGTATCCTACTCTTATCTCTCAATTTGCATGTGGTAGACACTTAAATTTCAGTCCAATATCTTGCATAAATAAATAGCAAGCAGATGTCCTACACAATTTCTTGCTCTTTATCATGATTATATCCTTTAATAATTTGGAGATATTTTCTAAAGATAATTTGATACTCTTTAATCAATTCTAAAATCCTTGATTTTTTTTTCTTGCATTCGTAAGTCTATGAAATTCTGTTAAAAATCACAGAGGATCAATGTTTTATCATGGGGTGGTTGAAGATGTATGATGCTATAGTAGCTTGAGGGATTGAGGATTCTGGGAAGAAGGTAGCTTAAGTAATTACCCATGAAAAGAAAATTTAAAATGGATGAAAGACCTAAATGTGAGATAGGAAACCATCAAAATCTTAGAGGACAATATAGGCAGCAACCTCTTTGATCTCACCTATAGCAACCTGTTGCTAGCAAAACTAAAAGGTAGCCTATGGAATGAGGGAAGATATTTGCATATGACCCATCTGATAAAGGGTTAGTATCCAAAATCTACAGAGAACTTAGCAAACTCAACAGCCAAAATAATAATAATTCAGTTAAGAAATGGGCAGAAGACAATAATAGATACTTTTCCAAAGAAGACATCCAGATGGCTAACAGGAACATGAAAAGATGCTCGACATCACCCATCAGAGAAATACAAATCAAAATCATGATGAGATACCATCTTATGCCCGTCAGAATGGCTAAAATTAACAGCGCGAGAAACAACAGGTATTGGTGAGGATGCAGAGAAATGGGAAACCTCATGCACATTGGTGGGAATGCAAACTGGTATGACTGCTCTGGAGAACAGTATGGACGTTCTTCAAAAATCTAAAAAGAGAACTCTATGATCCAGCAATTGCGCTACAGGATACAAAAATACTGATTCAAAGGGATATACGCACCCCAATGTTTATAGCAGCATTATGGACAATAGCAAAACTATGGAGAGAG
Source organism: Ursus maritimus (assembly GCF_017311325.1). NCBI lineage: Eukaryota > Metazoa > Chordata > Mammalia > Carnivora > Ursidae > Ursus > Ursus maritimus. The sequence continues at coordinate 55,336,836 of NW_024423564.1, read as the reverse complement.
TCCAAATGTCCATCAACTGATAAGTGGATATAGAAGATGTGGTATATATATATACACAATGGACTATTACTTAGCCGTCAAAAGGAATGAAATCTTGCCATTCACAATGAAATGGGTGGAGCTAGAGTGTATTATGCTAAGAGAAGTAAGCCAGTCTGAGAAAGACAAATGCCATATGGTTTTACTCATGTGGAATTTAAGAAAATGAACATATGAGAGAGGGGAAAAGGAGGGAAACATACCATAAGAGAATCTTTAAGATTTTTTAAGATTTTTAAGATTTTACTCATTTATTTGAAAGAGAGACCAAGACAGAACATGAGCAAGAGGGAGAGGGAGAAACAGGACCCCCCCACCCCCCACCCCCCACCCCCGCTGAGCAGGGAGCCTGTTGTGGGGCTTGATCGCAGGACTCTGAGATCATGACCAGAGCTGAAGGCAGATGCTTAACCAAGTGAGCCACCCAGGCGCTCCCCATAAGAGATGTGGGGAATGGGCTAGATGGATGATGGGTATTAAGGAGGGCACTTGATATGATGAGTCCTGGGTATTGTATGTAAGTGATGAATTACTGAATTCTACTTCTGAAACCAATACTGCACTATATGTTATCTAAATAGAAATTAAAGAAAAACTAGAAAGAAAATTTAAAAAATAGTCTCATGGTGTGCTTCCCTCTCCCCGCCCCCCCGCCTTCATCTTCCTTCCCCTTCCTTTCCTCTCCATCTTCTGAGACCCCTGTGGTACAAATGTTATTCCATTTTAATCAATTGCTGAGTTCCTTAAGTCTACTTTCATGATCTGTTACCCTTGTTTCCCTCTTCTTTTCAGCTTCATTATTTTCTATTTTTTTAATTTAAAGACTTCATTTACTTTTTAGAGAGCACGAGCAGGGGAAGGAGTAGAGGGGAAGGGAAAAGAAGGGGAAAAGAATCTCAAGCAGACTCTACACTGAGCACAGAGCCTGACCTGGGGCTCAATCTCATGCCCCTGAGATCATGACCTGAGCTGAAATTGAGAGCTGGACACTCAGCTGACTGAGCCACCCAGGCGCCCCTCATTATCTTCCATTATTTTATCTTCTGTATCACTGACTCATTCCTCTGCTTCCTCCATCCTCGTTGTTACAGCATCCATTTCAGATTTGCATCTTGGTTATAGCATTTTAAATTTTGGCTTGACTAGCTTTTAGTCTTTCATCTCTGCAGTGAGGCATTCTCTAGTGTTTTCTATGTTTTTTTTCAAGCCCAGTTACTATCCTTAAAATTGTTTTAAATTCTAATTCAGACCTCTTACTTATACAAGAGACTCTTAACTATTCAGAACAAACAGGGTGAATGGAGGGAGGTGGGTGGGGGATGGTCTAAGTGGGTGATGGTTATTAAGGAGGGCACTTGCTGTGATGAGCACTGGATATTGTATGTAAGTGATATACCACTAAGTTCTACCCCTGAAACCAATTTTACTGTGTGTGTTAACTAACTATAATTGAAATAAAAAATTGAAATAAAAAAAAGGAAGCATGCCAGGGACAGAACAAATAGATTGGGAGCAAAGGGGAAGATTATGGAGTGGAGATCTCTGTGAGTTTTAAAGGCAGCTCTAGTGGGAATACAGTCTAAGAACAGAAAAGAAAGAGCTATGGTCTGAATATAAGTTATTAGAATTTAAGATTTGGAGAATGAGTTTATTAAACAATGCTGGGGAATATGTACTCTAAAACAGATCCCAAAGTGATTCTGATATGAGGTAAGTTTGGTAATGTATATCGTATAATATGCTCTTTACTATCCTCAAAATCCCTGAGACAAATCTATATCACGTCTGTGAGGCCTGAAAAACTGATGCTGTGAACATTACCCATTACATCATTCAAGGTTTCCTACAAAATTCCATGAAAAGAATTTCTAATTTAGTGCTGAAAAGAAAAAGACGGTCTTTCCAGAAGAATTGATATATTTTTTCCTTCAAGATGTTGAAAGTTATGAAACTCACCATGGTTACCTCCTCATCTTGGCTGCTCAAAAGCTAAAAGCCAACCCTGAAGCTTAGCAGTTTCCAGGTTGTGTTAAGTCCCTTCTTTGTCTAGCCCTCCTGGGACTACCTCCATGCTACCACTTACACATCCCATTTAAGTTATTCACTAGATATAGTCAGCATTTTACCTGAAGACCCTAAAAGTAGGGACTGTATCTTCTCTATTAGTTCATCTATAGTAACTAACATAGTAGATGGTATGGGAATTATAGGGATTTTTTTATTTTTTGCTAAATTATAAACTATATGCTGGTAACAGAGGAATTATATTAACACTAATGGCTAATAGGTTTGCTCTTCCATGGATTTTAATTTTATATTTTAATCATATGCATTTCATTGCTGAGTATTAGGAGGAAATCCTTTCCCTCTACTGTATCTTTTTTTTTTTTTTTTTTAGTTGAAGACAATCCAGGTAGTCTTACGCCTTTTGTCTCTTTCTGTCCCTTTACTCAGTCTATCCCAAGGGAGCTGGAGCAACTCATCTGATGTGTAAATCAGAGAAGAATAAACCCCTAGACAAGTTCAGCCTAAGTCCTCCGTTTTTTTCCAGTTTTATCCTTTAAATCAATTAGATGTGTATTTGATACTTTGTTTTTATTTCTCTATATAGATCTAGCTTGTCCTATGAAAGCTCAACTTCACTTATAAATACATTCCTTACTCTTTGACTTCTTGATGGGTTATCCTTTGTCATAGCCAGAATTAAAATTGTTTCCTGAGCCCCGATTTTTCTTTCTTTTTTTTTTAATAATTTTTATTTTGTTATATTAGTCACTGTACAGTACATCCCCAGTTTTTGATGCAATGTTTCATGATTCATTACTTGCGTATAATACCCAGTGCACCATGCAATACGTGCCCTCCTTAATACCCATCACCAGCCTATTCCAATCCCCCACGCCCCTCCCCTCTGAAGCCCTCAGTTTGTTTCCTAGAGTCCACAGTCTCACATGGTTCATTCCCTCTTCTGTTTACCCCCCCTTCATTCTTCCCTTCCTTCTCCTACCGATCTTCCTATTTCTTATGTTCCATAAATGAGTGAAACTATATGATAATTGTCTTTCTCTGCTTGACTTATTTCACTTAGCACAATCTCCTCCAATCCCGTCCATGTTGCTGCAAATGTTGTGAAATCATTCTTTCTGATGGCTGAGTAATATTCCATTGTATGTATGGACCACATCTTCTTAATCCTGTCATCTGCTGAAGGGCATCTCGGCTCCTTCCACAATTTAGCTATTGTGGACAGTGCTGCTATGAACACTGGGGTGCATATGGCCCTTCTCTTCACTACGTCTGTATCTTTGGGGTAAATACCCAGTAGTGCAATTGTGGGATCATAGGGTAGCTCAATTTTTAACTTTTTAGGGGACCTCCACACTGTTTTCCAAAGTGGCTGTACCAACTTGCATTCCCACCAACAGTGTAAGAGGGATCCCCTTTTTCCACATCCTCTCCAGCATTTGTTGTTTCCTGCCTTGTCAATTTTTGCCATTCTAACTGGCGTAAGGTGGTATCTCAGTGTGGTTTTGATTTGAATTTCCCTGATGGCTAATGATTTTAACATTTTTTCATGTGCCTGTTAGCCATTTGTATGTCTTCATTGGAAAAGTGTCTGTTCATATCTTCTGCCCATTTTTTGATTTGATTATTTGTTTCTTATGTATTGCGTTTGAGAAGTCCTTTGTAGATCTTGGATACTAGTCTTTTATCTGTAGTGTCATTTGCAAATATCTTCTCCCATTCCTTGGGCTGCCTCTTAGTTTTTTTGACTGTTTCCTGGGCTGTGCAGAGGCTTTTTATCTTGATGAAGTCACACAAGTTCATTTTTTCTTTTGTTTCTCTTGCCTTTGGAGATGTGTCATGAAAAAAGTTGCCGTGGCCGATGTCAAAGAGGTTGCAACCTATGTTCTCCCCTAGGATTTTGATGGATTCCTGTCTCACATTGAGGTCTTTCAACCATTTGGAGTTTATCTTTGTGTATGGTGTGAGAGAGTGGTCAAGTTTCATTCTTTTGCATGTAGCTGTCCAATTTTCCCAGCACCATTTATTGGAGAGACTGTCTTTTTTCCACTGGATGTTTTTTCCTGCTTTATCAAAGATTAGTTGCCCAGAGAGCCAAGGGTCTCTGGGTTCTCTATTCTGTTCCATTGGTCTATGTGTCTGTTTTTGTGCCAGTACCATGCTGTCTTGGTGATCACAGCTTTGTAGTATAGCTTGAAATCAGGCAACGTGATGCCCCCAGCTTTGTTTTTCCTTTTCAACAGTTCCTTGGCGATTCGGGGCCTTTTCTGGTTCCACACAAATTTAAGGGCTGTTTGTTCCAGTTCTTTGAAAAATGTCATTGGTATTTTGATCGGGATGTCATTGAAAGTGTAGATTGTTGAGCCCCCATTTTTCTTACCTATAGAGTATCTTTAATTACTTTGCTGCTTTTGGCCCTTGCATGTTTCTGAGACACCTTATTTCTAAGACTGAGGCATCACAGGAATGCTTTAATGAATTTTTGGTTTGGGATCTTTTTCCTATTTTCTCTGTACCATCAGAACTTGAATCTCTAACTTGATTGTAGCCCCCATTTTATTTGCCCATTATAATGTAAAATCTTTTTTATTTCAAATATTAAAGCCACAATCTGGATCTCCAATATTCGTAAGCGTAATCATCAGGTACCATAACATAGAGCCTCAGGAATAACATAAAAGCAGAAAAGCTGTGCAACTCCAGACTAGCCTTGGCTTGGTTCCAAAGGTCAATGTTTATAATCTGAAGGCCAAAAATATCTTGAAATGGTATACAGACCTAGTTGACAAATATGTTACATGGTATGAAATTCTGTCTTTTAATGTCTTAATGTAGTGTGCACAACAACTGTTGAGTAAAGAACTATAAGGAAAACTAATGAACCAAAGATTTCATGATTCCAGATTCAACCCAGGGATCTTTGGGGGAGTCCTCAAAACAACACTCCCCTTGTAGTTCAAGTTCTTAAACAGTGAGCCAAAATATATTGGCTCCTTGGGGAGCCTAGGTGGCTCAGTTGGTTAAGCGTCTGCCTTCAGCTCAGGTCATCATCCCAGGGTCCTGAGATCAAGCTCCCCAGGGGGGCCTCCCTGCTCAGTGGGGGAGGGGGGACTACTTCTCCCTCTTCTCCCTGCTCGTGCTCTCTTGCTGTTTCTGTCTCTCTCTTTCAAATAAATCTTAAAACCAAAATATATTGGCTCCCATCTTTGATAAGACGAAGTTGGAGGATGTATTTTATACATGGGGCAGTAAACTAATATTAATCCAGATTATATAGATTTATATAATAAATATCCACGGGGCCCCATAAAATATTTGGCATTTAGGGGCAGGGAAGAATGTGTGCTCCCTGGGGAAATACTGCTCCAAGGGACAGGGCGGTGAGGCAGGGGGAGGAAGGGGTTGCACTGACCATGCCCAGTTTACACTTACCAAATGTACCTACCACATAAGTGTATGCCACTTCAGTTTCCCTTGACTGGGGTATGGAAAGAGAGGGAGACTCTTCAGTAGTATTATAGAAATTGAGGCAAAGAGACTGAGATCAATCATAAACTTTTAATAAAATAAGTTTGTATAAATGAATGAAAAAAAAAGATCCCACTGGAAAATACATATATTGAAGTAGAAAAGCCTACTCTGAAATTCGTAGGTATTACCACCAGAATACTGTTCTAAGTACCAAAATGAAAAGCTTACTAGTGGTGTTGTGGTTCAATCTACTTTTTGACACTTTTACTAAGATCGAGGTCATTGCCTAAGAGTAGGCGAACAGTAACAGTATCATCAGTGTGCAATCCTACCAAGCAATATCTGCACACCTATACAGTAAGAGTTGCCCAATGAAGCACCATGGAATGACAATAACAATGACAGAGGGGATAACATTTATAAGATCTTATGTGCCAGGCATGTGCCAAGTGCTGAATATATTCCCACATTTGGGCCTTAAAATGATCTTATGAGTTAAATATCCATATTCTCATTTTATAATTAGGAAAAACAAGGTAAAGTAACATACCAAATAAAACTCATAAAGGTGAAAGTAGCAAAGTCAGGATTTGACCCCAGATTGGCTGACTATAAACCCTCCGTTCTTTTACAAATGCCAAAGTAAACACATCTGTAAATATTATGGGGCTGGATTATGAGAACTCTAGGACTCTTCTGACTTTGTGTTTCTATGACCTGACAGTGTTAAAAGTTCCTGCTAGTTAATGCTACCCCTGATCATCGTTTCTCTTCTTTCCTCTCTTCATTCTTTTCTGTTTCTTCTCTATTTGAAAGTTCCAGTGGGCTAATAGGAAAGGTCTTGCATAAATACAGTAAAAGTCATTATAAGGTTATCCAAAGGACAAAATAGGGAGGAAAGCTATGCTACAAGTGGAAAATTGTTGTAAGTTTGAATTACAACCTGGTTGGACCTGCTCAGGGATCAGTAGAGGAAAACATTATATGCCAGGACATCGTAAAATAAATTTTACTTCAGATTCTAAAACACAAAGAATATAATTTAAAAATGGAAGATAAATATTTACAAATACATTCTTAGATCTCATAATTTCAAGGACTAGAATTATGTAGAATCCTGATCACCAGCATTCTAGGCAATATTCCAGATATATATTTAGTTCCCTAATATAATATTTGGAAAAAGTACTGGGTTTTGAAGGTAAAGGTTTGGATCTTACTGTGTGAAATAGGATATATCGGTTCATCTCTCCGAGCATTAATTTCTGTACAAAGGGCCAAATATTTATTTCAGACTTATTGTGAGTGGTCAAGTGAAAGAAAATGTATATTAGGGGCGCCTGGGTGGCACAGCGGTTAAGGCGTCTGCCTTCGGCTCAGGGCGTGATCCCGGCGTTACGGGATCGAGCCCCACATCAGGCTCCTCCGCTATGAGCCTGTTTCTTCCTCTCCCACTCCCCCTGCTTGTGTTCCCTCTCTCGCTGGCTGTCTCTATCTCTGTCAAATAAATAAATAAAATCTTAAAAAAAAATAAAAGAAAAAAAAGAAAACGTATATTAAAGTGCCTGGCTCAGGGCCAGGTCTCTAGCTGATACTAATAAGTGACAGATTGTATTTAAATCACTGGAGGTACATCATTGCATTTCTTCAGATCCCCAGGTCACTTTCTTGACAAATGCCATAATCTTACAAAGGTCTGAAAATCATTTGCATTCATTCAGTCATTCAATTACCATTTTTTTGGGTGCCTGTGTTATACCAGATACTGTGTTCCTCTCTATGGACCTAGAGATTAAAGGAAAGTTTTCAAGTTGTTTCTGATAGAGAAGAAACCAGAAAATAGATAATTACAAAACGGTATGAAACATCATATGATAGAAATAATCCCCCAGAAGGGATCCCTAACCATAAAAGAAAAATGATCCTAAATGTAGTCAGATTTGTAAATGGAGTCTTTGGCAACTCAGTAACTTTCTGCTTTGGCCAAATCACATATCGTTCTTACATGCGACTCTGATTCTTATAACTCGAAGATACTTGCCTGTGATACTGAAATGTACACTGGATTTAGGAACAAAAGAATTAAATTTTAAGCCTATGTTTGTCATTTAGCAGTTGCCTGGATGGGCAAGTCAAAACACATCTGTGAACTTTAGTGTTTCCTTCTGTTAAAGCACATCTTTATACTTTGTATGTGATATGTGTGGTGTGGGTGGGTGTGTGGGCACATGCATGCATTAAAAGAATTTTTCATTTATGTAACACTGCGGAATAGCTAACCAAATGGTCAAGTTCGGAAGATCAGTAATAGTGTTTGGGTTTAACGATTGTGAAAAGGTCAAGGAAAATGTATAAGGTCATTCCACACAGTAGTGAGCTGAATGGTGACCAAAGGTTAAAGGTTGATTTTATGTACCATATTTAATGCCAACCGAGGGCCGGATTCTGTGTTCTGGATCCAATGATGAGGTTTCAGCCAGGGATGGCTAATGGAAGGTGTGCACGCTGACATCCCACAGTAGACCTGCCTCTCTGACTGTAGGCCTCTTCCTCACGGAGTTCAAGTCAAGTCTCCAAGACCTTTCTCAAAACTCTCGCACCAGGTAGTCCCTACTCATCTATCAGAGTTGGCTCTTACGTTGAAACTTGTATGGCATTCCAAATTCACGATCAGACGCTGACAGTCTCTCTGGTGTGGCCTACAGTGACTTCCTTCAGCTGATTGGCATCCTGGAATCTTGCAGTCAGCAGGAAGAACTATCAAGAGAAAGGATTTTACACATTCATTCCAAAAAACATGCAGAAATTATTACAAGTAAATACATACTGTGACCAAAGACTTCGTGTCTGCGTCTTCACAGCAGCTGAGCGGCATCCCCAGGCTTCCTTAGTTCTCTGAGTTACACGATAAATGCCTACTACCTAAAGTCATCTGCTTATTTTTTGTTAAAGATTTTATTTATTTATTTATTTGAGATAGAGCAGGAGCAGGGGAACAGGGGGAGAGGGAGAAGCAGACTCCTCGCTGAGCAGAGAGCCCAACGTGGTCATCGATCCCAGGACTCTGGGATCGTGACCTGAGCTGAAGGCAGATGCTTATCTGACTGAGCCACCCAGGCGCCCCTGCTAATGCTTTTCTAATAACATATGGAGGTGAAAGCCACGCATAACAGCTTCATCACTGATATTATTATTTTTTTTAAAAGATTTTATTTATTTATTCGACAGAGATAGAGACAGCCAGCGAGAGAGGGAACACAAGCAGGGGGAGTGGGAGAGAAAGAAGCAGGCTCATAGCGGAAGAGCCTGATGTGGGGCTCGATCCCGTAATGCCGGGATCACGCCCTGAGCTGAAGGCAGACGCCCAACCGCTGTGCCACCCAGGCGCCCCATCGTTACTGATATTATTTATATAATTTTTGTATATTGACTTTTTATTTACAATGTATAAGGATATTTAGATTTACATGTATATATAATACCCACGCACATGTATATTAGTTACATTAATTTCTAGGCGTTTCATATTGCTGATATTATAAATATTTTTTAGTTCTATTTTCATTATTCATAGTTGCTGTATTCGTCATCTTGGGCTGTCATAACTGGATGGCTTAAACAACAAGTTGGTTTTTAGTTTTATTATAATGACTTTGGTTTAAACATCTGAGTAATATTTGCTCTGTAACGTGGGTTGGGAAGTATTCTATCTCTTTGATTTTCTAAGAGTTTGTGAGCAATTGATCAATTAATACTATTTTCCCATTAAATGGTTGATAATATATACCAGTGAAGTCATCTGAGCCTGGAGTCTTCTTTGTGGTGAGGTGATTAGCTACAAACTTAGTTTCTTTAATATATATGGCTATTAAATATATCTATTTCTTCTTGAATGATCTTTGGTAGCTATGTCTTTCAAATGATTTTCCATATCTAAATTGTTTAACTTATCAGCAAATGTTCATAATATCCCTTTTAAATGTCTGTAGACTCTCCGGAGATATTCATTTCCCTCCTGCTTTCTCTCCGTCTTCCTTCTCTTCCTCTCCCTCTCCCTCTCATCTATTTAGTTTCATTTCTGATATTGGTAATTTTTTACTGAAGTATAGTTGACATACAACGTTACATTAGTTTCAGGTTACAACATAGTGATTCAAAATTGACAAGGCAGGAAACAACAATTGTTGGAGAGGATGTGGAGAAAGGGAATCCCTCCTACATTGTTGGTGGGAATGCAAGTTGGTACAGCCACTCTGAAGAACAGTGTGGAGGTCCCTTAAAAAGTTAAAAATTGAGCTACCCTATGATCCCGCAATTGTACTACTGGGTATTTACCCCAAAGGTACAGACGTAGTGAAGAGAAGGGCCTTATGCACCCCAATGTTTATAGCAGCATTGTCCACAATAGCTAAATCGTGGAAGGAGCCGAGATGCCCTTCAACGGATGACTGGATTAAGAAGATGTGGTCCATATATACAATGGAATATTACTCAGCTATCAAAAAGAACGAGTTCTCAACATTTGCTGCAACATGGACAGCACTGGAGGAGATAATGCTAAGTGAAATAAGTCAAGCAGAGAAAGACAATTATCATATGGTTTCACTCATTTATGGAACATAAGAGTAGGAATATCCGTAGGAGAAGAAAGGGAAGAAGAAAGGGGGGTAAACAGAAGGGGGAATGAATGGGTATTAAGGAGGGCACGTATTGCATGGTGTACTGGGTGTTATATGCAAGTAATGAATCATGGAACTTTACATCAAAAACTAGGGATGTACTGTATGGTGACTAACATAATACAATAAAAATTATTAAAAAAAAACAAAAAAAACAACATAGTGATTCAACAATAAAATACATTAAGCAATGTGCTGACCGCAGTAAGTGTAGTTACCATCTGTCACCTTACAAAATTATTCCAATATTATTGACTGTATTCCCTATGATGTACTTGTCATCTCTGTGACTTACTTTATAACTGGAAGTTTGTACCTCTTAATCCCCTTCACCGATTTAGATCATCCCCCCACCCACCTTCCCTCTGGTAACCACCAGTTTCTTCTTGGTATTTTGAGTCTGTTTCTGTTGTTTTGGTTTTTAATTACCTATGTAAGTGAAATTATATGGTGTCAGTCTGTCTCTCTCTGACTTCTTTTACTTAGCATTATACTCTCTAGGTCCATACATGCTGTCACAAATGAACAGATCTCATTTTTTATGGCTGTGTAATATGTCAATGTATATGTACTTGCCACATCTTCTGTATCCATTCATCTATCAGTAGACACTTAGGTTGCTTCCATATCTTGGCTATTGTAAATAATGCTTCATTAAACATCGGTGTGCATATATCTTTTTCAAATGAGTGTTTTTGCTTTCCTTGGGTAAATACCCAGCACTGGAATTACTGCATCATAAGGTATTTCTATGAATTTTTTGAGGAAACTCCATACTATGTTCCACAGCGGTTGTATTCACCTTCCCACCAACAGTGTGTGAGGGTTCCCTTTTCTCCACTTCCTGGCCAACAAATGTTATTTCTTCTCTTTTTGAAACTAGCCATTCTGACTGCTGCGAAGTGATATCTCATTGTGGTTTTAATTTGCATTTCCTTGATGATTAGTGATGTTGAACATCTTTTCATGTGTCTGTTGGACATCTGAAAGTCATCTTTGGAAAAATGTCTACTCAGATCCTCTGCTTATCTTTTGGTGGTTGGTGGTGGTTCTGTAGAACTTCTATTTTTTGATGTGAACCCCCTATCAAATATGTCATTTGCAAATATCTTCTCCCATTCAGTAGGTTGTCTTTTTGTTTTGTTGATGGTTTTCTTTACTCTGTAAAAGCTTTTTATTTTGGTGTAGTCCTAATAGTTTAATTTTGTTTTTGTTTCCTTTGCCCGAGGAGACAGATCCATAAATGTGTTGCTAAGGCCTATGTGAAAGATACCACTCCCTACGGAGGACTTCTATGGCTTCAGGTCTCACATTTAGGTCTTCACTTCTTTTTAATTTTATTTTTGTGTATGGTGTAAGAAGGTAGTGCAGTTTTATTCTTTTGCATGTGGCTGTCCAGCTTTCCCAACACTACTTATTGAAGAGGCTGTTTTCCCCATTGTATATTCTTATGTCCTTTGTTGTAGATTAATCGACCACATAAGCATGTGATCGATTATTATTTCTGGGGTCCCTATCATGTTCCATAGATAAGTGTCTATTTTTGTGCCAGTACCATACTGTTTTGTTTATTATCGTTTTGTAGTGTATTTTGAAATCTGGGATTAAGATACCTCCAGCTTTGTTCTTTCTCAAGATTGCTTTGGCTATTCAGAGTCATTTGTTGTTCCATGCAGATTTTAGGATTATTTGTCCTAGTTCTGTATAAAATGCTGTTGGTATTTTGATAAGGATTGCACTAAATCTGTAGATGGCTTTGGAAAGTATAGACATTTTAACAATAGTATTTCTTATGATCCATGACCATGGTATATTTTTCCTTTTTTTTTTTTTTTGGTGCATTCTCTTCAATTTCTTTGATTGTTTTCTCATTTGCAGAATGTAGGCCTTTCACCTCCTTGATTTAATTTATTCCTAGGTATTTTATTCTTTTTGGCGTACTTGTAAGTGGGGTTTTTCTTAGTTTCTTTTTCTGCTACTTTATTATTAGGGCGTAAAAGTGCAGCAGCTTTCTGTTCATTAATTTTATATTCTGCAATGTTAATGAATTCATTTACTCTAATGGTTTTTTGGTAGAGACTTTAGGGTTTTATATATATAGTAACATGTCATCTGCAAATAGTGACCGTTTTGCTTTTTTCTTATCAATTTGGCCACGCCTTTTATTTTTCTTGTCTGATTGCCACAGCTGGACTTCCAGCAGTATGTTAAATAAAGGTAGTGATATTGGACACCCATCCTTGCCTTGTTTCTTATCTTAGAGGAAAAGCTTTCAGTTTTTCACCATTTATTAGCTGTGGGTTTGTTATACATGGCCTTTATTATGTTCAGGTATATTTCTTCTAAACCTACTTTGTTGAGAGTTTTTTTTTATCATGAATGGATGTTGAGTTTTGTCGAATGCTTTTTCTGCATCTCTTGAGAGGATGTTATGACTTTTTTTTTTTTTTAAAGATTTTATTTATTTATGTGACAGAGAGACAGCCAGCGAGAGAGGGAACACAAGCAGGGGGAGTGGGAGAGGAAGAAGCAGGCTCCCAGCAGAGGAGCCCGATGTGGGACTCGATCCCGGAACGCCGGGATCACGCCCTGAGCCGAAGGCAGACGCTTTAACGACTGCGCTACCCAGGCGCCCCAGGATCTTATGACTTTTATATTTTATTTTGTTGATGTGATGGATCACATTGGTTGATGTGGAGATAGTGAACTCCCTTTGCATCCCTGGAATAAATTCCACTTTATTGTGATAGATGATCCTTTTAATGTGTGTTGAATGAATATTTTGTTGAGAATTTTTGCAACAATGTTCATCAGGGATATCGGCCTGTAGTTTCCTGTTTTTGTAGTATCATTGTAGTATCTTTGTGGTTTTGGTATTAGGGTAATGCTGGCCTTATCGAATGTATTTGGAAGTTTTCCTTCCTCTTTCAATTTTTTTTTTTTTTGGTAATATTTAAGAATAGGGATTAACTCTTCTTTAAATGTTTGGTTGAATTTTCCTGTGAAGCCATCTGGTCCTGGTTTTGTTTGTTGGGGGTTTTTTGATTACTGACTAAATTCCATCACTAGTAATGGGTCTCCTCAGAATTTCTTTTTTTGTTTTTTGTTTTGTGTGTTTGTTTGTCTGGTTGGTTTTTGTTGTTGTTGTTGTCATTGTTGTTCAGAATTTCTATTTCTCTGTGAGTCACTTTTGAAAGATTATGTTTCCAGGAATTTATCCATTTCTTCCGGGTTGTCTAATTTGTTAGCATAGAAATTTTTATAGTAGCCTCAGAATCCTTTGTATTTCTGTGATGTCAGTTTCAACTCTCCTCTTTCATTTCAAATTTTACTTGAGTGTTCTCTTCATGAGTCTGGTTAAAGGCTTATCAATTTTGATTATCTTTTAAAGAAACCAGCTTGGTTTCATCTTTTCCATTGTTTTTGAACTCTCTATTTCATTTATTTCCACTCTATTTTTTATTATTGCTTTCCTTCTACTAAGAGTTTTGTTTGTCAATTCATTTCTAGTTCCTTTAGGTGTAAAGTTAGATCGAGATTTTCCTTGTTCCTTGAGGTAGTCCTGTAACACTATAAACATTCTTTGAACTACTTTTGCTGTGTCCCAAAGATATTGGAGCTGTATTTTCATTTTCATTTGTCTCCATGTATTTTTTTTATTTACTTTTTAATTTTTTTGTTTACCCATTGGCAGTTTAGTAGCATTTGAGTATTTGTGGGGTTTTTTTTCAGGTTTGTTTGTTTTTTGGTAATTGATTTCTAATTTCATACCATTGTGGTTGGAAAAGATGCTTGATATGATTTCAGTCTTCTTAAATTTATTAACACTTGTTTTGTGGCCTAACATGTGATCTATTCTGGGGAATGTTTCATGTGTACTTGAAAAGAATGTGTATTCTGTTTTTGGGTGGAATGTTGTGTATATGTCTGTTCAGTCTAAATTGGTCTAATTTGCCATTCAAAGTCACTGTTTCCTTATTGAATTTTCTGTTGGATGATTTATCCATTGATTTAAGTGGGATGTTATAGTCTCCTATTGTCTTGTTTTCAGTTTCTAGCTTTGTCTATTAAAACAAAGTTAGATTTGTGTATCCAGGTGTTCCCTATGTTGGGTGCATAGATGTTTACAATTGTTCTTGTTTGATTGATCCCTTTGTCATTAGGTAATGCCCTTCTTTGTCTCTTGTTATAGTCTTTGTTTTAAAGTCTATTTTGTCTGATGTGAGTACTGCACCCTGGCTTTTTTTTTTAATTTCTATTTGTATGGAAAATCTTTTCCATCCCTTCACTTTCGGTCTGGATATGTCTTTATGCCTGAAGTGAGTCTCTTATAGGAAGCATGTAGATGAATCTCACTTTTTTTTTTTTTAATAAATACCCCAATACCCCAATACCACTTAGATCATTTACATTTAAAGAAATTATAAGTACTTACTGTCAGTTAATTATTTCCTGGTATTTTTTGTAATTCTTCTCTGTTCTTTCTCTTGCTCTCTTCCCTTGTGACTGAAAAACTACTTTAGTGTTATGCTTAGATTTTTTTCTTTTTTGTGTTGTCTACTATAGGTTTTTGGTTTGTGGTTACCACGAGGCCCATATATAATATCCTAAACACATAGCAGTCTGTATTAAATTGGTGGTTGAACACATTCTAAAAATAGTATATTTATTACTCTCCCTTCCATGTTTTATGTATACAATGTCATATTTTACATTTTTTAGTCCCTTAACTAATTATTTAGATAAAATTGATTTTACTACTTTGGTCTTTTAACTTTCTATTAGCTTTATACATGATTGATCTATTACCTTTATTATATTTGCTTTTACTCATGAAATTTTTTCTTTCATTTTTTTCCCCTAATCAATACCTTTTTGTATATGTGTGCGTAAAGATGTCCCTTTTAACATTTGTTGTAAAGTCAATTCAGTGGTGATAAACATCTTTAACTTCAGTTTGTCTTCTAAATTCTTTCTCTCTGCTTCAATTTTGAATGGTAACCTTACACAGGGTAGAGTATTCTTGGTTGTAGGTTTTACTTTTCAGCACTTTGAATATATTCTGCCATTCCCTTCTGCCTGCTTCTGCTGAAAAATCAGTTAATAGCCTAATGGGATTTTCCCCTTATATGTAACTAGTTGCTTCTCTCTCACTGCTTTTAAAATTCTATTAATTTTTGATCTTTGACATTTTAATTATGTGTCATAGTGTGGACCTCCTTGGAATCTTGTTTGGGACTCTCTTTTCTGAAACTGGATTTCTGTTTTCTTTTTCAGGTTAGGGAGTTTTCAGCTATTATTTCTTCAAGTGAATTTTCTGTTCCTTTCTCTATCTTCTTCTTCTGGAACCCCTGTAATGCAAATGTTAGTATGTTTAATGTTTTCCCAGAGACCCTTTCACCTATGCTCATTTTTTATAATTCTTTTTTTCTGTTCAACTTGGGTGCTTTCCCTTACCTTAACAGGGTAATGGAACTGATAAAAACA
Source organism: Ursus maritimus (assembly GCF_017311325.1). Classification (NCBI taxonomy): domain Eukaryota; kingdom Metazoa; phylum Chordata; class Mammalia; order Carnivora; family Ursidae; genus Ursus; species Ursus maritimus. The sequence goes on along the minus strand of NW_024423564.1, from coordinate 55,321,135 downwards.
AAAACAAAACTTTCGTTTAAAAACACTGATCTGTTTTTCTGTGTCTTCTAATCTGATGTTGAGTCGCTCTAGTGTATTTTTCAATTCAGGTGCTTTATTTTTCAGCTCTGATTGGTTCTTTTTAATATTTTCTATCTCTTTAAAGTTCTCACTGAGTTCATCTACTCTTCTCCAGTCCAGAGAACATCTTTATGGCCATTACTTTGACCTCTTTATCTGGTAGATTGTTATTTCCATTTTATTTCAGGTTTTTACCTGAAGTTTTGTCTTGTTTCTTTGTTTGGAGCATATTCTTCTGTCTTCACATTTTGTTTGACTTTCTCTGTTTGTTTCTATGAGTTAGAACAACCACTTCTCCTAATGTTGAAGGAATGGCCTTATGTAGGAACATCTATGTAGACTGTATTCCTGGTGGCTTTGGATGGCTGGAGCTTCACAGGGTGTGGGCTGGAGATCCTGGGGCATTCTACATTGAGATTGCCCTGGTAGGATGGTTAGAGTTGAAATAGACACAGGCCAGGGGATCTGAGAACATTATGCACAGGGGATGCCCTTGTGAGATGGCTGAAGCTGAGGTGGGCCCAAGCCAGGAGGTCTGTGGTGGTTCATGGGGTGGGGGGGGGGGCTTGGCAGAAGACCTGGAGCCGAAGTGTGTGTGGATGGGGAGGTCCTCAGGTGCTCCACACAATGTCCTGGTGAATCTAGAGCTGATGTAAATGTGGGTTTCTTGTCTTGTCATATCCTGGAGTGCTTCACACCTGTGTCACCTTGGCAAAATGGTTATGGCTATAGTGGGCACTTTCCACTGTCTTTATGCTGGGGCCACCTTCATGGGATGTCTGCAGCTCAGGTGGAGGGAACCTTAGGGGGATGGCTGAGGCTGGTATGGGTTAGGGGCACTAGGCTAAGGGCTAAGGTAGCTGGCTGGACAGGGTGCCCATACCATGCTCCTGTCTGTGCTGGGAGGGGAGCATAAACAATGGCACTCATCAGTCCTCCTGACTAATGAGAACATTCCTGCAATTCCTCTGGGACTGTTTCTTTTCTATTCTACTTCTTTTAAACTGTGGCTTTTTGTCTGTGTCCCAGGGTATCTGGCTCTTGCTGGGTCCCAGCTGGCAGGCTGGCTAGGGTGTCCAGACTCTGCTCCCATCTGTGCAATCAAGGTGAAGCGAGAACATAAACAATGGCACTTGCCAGCCCCTCTGACCATGTGGAGTATTCTGCAGCTCCCCTATCATTTGACTGGTTTCTTTAAATTCTGGTTGTTCCTTTATACCATGGTTTTTTGTTTTTTGTTTTTTGTTTTCTCCTTCTGTGCCCCAGACTGGATGCATCTGCTTAGTACTGTCCTTCCCCACTGTAGTTCAGTGTTGGGGGTGTGGGTTCCCCTTTTCACCATTTGCCTCACTTGCCATTCTGTATATGGTCTATCTTTTATTGTGTAGAAGCTGTTCAATCAGCCCTTTGTTCTTTAGGAGAAATTGTTCTATATGTAGGTATAGGAGGGGAGTCCAGGTCTTTCTATGTTGCTATCTTGGATCCCTCAATCTGATATTGGTAATTTGTAATATTTTTTTCTTTTACCTCCAATGAGTCTGGTTAGAGTTCTATCAATTTTATTGACTTGCCAGTGAAACAAGGTTACAAGGGTTTTTTTCCCCCATTTTGCCTTTTTTCATTATTTTTTCATTTTTATTATTTCCCGGCTTCTCCTTACTTTGAATTTAATTTGCTCTTCATTTTTCTATTTTAAGGTGAAATACTATAAAAGTGCTTTGAGACATTTTTTGCAAATGGAGTCATTCAATGCTAGCATTTTTTCTCTAAGCACTGTTTTAGTTGCATTCCACACTTTGATGAATTTTCAGTTCAATCCAATTAAATATATTTTCTAATTTACCTTGTGCTTTTTTTCTTCAAGTTATATGTATTTGAAAATAGTGGTTTAATTGTAAATATTTGATAGAGTCTTCAGATACTATTCTGTTATCGATTTCTAATTTAATTTCATTGTCAGGAAAAGACCTCTTATGATTTCAGTCCTCTTCAGTTTTTTGTGACTTGGTTTATTGACCCACAAATTATCTGGGTGAATATTTTGAGTGCACTTAAAAAGAATACATATTCTGGGGCACCTGGGTGGCTCAGCTGCTCAAGAGCAGCAGACTCTTGATTTTGGCTCAGGTCTCAGTGTCCTGGCATTGGGCTCCTTCTCTCTCTCCCTGTGCCCCCCTCCCCACTAGCTTGCATGCTCTCTCTCTCAAATAATCTTAAAAAAGGAAAAAAAGAATATATATTCTGCCTTTGCTTGATGGAGTGTCCTATAAAACTCAAATAGGTTATCTTGGGTGATGGTATTATGTTTATGTTCCTGATCATTTTCTATTTGTTCCATCAATTATTGAAATCTAACAATAATTATAGATTTGTCTATTTCATCTTATCAGTTTTGCTCCATGTTTTGAAGTTATTAGATGCATACAAAAGTAGGGTTATGTGTCCTTTTATCATTATGAAATGTCCCTTTTAATATTAATAAGATTTATCACCTAATAGGCTTTAGAAAAATAAAACTTAGTGAATTGATTTTGATAGAGGGAGAGAATCTTAATCAGCCTCTTTATTATTTTAAACATGAAGGTAGAGGAAGCTGTAAAATGAGGCAGTCTTCCTAGAATACATACTCCTTCCTGATTAAAAAGGTTCCATGGAGCCATGTTTTCTATAGGGATTGTCCTTCCATGGCATAGGTATTTGGTCTGTGTTGTTCATCACTGTGTGCCCAACATCTAGAAGAGTGTCTGGAACATAGTAGGTATTATTTAATGACATGAAATCTAGACACCTTAAGAATGGTATTCAAAGCCTTTTAAAACTGGCGTTAGGCTCATTTATCTCTACCCCCTGGCCTTGGGAATCCTGTTGGGCTATGGGATAAGATAGAATTAGAATGAGTTATCAAAATCAAGTCTTCAAAGACAGAGTGTAACCAAAGGTGGTTTGAAGATCAACATGCCAGGAAAAGACAGGATGAAATATTAGGTGCATGGCAGGGATGATATTAGGCATTTGTTACAAGGCTTCTTTTACAGAAATGTCAATGCTGTGTCAGTGAAGTGAAATCCATATGGGATCCTTTTGGGATTCAGAAGTAAATGGGAATATTGGGTGAAGGTTATAATAGCAAGTAATTTCTTTTGACATTGGTCATGGGCAATATCACTTATACTGAATGCCCATACTTGGCTCTAGTAGAATCTATTTATCCACTTTAAAGACTACCTAAGTTTGTTTCTAGAAACCCTACCCTCAAATCTTGTGGCACTTCTTGGCCCTTAATGGCCACTATATACATTCTTATCACCTTAGTTTTGCTCTTATTCCTTCTGTCTAAAATAGGTTGTCTTCATACTTCCTTTTCTGACCTCCTAGCAGGATAAAAAAAATTTTTTTTTAATTTTTTATGATTAGATATCTTGTTCCTTCTTCAGAAACTTCCTGTTCCTTCTAGGCAAAATTAATCTCTCCCTTCTCTGTTTTTCAAAACCTTTTTATCTTGGCACCCTTAGAATAATTATCATCTCATATTACAACTTTTGTTTGTGTCTGCTCTCTAGATATAATGGAACCTTTTTACAAATAGAAAAAATACTTTATTATTTATTCACATCTTTTCTTCTGAGTCTCTAGTGCCTAGGATAGTGTCAACCACATAAATCATTAAGTATTTTCTAACGAATTAGCTGAGTGAGTGAATGTTACATAATCACAAAGTTCCCTTCCCATTTAGACATTGCTGGGTCTGTGGCCTGGATGGCTACTCCAACTCATAATTATTTCATGACATCCTAGAACCTAGCAGTTAATTCACCTATCAAAAATTAGGTGAGAGGAATAGTGTGAACTTAGAGAAGAACTCTGGTTTTGTAATATCAGAATAAGCAATCCACAGAAAAACAAATCCAAAAGGATGATACCTGTGAAAAAAAACCAATTTCAGTAGGTAATTAGGAAATGTAAATCAAATGAGTAATGGAATATTGCTTCTCACCCATTAAATTGGCAAAATTTAAAAAGTTATAATAACTAGTACTGGTGGAGATGCAGGAGAAAAATCACTCTGACATATATTACTGATAGAAATTTGAAATACAACTTCACAGTAGCTATTAAAATATATATACCCTTTTACTCAGTAATCTTACACCTGAAAATCTATTCCATAGAATGAGAGTTTATGAGGCTATATGTACAGAATGGTCTTTTCAGCGTTAGTTGTAGTTTAAAGCACACTAGTTGAAAATAATACTCATCAATAGTGGAATGGTTGATAAAAGTCCTATTGAGTGAAAAATGCAACCTAAAGGGGAAGAGTATGTGGTATGACCTTTATTTTAGAAAGCAAGAAAAAAGATAAAATATTGCTGGCTTAAGACAGCTTGCTTGAGCATGGAAGGATATATAATCCAGGTGGTCTTTGATTCCCCCCCCCCCCGGGTTTGGGGGTGATGGCGCAAAGTGCGGAAGTTTAAGGACAAACAAAAGAGATAAGAAACTGCAGAGGAATGACTGCTGTTAGTTAATGGAAAAACTAGAATGTTCTATATCTAAGATATTGTATGAGTGCATAAAAGAAAGTTCTAGAAAGTGGCATGAAGAAACTAAAACATTGGTTTGAAAATGGCAGGGAGCTATGGGCCACTTCTTCTTCCTTTTTTTTTAATCATTTTTTTGTCATTTTGATATATCCATAAACGATATTAACACAAACAAATGCAACAAAGTTATTTTCAAAAAGACTGTTGACATAGTTAGAAAACTCCCGTTAGTATATTCTTGTTTTTTTATTTTATTTATTTATTTATTTATTTTTTGGAATTTCAATTTCTTCAGTGAAAGGCAAGTTTATTAAGCCAGTGAGCTACTTTCCAGTTTAAATGAATTTATTTTTAGGTTGTATTCCAAATTAGGTAGCTTTATTGTTAACAACAACTTAAAATCTTTGCTTGGGCTGCACATAATAAATATAGAAAGTTCAAATAGATAGGACTTGTAGTAAGAGTTTTCACTACTTTCTTTAGTCAGCATTTTTAACTAAATCTATATCTTGTTGCTTGTTTCACTGTGGGTATTATGATTAACAAGACAAACAGGCAAAACTAGTCCTTCCTTTCCTTCCATCTCTGAACTTCACACTGGCTTTGTCTCATTAAATCTTTTGTAATGATTCTTTGTAATTTGAGATTGCCTTCCCTAAAAAGGCTTAAATATGTATATAAGATTTAAGTAAGTCTAATGTAATGGGATGGTACACATAGATAAGAAACTTGGGTATTGTTTGTCTTTCTTCATCAAGCACTGGGTCTCAGAATTACAAAATGAATACACTGGCCATAATTTCATATTCAGTTTTGTTTTCTTACATAGACCATATAAAGGTGGTCTTTAAGGCTTATTCTCTCATCATGGACTTATATAAAGTGTATGAAATATTTTTCCTACCTCCTTGTGTATAAAATAAAAAATGCACTGGGATCTTTATTGAAAACTTAAAAAAAAAAGTAAGAGATTTTCCTTTTTTATATGTTTTTAGGATAAAATTATTAATTATTTTCCTATACTATCAATTCTTTATTAATTGGTACAATGAGTTGCAGTTTAAAAATACTCAGGCAAACAACAACCATTCATAAACAGTACTTACTATAAGAGTCGGGTGTCTACATAATGCTGTCAGAAGACTTGCAATAGTATTCTTGTTTTTTAAATCAAATCAAAGAAGAAAAATACACATATATGCACACACGTATCTTTTATATTAGTGTGAGGTCCAGCCATAAGTATGATGACATATAGAAAGGTGTCTTTAATTTGGCTACTGTTCTACTCCTGAACCCCTCCACACCTATTCCCTACACTGATCCTAAAAGCAGTATCTCCCGTGATCCTCCAGGCTGTAAGGTCCTTGAAGACAAACACTTTCTCTTCATCTTTGTAATCCTCACACTATGAATGACGTATGCAGTAAATACATGATGACTTGAATTGAAATGAAAGGAATGGAATGAACATCATTTGAAGAATCTAAGTGGGAAACATACTTCTGAAAAACAAAATCAGGACACTTGGTCCAACATATAGTCATTTACTGCTTGACAATAAAAAAAAATAATGCGTTAATCTTGTATTATCTATTGGGGGAAGAACTAGAATACCCAAGACATATAGAAGTAAAGATTGCCTTGATGAATGCCATTGTACTGAGTCTATTACAAAAAAGACTATCATATTCCAGAAATGCAAAGCAGTAATGATTTTATTTTCAATAAAACAATAGCGTCTAAGGTGACAAAGTATAACTGACCTACTTATAATCTATTTCCTATAATAATCACCTACATGCAATTCACCTTCATTTAATCAAGTACTTCCAGAATTGCGACAGGCTCTCCAGAACTGCTTTTCCCCCTCCTTTAATGAGAAAGTGTGTCATTGTCCTGCTGCCATCCCTCCACCACCCCCACCTCCAGCACTGTGCCACCCAGCCCCTTTTCTCAGCTGGCAAGCACAGGCCCCAGATGCCAAGCTGTGGAAGATATTTTATCTGCTGCATCTGGTTCCTTAGTAGATTCGACAGGCCTCTGTGCTGGCAGCTTTAGAAATGCCTTTGGGCTTGTCACATGGTGAAAACTCCCAACTGGCTGTGTGAATTGCCAACCATGCTTTGGCTCGCTGGAAAGAAGGAGGGAGAGCTAGCACTTTTCGTCCACCTTCTGATAACCTCTCCTGTAAGTGATCGGTAGCTTCAGATCTGAAAAATATATTCCCATAGGACAGCCTCTGCTAGGGGCTGAATTCCGTCCTCTTGAGACAACTTTACAAGTAGTACATGACTGAGTTTTTGTTTCCTTGGCCAGAGAGGAAATCCCCAGCAGTTTGGACTTCAGCATGTCTATTCTGAAATTAAATTCAGAAAGCATCAGCATTTTAGAATTGGACGGAAAATTAAGAGTCAGCTAATCCATCCTCTTAATTTATCTGATGAAGAAAAACTTGGGCTCTGAAAGCGGAAGGGATTTGGCCAAGGTACATAGTGAGCAGGACAAAGGAAGCCATTGATCCTGGGTGAATGCTGGGGGTGGGGAAGTATGAAAGCAAATGGGAACAGATCCTTTGCTTGTAAATGAGAGACTGGAGAAAGCTCTTGGAGACAGCATGCAGCAGGGTATAACAGAGGGGGGAGCCCAGAGGATGGGGAGAGCCAGTCCCTATGGGAATGCTGACCCTGCCACATCCCAGCCATTTGACCTTAACTTCTCTAACCTCTGTACCCTAGTTCCTTGATCTAAAAACAAAACAACTGATTAATCATAGATCCTAATTTGACTGGTTGTTAAATGAGGTGATGTATAATGATTTGCCAAGGATTAGGCATACGTTCATTTTTTTTTCAATAAATATTTATGGAGAACTTACCATATAATAGACGCTATGCTAACTACTTGATAGGTGGAAGCAGTAAATGAGAAAAGCCTTGTAAAACTAGGACCAGAAAGTGAATCTTCTGAGTGGCTTCCTGTTAAGATGTGTGCAGGCAGCAGCAAACGGGAGCCCTCACTCGCGTACCCACATCTGCTGTGCTATTGCTCCAATTCCCGTAACTGCAGTGAGCTCTGGTTTCCAGCAGGGGACATCCACGGCCCAGACAAGCAAAACAAGGTCAGCTGGGCCTCAGTGATGATGAATGAAAATGATAAAGCATGGAGACAGAAGTCTGAGACTGGCCCGTTACAATACTCGTTCTACAAAGACAAAAGTTCTGAAAGGAATGACCCTCACAGCTCTCTTGAGCCCTGAGCTTTTAGGAATGTCAGTGCATTTCAACTTCTCTTAATGCTTTATTTACAAGCTGAGTTCCTCAGAAAGTTTTGCTCACCTGAATGGGGTATAATTCCCTTTTGCCCAGGGCAGAGCAAAGAAACCAGGTCTTGGTGACTCATAGCTCATACAAGGTCATCCTGGGAAAACAGGTCCTGAGAAGTTCTGTAGGGCTTGGGATATGTATTGGCTGGTGTCTGGACCTTTGAATTGATTTATGATCTGCTCAGGAGCCAGAGGGGTGATGACTAAAAGGTTAATGTATCTTAGGCAGTGGTGCTGATAAGTATTTAATAACCAATTCTTTGGGGGAAAAGTGCGTGCATATGTAAAATACACATAAACCTATAATTCATTTTACTGATATACAGGTGCATATAATTTACATATAATAAAATATATCATCTTTATTATAAATTCCATATAGCCAGTTAAGTCTCACAGACAACGTCAGTTAATTTTTGCTGAACTTGTATCCACAGACACCCTGTTTTGCAATTCAATCATGATTTGACAAAATCAGACTGCAAATATGCTTGTTTTCTATCCGGTTCAGCAAAGAAGTCACCTCACTGAAGAATGAGTGTGGTGGTGACACGAATGTTGGTTGATATTTTCATTTATGTGAATGAGGAAAACAAAAACAAAACAACAAAGACGTATGTTGAAACTTCATATGCTTGTTAATGGCATGAACCAAATCTTTGCTAAATCCTCCAACAGTGTCTGGACGCTGAAATATTTCCTCAATTATCTGTGTTGTTTACAATGCACTAGAAACAGTACACTAGTGAGTTGATTCTGCCTTATTACCCATCAAGTTTAGAAAGATCAACAAAACAAATCAAGCCTTGAGTTATAGCATTTGCCACTTCTATGGTGTAAATACCACGGGTGATTTCAAGGTATCAAGGTAATGTCACTGAACATAGAGTTAGGAAGAGATACGCAGTCGTATACCATTACATAGTGTTTCTACCGTGTAGTTACAATAGACCTAAATAATCATGAATGTAGATAATAAATGTAGTAAAATAAGGATAAATTTTATTCATAAAATTCAGAGAATAATATGTATCATTCATAGTTTTGCTTTTAAAAATTAGTATACCCTGCAAGTGTTTAGCACATAATAGCACTTAACGCAAAATAATCATAATTTTAAAGGAAGGAAAAACAGAGCCAGAGGGCCATTTTGGAAAATACTATATATAAAATGTTTTTTAAAATTACTGAGCAACTATCATGTATATTCCATTGTGTTGGTGACTTTACATGAATTAAATCATCCTCTTCATAATTATAAAGGGCATGCATTATTTCCCCTTGATGAGACTCTCTAACAGAGGAGAATCTAAGGCTCAGAGAAATAAAGTGATTTGCTCAAGTTCACCCAACTAGCGAAGGATAAGGCTGGAGTAAGAAAAGAGCCTGATTTAAGGGTTGGGCAATAAGCAAAGTAATAACAATAACAAAACATTAATCTAAAAAAAACAAACCCCAAAACAATGGAAAGTGATTGGTCTGGGAAGAAGCCTAAACTTGAAAGTGAAATCCTGCCTTGACTTAGCTAGGTCAATTTGAACAAATCATTCCATTTCTTGAAATTTGCTACATAACAGAGGCTGTGAAATGTGCCCCACGACATCTTAAACCTGGAACACTAGAGGCAGAGTGGATTGCTAAAGAAGATGGTGTAATCTGGCTTTGCCAAATTGCCAAATTCTGGCTTCCAGAAATATCGCATTTGGGAACAACTACTGGGTCCAATCCTCAATCACCCCACCCCCACCCTTTGTCCTTGTACTCTTCATCCCAGGGGAAGTCCTCAGAGCAAAAGGACAAAGGTACTAAATTCTTTGTTGTTCAATATAAAGATCTATGGCCAAGGTGTAAGATCAAGAAATTTCGTTCATTTTCTTTGACTATTGGAAAACTCCATAGTCAGGGAGGCATGTGGATAGAAGTGGAGTCTGCAGAGGGAAATTGCCGAGTCTTTGGGAGGAAATATCTGCTGGCTGCTGATTCTGGGGAACAGTATAGAGCCATTTGAGGGCTTTCTGGAATAGCTTTTCTGTTTGAGAAAGTACCATGCGTCACTGAGAAGATAATTGACTCTTCTCATTGTGATCTAATGAGGATGGCCTGCTTACAATATCTAGATCATTGCCCATTGTCTAACAACACTCCAACTTCCTAGTCTGCTCATCCCATGGGAACAACCTTCTTCACTCATTTCCATGGTCCAGAGCACTTGTAAGCCTCTGGGATCTAGTGTGGGACCCTGAACATAGGACAATCTTTGGCAGGGATAACTAGAACTAGACAGGAGCAACTTGAGCTCTACTAGGAGCCCAGACATTGGTGCACTATCTCTCCCCCTCCCCAGCCTATCCCACCTCCACTTATCATCTAGCACTATAAGCACTGATACCCTATACATCCCTTCAGATGTCCTTGATGCCATTGCACTCTGGATATGACTCTATCACAGCATTTCATATGACTTCTCCCCCAATGGACTGTGGACTACTTTAGAGAATTGTCTGTGTCTTAATTCATATTGTATCAGTAGAGCTCTGTACAGAATATAGAAAATGCTTAAAAAGTTCTGTGAAATGAATAAACTCCATAGGGTAGACACATCAGCAATTCCACTTCTGGGTATTTATCCAAAGAAAACAAAAATACCAACTCAAGTATCTATGTACCCCCATGTTCGTTGCAGCATTATTTATAGTAACCAAGACATGGAAGCAACTTAAATGTTGATTGATGGATGAATGGATAAAGAAAAAAATATGCAATACATAATACACACACACACACACACACACACACACACACTCATGGAATGTTACTCAGCCATAAAAACAAAGGAAATCTTATAATTTGCAGCAACATGGATGGACCTTGAAGACATTATGTTAAGTGAAATAAGTCAATCAGAGAATGACAGATACTGTGATGGCCTCACTTATATATGGAATCTAAGCAACACAATGAACTCACAAAGAGAACAGATTGATGGCAGAAGGGTGGGAAAAATAGGTAAAGGTAGTTAAGAAGTACAAGCTTTCAGTTAAAAACAAATCATGGGGATGCAACGTACAGCATGGTGACTAGAGTTAATACTGTGTCATACATTTGGAAAGCTAAGAAAATCTCAAAAGTCTTATCACAAGAAAAACTTGTAACTCTGAGGTGATGGATGCTAACTAGATTTATTGTGGTGACCATTTCATAATATATACAAACACCAAATTATGTTGTATACCTGAAACTAATGTTATTTGTCAATTATAGTTCAATAAAATAACTCCATAGGGTAGGAATTAACAGTACACTCCTTTAACAAATGAAGAAGCCAAACCCTAAAGAGGTGAATTGCTTGAGAGTGGTTGGAGTTAATGTCAAAAATCCCAAGTACATGACTTCTATTTTAATGCTCATATTTCTACACTTTATTAACTTGATAAGTTGAGGTTAAATTGCTTTAATTAATACTCTTATTTTTACTTCATAAGTTCCTCAACACTGAAGTATGACAGGATTATTTTTTTAAAGTTAGAGTTGAACCCCTGAATTTTCAGACAAGAATTGTGGAAACCAGATGGAGAAAGCTCTACTCAGTGAAAAAGATAAAAATTTGAATACGATTTTCATCTTTTCTGCCAAAATCATGTATGGGTTGTTGGAGGATGGGAGGGGGTGGGTGGACAGGCTTTGTGCACACATACATACGTGTGTGTGTGTGTGTGTGTGTGTGTGTACCTCAGGTTATTAGGAAAAGAAAGTACAGGGTGTCATGGTTGGTGCTTCCATTCTCCTGACCTGTGAAAAATACTTTAATCAAGATAAAATGTTCTAGGTTAGGCCTTGATACTCAACAAACAGGCCTATCCATTCCAGTTTTAAATCACTTCATTTCTATTGTGCATCTAGGCTCATGTTCCCAGATATACAGATGTACTTGAGAGTTCATATACCATGTCTTTCCTTCTCAAGAGGTTGACATTTAAATTCTTCTGTACAAAGGAGAGGAACTGTTGTATTAAAGTCCTTCCAAGGATGAGTCAATGGAAAAGAATGGTTTCCCCCAATTTTTTGAAGCTCAATATTTATAACCATGCCAGGTAACTCTTTTATTTCTTGAGAATACCCTAGATAGCTGAAAGTGTCATGGAGGAGAAATTGGAATTTGTCTAGCGTTTCGAGATACTGCTCCATATTCCAGGGTTGTCCTTGAGTCAGCTGTATTACGATTTGACCAAGATGTTTCCATTTTTTTAGCCAAAAATCCATACTTGAATGAAAATGATAAGAATAGCTAACATTGAGCATCCATTTGATCTTGGCATTATATTAGGCATTTTACATTTTATTTAATACCCTCCCCAAGGGTGATTACAGTCTCACCTTTTTATAAGTAAACAAACTGAAGTTTAAAGAGCTTAAGCCACTTACCCAGAGTCACACAGTAAGTTACAAAGCCGGGCCTTGTACCTAGTTTCTCTGACTACAGATCTCCAGTATTTCTACCATATTTCAATACCAGGTTAGAAAGCCGGAACAGACCATAAGCAACCATGTCGAACTGTTGAAGAGAACATTCACAGGCATTGAAACAGGAAACCAGGAGTTAACTCTCTGCATGTCTTACAAAATGAGACTGAGTCTTACTTTTTTGTATAAAAAGTTTAATGATGTACATCTCACAATTCTGAAGGATTAAATAAGGAAAAAGGTGAATGTCTAACATGCAATTTTCCGTAATTTCCTTTTATAATCTAAGTTCCAAATTTTGAATTTTGGTATATTTATTTTGCTAAAAAGATGGTGAAAGACAGACTCTTAGAAGTAGAGGTTAGGGTGAAGTATAGCCACTGAGGAATTCTCAGTTTGGGGGAAGGGCTGAAAGACTTAAAAAACAAAACAAAACAAAACAAAGAAAACTATCTTCTTCCAGTTTGGGATACTTCTATTTTTCTTAAAATTCATCCCACCAAGATTAAAATACTAAGGTCTAAAAAGAAACAAATCCATTACACAAAATAAAATGAAACAGTATTTCAACAAGTTTCTGAAATGAGAAAAATTGGAAGCATTTTGTTGAGTATAGCAGATGGAGATGCTGGCTATTTAGAATATAGTTCCTTGAGAATACCAATGAAGAGTATAGCTAGACTGGTCAGGTTATCACCAATATTTCTACTTCCTAGCATATTGGAAGATTTTCTTTCTCTGTCCTTTGTAATTAAATTTGGGTCATTGACTTCCCACCAAGAGAATGTAGGCAGAAGTGATGTTTGATACTTTACAGCCTGGCCTTGAGTGCCCTGAGCAATCCTCCATGGACTCTGTTGCTTGCCCACTGAGTATAGAAACTTCTCTGGAGGAGTCCAGGTCTGGTTGTTCAAGAGCAAAGGAAATCTATACCTGTTACCCAGACTTTTCAGTTTAAACATCATTGGGCAGCCAAAGACCAAAAGGTAAGAACCAGTGACATGAGAAAGGCCAATCAAAATGAGTAATGTGCAAATTAACAAGGTAATTGCAAAGATTATATTCATCATTGACCTGACACTTAATGAATACCTACCATGTGCCAGACTCTTCTAGATGGTAAGGATACACTGGTGAAAAAGATAGGCAAGATGCCGGTCCTTGTGGGACCTAATTTTCAGTAGGTCCAGTACACACACACACACACACACACACACACACACACACACAGAGTCAAATATGATTTCCTGTTGAGGTAAATTCTCTGAAAACAAAAGAGGGTAACAATGCAGAGATCCACTGAAAGAGGCCCACTTGTGATCAGGGAAAGTATTACTGATGAGGTGATTATTAAGATGAGAGTTTGATGAGAAGGAACTGGACATGCAAAGATCTTGGGAGAGATGAAGTACTGCAATGTTCACCGAGCATAGAACAGCTTGGAATGTTTAAGAAACAAAGATCACTCTAGTTGGAGCATGATAAGGAACATGGGTTCTAAAAAGGATGTAATTTAAGGGCGTTCATCAAAGACTCCAACATAAGGTACATCTGTTTTATTATAGAATACTTCATAAAATCAGCAATTGGTCCCTAATCTACTTTCAGAAAATCTTGGGTCCAAGATTTCAAGAACTAGATAAGCAAGCAGATACATAAACCTCACTCTAGGATATGCCTATCCACAGACTCTGGCAAGGAGTCCAGGAATCTATAGTTTAAAAGAGGCGGTTCACGTGGTTCGTATGATCAGGTATATTAAAATGCTAAGGGTCAGTAGAAAGAGCCATGATCTTGCACTCAGAGAACTTTGATTTCCATTCCAACTGACCCACTGGCTAATAGTATGACAACCTCTCTAAGCCTATGTTTCTTCCCCATTACCTGAGTAATGGGGATTCTGCTAGCCCTGCCTATTGTCTGGTATTTGTAGGAGAACCACTGCCCCCCATTATCTCATAATTTATATGAAAAGAGTTTAGTAAAAGTGATAGTAACTGAGAAGCCTTTATATACAGTATATAAAATACTTTCACATTGATCCTCACTGTCTTTCTGGTTATTCAGAGGAACAAAGCTGACTCAGTTCCCAGTATAAACCCTGGTCTTCTCTCTGCATTCCCTATTCCCTTTCTACCCCATTTTATTGCTTTTCTTCATAAGACTTTATCAACTATTTAGCTTATTTTTAAATAAAGCTCGTTTTTCAGAAGTACTCATTTGTCAGTGAAGATACTAGTTGAGGTACTGTTCAGGCAGTGAAATGCAAAGGCATGGGCAGTTATTTCACACTATATTTAAAAGAAGATTGAAAACAAAATCTCAGGCTTACAATTTGGTTCTTTAAAGGAAATTTAGTTCCCCTAAAAGGAAAAGAATTTTAGAAGGTGTTGCCTCCCTGCTCCGCTGCCCTTTTCCCAGTTTCCCTATAGGATATATGAAATACTGTTTAAGAGCTGAATGTTTCCCCATAGCATCATAGATTCCAGCAAAACTCCAGGCTAGTAAGAGTGGGGCAAAGTAAAATCAGCACAAATGATGCTGACCAATCTAGTTCTATTATCCAAACAAAGTGAAAAGTGAAAAGGGCAAAAAAGTTAGCTTGGTTTTAGACTATGTAGGCATCTTAGTGCAAGGCAAAAATAACCACTTTTCAACATCTATGCCAATCCCAATCAGATGACAGCAGCTGCTTCAGGGCTGTTTGAAGAGAAACTTAGTTGACATGAGCTTCATCCTGAAAAATATTGTGACTGATGAGAAATGTTTACCATGGGACCCAAACGGAGGTTGTGAGATGCCAGGGATTTGCCCTATCTGGAGAGGGAAAGAAGGCTATTCTAGTTCAGAAGGAACCTCATGGCTCAGGAACCAGAAGATCTTGATTCTAGGCTTGGTTCTGGAAATTACTAACTTTGTGATCTTAGACAAAATACTCCATCTCGCACACATCGAGCGCATTCTCACTTGGTAAATGAATGAACAGTGGGTTGTAGGTTATAAAAATCATTGCAAATCCAACAATCCCTTTAGTGAAATTGAGGTTTTTTTTTCTGATACCTACTTATGTATTTATTTTTTTTAATTGAAGTATAGTTGATATAAAAGGTTGTATTACAGTCAGGTATACAGCATTGATTCAACAATTCTCTATATTATTCAATACTATGTTAAGCATAGTCACTATCTGTCAACCTATGGGATTGTTTCAGTATTGTTGACTATATTCCTTATGCTGTATTTTTCATCTGTGTAACTTATTTTATAACTGGAAGTTTGTGCCTCTTAATTCCCTTCACCTATTTCACTCCTCCAACTCACCTCCCCTCTGGCAATTACCAGGTTTTTTTTAATTTAAGAATCTTTTTGTATTTCTGTTTGCTTTTAGATTCCACAAAAAAGTAAAATCATATGGTAGTCCTTGCTTGACTTATTTCACTTAGCATAATACCCTGAAGGTCTGTCCATGTTGTCCTCAATGGCAAATCTCATTCTTTTTTATGGCTGAGTAATATTCCACATCTTCTTTATCCCTTCATCTCTTGAGGGACACTTAGGTAGCTTCATATCTTGGCTATTATAGATAATGTTGTAATAAACATGGATGCACATACATCTTTTTGACTTAATGTTTTCATTTTCTTTGGGTGAATACCCCATAGTGGAATTATGGTACTTCTATTTTAACTTTTGAAGGATCCTCCATACTGTTTTCCACAGTGGCTTCAGAAATTTACACTCTCATCACAAGTGCACAAGGATCCTTTCTCTTCAAACCCTCACCAACACTTATTATTTCTTGTCTTTTTGATACTAGCCATCTGTTTGCTGTGGGGTACTACTTCCTGGTGGTTTTGATTTCCACTTCCCTGATGATTAGTGGTGCTGAGTATCTTTTCATGTGTCTCTTGGCCATTAATATGTCCTCTTTTGGAGAAATGTCTGCTCAGGTCCTCTGCCCATTTTTTTAAGTTTTTATTTTAATTCCAGTTTGCTCACATACAATGTTATTAGTTTCAGGTTTGCAGTGTAGTGATTCAACAATTCCATGTATCACCCAGTGCTCAACAGTGCACACCCTAATCCCTATTTAACCTATTTAACTTATTTAACCCAACCATCATCTCCCTCCACTCTGGTAACCATCAGTTCTCTATAATTAAGAGCCCCTTCGTTGGTCTTTTTTTCTTTTGCTCATTTTAAATTCCACATATGAATGAAATCATATGGTGTATGTTTTTCTCTGACTGACTGACTTCACTCAGCATTATACTCTCTAGCTTCATCCATGTTGCTTCAAATGGTAAGGTTTTATCCCTTCCAAGGCTGAATAATACTCCATTGTATATGTATACCACATCTTCTTAATTCAGTCATCAGTTGAAGGACACTTGGACTGCTTCCATATCTTAGCTACTGTAAATAATGCTGCAATAAACATAGGGGTGCATGTATCCCTTTGAATTAGTGTTTTTGTCTTTTGGGGGTAAACGCCAAATAGTGTGATTCCTGGATCATAAGGTAGTTCTATTTTTTTTCTTTTTCTTTTTTTATAATAATATTTTTTTATTATGTTAGTCACCATACAGTACATCCCTAGTTTTTTATGTAAATTTCCATGATTCATTACTTGCGTATAACACCCAGTGCACCATGCAATTCCTGTCCTCCTTACTACCCATCACCAGCCTATCCCATTCCCCCACCCCTCTCCCCTCTGAAGCCCGCAGTTTGTTTCTCAAAGTCCATAGTCTCTCATGGTTCATTCCCCCTTCTGATTACCCCCCCTTTCTTAATCCCTTTCTTCTCCTACCGATCTTCCTAGTTCTTATGTTCCATAGATGAGAGAAACCATATGATAATTGTCTTTCTCTGCTTGACTTATTTCACTTAGCATTATCTCCTCCAGTGCCGTCCATGTTGCAGCAAATGTTGAGAACTCGTTCTTTCTGATAGCTGAGTAATATTCCATTGTATATTAGGACCACAGCTTCTTAATCCAGTCATCTCTTGAAGGGCATCTCGGCTCCTTCCATGATTTAGCTATTGTGGACAATGCTGCTATGAACATTGGGGTGCATGTGGCCCTTCTCTTCACTACGTCTGTATCTTTGGGGTAAATACCCAGTAGTGCAATGGCTGGGTCATAGGGTAGCTCAATTTTTAACTTTTTAAGGGACCTCCACACTGTTTTCCAGAGTGGCTGTACCAACCTGCATTCCCACCAACAATGTAGGAGGGACCCCTTTCTCCACATCCTCTCCAACAATTGTCTCTTGCCTTGTCAGTTTTCGCCATTCTAACTGGCGTAAGGTGGTATCTCAGTGTGGTTTTGATTTGAATTTCCCTGATGGCTAATGATTTTAAGATTTTTTCATGTGTCTGTTAGCCATTTGTATGTCTTCATTGGAGAAGTGTCTATTCATATCTTCTGCCCATTTTATGATTTGTTTATTTGTTTCTTGTGTATTGAGTTTGAGAAGTTCTTTATGGATCTTGGATACCAGTCTTTTATCTGTAGCATCATTTGCAAATATATTCTCCCATTCTGTGGGCTGCCTCTTAGTTTTTTTTGACTGTTTCCTTGGCTGTGCAGAAGCTTTTTATCTTGATGAAGTCCCACAAGTTCATTTTATCTTTTGTTTCTCTTGCCTTTGGAGATGTGTCATGAAAAAGGTTGCTGTGGCCGATGTCGTAGAGGTTGCTGCCTATGTTCTCCTCTAGGATTTTGATGGATTCCTGTCTCACATTGAGGTCTTTCAACCATTTGGAGTTTATCTTTGTGTATGGTGTGAGAGAGTGGTCAAGTTTCATTCTTTTGCATATAGCTGTCCAATTTTCCCAGCACCATTTATTGAAGAGACTGTCTTTTTTTCCGCTGGATGTTTTTTCCTGCTTTATCAAAGATTCTATTTTTAACTCTTTGAGGGAACTCTATACTGTTTTCCACAGTGGCTGCTCCAGCATGCATTCTCTCCAAAAGTGCAAGAGGGTCCCTTTCTTTCCACATCATTGTCAACGCCAGTTTTATCTTGTGTTTTTTATTTAAGTCATTCTGAGAAGCATGACGTGATATCTCATTGTAGTTTTGATTTGCATTCCCTGATGATAAGTGGTGAACATCTTTTCATGTGTCTATTGGACAATCTGTATGCCTTCTTTGAAGTATCTGTTTACATCTTCTGCCCATTTTTCAATTGGATTATTTTTGGGTTGTTGAGTTTTATAAGTTGTTGGATACTATTTATCAGAGATTTGCAAATACCTTTTCCCATTCAGTAGGTTGCCTTTCAGTTTTTTTTTTTTTTATTGTTTCTTTTGCTGTGCAGAAGCTTTTGATTTTGATGTAGTCCCAGTGGTTTATTTTTGCTTTTGTTTCCCTTGGTTCAGGAGACATATCTAGAAAAAAGTTGCTACTGCCAGTGTCAGAGAAATTACTGCCTGTATTCTCTTGGAGAATTTTTATGGTCTCAGGTCTTATATTTAGGTTTTTAATCCATTTTTCATTTATTTTTGGGTACAGTAAAAGCAAGTGGTCTAGTTTCATTCTTTTGCATGTTGCTGGCCAGTTTTCCCAACATCATTTGTTGAAAAGACTGTTTTTCTCATTGGATATTCTTTTCTGTTTTCTACGGATTAGTTGACTTTATATGGTTGTAGGTTCATTCTGGGTTTTCTATTTGGCTCCATTGATCTATGTGTCTATTTTTGTGCCAGTACCATGCTGTTTTGATTACTATAGCTTTGTAATAACCTGAAGTCCAGACTTATGATGACTCCAGCTTTCCTTTTTTCCAGATTGCTTTGGCTATTCAAGGTCTTTTCTGGTTCCATAGAAATTTTAGGATTGTTTCTTCTTGTTCTGTAAAAAATGCTGTTGGTATTTTTGATAAGGATTGCATTCAATGTGCAGATTGGTAGTATAGACGGGTTTTTTTTTTTTTAAAAGATTTTATTTTTATTTATGTGACAGAGAGACAGCCAGAGAGAGAGGGAACACAAGCAGGGGGAGTGGGAGAGGAAGAAGCAGGCTCCCAGCGGAAGAGCCCGATGTGGGACTCGATCCCGGAAAGCCGGGATCACGCCCTGAGCCAGCTACCCAGGCGCCCAGTATAGACGTTTTAATAATGAGTATGGAATGTCTTTCAATTTCTTTGTGTTGTCCTAAATTTCTTTCATCAGTGTTTTATAGTTTTTAGAGTACACGCCTTTCACCTCTTTGATTAGGTTTCTTCCTAGGTATCTTGTTGTTTTGTTGCAGTTGTAAATGGGATTGATTCCTTAGTTTCTCTTTCTGCTGCTTCATTATTGGTGTATAGAAAAGCAATAGATTTCTGTATATTGATTTTGTATCCAGTGACTTTACTGAATTTTATCTGTTCTAGCAGTTTTTTGGTGGAGTCTTTCAGGCTTTCTATATAGTATCAAGTCTTCTGCAAAAAGTGGAAGTTTTACTTCTTTCTTACCAACTAGGATGTCTTTTATTTTTTTGTTGTCTGACTGCTATGGCTAGGGCTTCCAGTACTATGTTGAACAAAAGTGGTGGGAGTGGACATCCCTGTCTTGCCCCTGACTTTGAGGGAAAAGCTCTCAGTTTTTTTGCATTAAACATGATGCTAACTGTGGGATTTTCATATATGGTCTTTATTATATTGAAGTATGCTCTCTCTAAACCTACTTTGTTGAGGGGTTTTATCATGAATGGATGTTGTACTTTTTCAAGTGTTTTTTCTGCATCTCTTGAAATGATTATATGATTTTTATCCTCTTATTGATGTGATGTATCACATTGATTTGTGAATATTGAACCGCCTTTGCAACCTAGGAATAAATCCCATTTGATCATTGTGAATGATATTTTTAATGTATTCTTAGATTTGCTTTGCTGATATTTTGTTGAGGGTTTCGTATCTATGCTCTTCAGGAATATTGGCCTGTAGATATATTTTTTTTAAAGTGGTGTGTTTATGTGGTTTTGGTATCATAGCAATACTAACCTTATAGAATGAATTTGGAAGTTTTCCTTCCTTTTCTTTTTTCTTTTGGTAATAGTTTGAGAATAGGTATTAACTCTAAATGTTGTGTAGAATGCACCTGTGAAGCCATCTGGCCCTGGGCTTTTGTTTATTGGGAGGTTTTTTTTTTTTTTTTTTTTTTTTTTACTGATTCAATTTCTTTGCTAGCTATTAGTCTATTCAAGTTTTTTATTTCTTCCTGTTTCAGTTTTGACCGTTGATATGTTTCTGGGAATTTATTTATTCTTCCAGGTTGTCCAATTTGTTGGTATGTAGATTTTCATAATATTCTCTTATAATTGTTTGTATTTCTGTGGTGTTGGTAGTTATTTCTCCTCTCTTATTTGTGATTTTATTTGAATTCTTTCTCTTTTTTTTTCTTGATAAGTCTGGCTAGAAGTTTATCGATTTTACTGATTTTTTCCCCTCCAAAGAACCAGCTCCTGGTTTCATTGATCTGTTCTTTTGTTTTGTTTCTATATAATTCTGCTCTAATCTTTATTATTTTCTTCCTTCTGCTGGTTTTAGGTTTTGTTTGTTGTTCTTCTAGCCCTTTTAGATGTAAGGTTAGGTTGTTTATTTGAAATTTTTCTTGCCTCTTGAGGTAGGCCTGTCTTGCTATAAACTTCCCTCTTAGAACCGCTTTCGCGCATCCCAAAGATTTTGGACTGTTGTGTTTTCATTTAACTGGGTTCCATGTAATTTTTAATTTCTTCTTTTATTTCCTGGTTGACCCATTCATTGTTTGGTAGCATGTTATCTAACCTCCATATTTTTCTGGCCTTCCCAGATTTTTTCTTATGGTTAATTTCTATTTTCATAGCCTTGTGGTCAGAAAAGATGCATGGCACGACTTCAACCTTTTTGAATTTGTTGAAGCTTGTTTTGTGGCCTAATATGTTATCTATTCTGGGAAATGTTCCATGTACACTTGAAAAGAATGTGTATTCTCTTGTTTTAGGATGGAATGTTTTGAATGTATCTGTTAAATCCATCTGGTGCAGTGTGTCATTCAAATAATACTTTTAATATTATAGTATATGTTATATATATGCTAAATATATACTATATATATTATAGTATTATTGATTAGTTCCTTTGTCATTAACTGGTTTTTTTAAATGTTAGTCACCATATGTTATTAACTGTTTTAAGTATTTGAGTGCCCATGTTGGGTGCAAAATATTTAAATTGTTACATCTTCTTGTTGTATTGTCTCCTTTATTATTATTATTATTTTTTTTAAAGATTTTATTTATTTATTCAACAGAGATAGAGACAGCCAGTGAGAGAGGGAACACAAGCAGGGGGAGTGGGAGAGGAAGAAGCAGGCTCATAGCAGAAGAGCCTGATGTGGGGCTCGATCCCAGATCGCCGGGATCACGCCCTGAGCCGAAGGCAGACGCTTAACCGCTATGCCACCCAGGCGCCCCTCCTTTATTATTAAACAGTGTCCTTCTTTGTCTCTTGTTTTAAAATCTGTTTTGTCTGATATAAGTATCACTATTCTGGCTTTTTTTTAAACATCCATTTCCTCACTTTCAATCTGCAGGTGTCTCTAGGTCTAAAACTAGTCTCTTGTTATTAGCTTATAGATGAGTCTTGTTTGTTTGTTTTAATCCTTTCTGTCACCCTATGTCTTTTGATTGGAGCACCTATTCCATTTACAGTCAAAGTAATTATTGATATGTATTACCATTTTATTACCTCTTTGGGCATTGTTTCTGAAGATTTTCATTGATCCTTTCATCTCTTTCTCTCTTACAAGTTTGCTTGTTTTCTGTAGTGGTAT
The DNA here is from genome assembly GCF_017311325.1 of Ursus maritimus. Lineage (NCBI taxonomy): Eukaryota > Metazoa > Chordata > Mammalia > Carnivora > Ursidae > Ursus > Ursus maritimus. The sequence continues at coordinate 55,298,941 of NW_024423564.1, read as the reverse complement.
ACTTGGTTTTCTTTCTCTTCTTTGTGTATTTACTAGTGGTGTTTGATTTGTGGTTCCTATTAGTTTGTATGTAACATCCTCAGCATATAGCAGTCTGTATTAAGTTGATGGTCATTTAAGTTGGAACTCATTCTTTCCTCCTTTCCTCCTCACATTTTAGGTATATGGTATAACATTTTACATCTTTTTGTGTGTGTGTGTGAGTTCCTTACCTGATATATATATTTTTAAATACTAATTTTTACTGCTTTTGTGTTTCTTACTTTCGTACTGTCACTTTTGGTCTTTCCTTTTCACTTAGAGTCCCCTTTCATATTTCTTGCAGGGCTTATTTCGTGATCATGAACTCGTTTAGTTTTTGTTTGTCTGGGAAACTCTTTGACTCTCCTTCTCTTCTGAATTATAGCCTTGCTGGGTAGAGTATTCTTGGCTGCAGATTTTTCCCATTCAGCATTTTGAATATATCATGCCTCTCTCCTCTGGCTAGGGAAGTTTCTGCTGAAAAACCCCCCGATAGCCTTATTGGGCTTCCCTTGTATGTTACTGTTGTCTTTTGTCTTGCTGCTTTAAAATTTTTTTCTTTGTCACTATATTTTGCCATTTTAATTACAATATGTCTTGGTGTGGATCTGCTTTTGTTGATTTTCTTGAGAGTTCTCTGAGACTCCTGGATCTGGCAATCTGTTTCCTTCCCCAGATAGGAAAGTTTTCAGCTATTATTTCTTCAAATAAATTTTCTTCCCCCTTTTCTTTCTCTTCTTCTGGGACTCCTATAATATGAATGTTAATACATTTGATGGAGTCACTGAGTTCCCTAAGTCTGTTCTCATTTTGCATAATTCTTTTTTCTTTTGTTCAGCTTGATTACTTTCCCGTACTCTGTCTTCTTGGTCTTTAATTTGTTAGTCTGCTTCTTCCAACCTGCTGTTCATTCCATCAAATGTGTTTATTGTTTTGTTTATTGAGTCCTTTATCTCTGCTATATTGTTCCTTATCTCTGTGTTAAGGGTCTCACTGATAACTTCCACTCTTTTCTCAAGTCCAGTGAGTAACTTTATGATCATTACTTTAAATTCTCCAGCAGGCATTTTATTATATCTGTTACACTTACGTCTCTCTCTTTCATTTGGGACAAAGTCATCTTTTGTCTCATTTTGTCAAAGTCTCTGTTCCTGCTTCTCTGTGTTAGGAAAGTCAGCTATCCTTATGGGTTCTTAAGAGCAACGGTCTAATGAAGAAGAGGCCCTGCAGTGCCTTGTGTAGTGGCCCCTGTTCCCCAGGGCCTGGTGTTTCAGGGAGTGTCTCCAATGTGTCCTTCATGTGCTCTGTTTTTGTCTTCTGGCTATTTTATCTTTCAGGCCAGTTTTGCCTATTGTGGGCAGTGTTTGGTCCTTGGTCTGAATATGGCAAGTTTTAACTAGGTGTGCTCTGGTCTGCTTGTGAAATGAGAGGTATTGCCACTGCCACTAGAACTGAGGCCCTGTAAAACTCCTGGGTTTGGAGATGTAATGTAGTCAGGGGTTTGGGCTGGTCTTCTGGGGGAGGGGACCTGCTGCACTGGAACTGGGTCAAGTGTTTCTGGGAAGGGGGGGGTGTTTCATTGGAGCATGGTGGGTGGAGCTTTGTGTAAGCAAGGTAGGGAGTGTCAAGTTGTGCTCATTCCTACAGGTGGCCCTGTCCTTATGCTGAGGGGTAGGGGATGGAAATGGTGTCTGCCAGTTCCTTTGTTCTCAGAGGGTTCTCTTCATAAATGCTGCCTCTCTAGGACTCACTCCAAGATGAGCAATTAATCTCCCTACTGTTGGCCCCAGGCACTCTTCAGATTGCTGTTTCCACACTGTCTGTCCATGGGATGTTTTCCCTGACTTCTCTCCAAGAGCAGCCCCAATGCCCTCTGAGCTCTATCAGAGCCAAGGCCAGTGACCTTTAAAATTCCAGGTGTAGAGCCCTGTTGGTTATAAGAACTCACAAAATTCATTACCTCTCCCTTTCCAAGCCAATTGCTATGGGGATTAATTTTTCCCATGCACTCCCCTGTTTGGTAGTCTGTTTCTCACTCTTCATGACTGTTGCTCCCTTCCCATCTCAGCAGCTATGATCCCTTTGTCTCCCAGACAACATTCCCACATTTCCTACCTTCTTCAGTGTGACCTTTCACTACCTTTAGTTGTGCAGTTAGTTGTGCCAGTCTTCAGGTTGATTTCTGGAGTATTGGGGATTATTTGATAGTTATCTAGTTGTATTTGTGGAACAGGCAAGCCTAAGGTTCTCCTAATTTGCACCATCATCCCCCTGACTTGTTTTCTTCCCATTTTTTAATCAGGCTGTGCTTTTTCGGCATTGAGTTGTATCAGTTTTTTCACATTTTGGATATTAACCATTTATCAGATATATCATTTACAAATATTTTGTCCTATTCAGTAGGTTGCCTGTTTGTTTTGTTGATGGTTTCCTTTGTTGTACAAAAGCTTTTTACTTTCATGTAGTCCCAATAGTTTAATTTTCTTTTGTTTCTCTTGCCTAAGGAGATCTATCCATAAATATGTTGCTATAGCTGATGCGTAATAAACGAGTACTCTATGTTTTCTTCTAAGACTTTCATTGTTTCAGGTCTCACATTTGGGTCTTTAATTCTTTTTAAGTGTAGTTTTGTGTATGATGTCATAAAAGTGGCCCAATTTCATTCTTTTCCATGTAGCTGTCCAGTTTTCTCGAAACTATTTATTGAGGAGACTATCTTTTCTCCATTGTATATTCTTGACTCTTTCTCATAGATTAATTGACCATATAAGCATGGGTTTACCTCTTGGGTCTGTATCCTTTTCCACTGACCTATGTGCTTATTTTTGTGCCAGGACCATACTGTTTTGACTACTACAGTTTTGTAATATATCTTGAAACAGGATTGTGATACCTCCAGCTTTGTTCTTTCTTAAGATTTCTTGGGCTATTCAGAGTCTTTGTGGTTCCATGTGAATTTTTGGGTTATTAGTTGTATTCTGTGAAATACACTATTGTCTTTTTGATGCTAGCCATTATGACTGCCATGAGGTGATATCAATGTGGTTTGATTTAAACTTTTGATAGGGATTTCAATACAGTTGTAGATGGCTTTGAATGGTATAGATAATTTAACAGTATTAATTTTGCCAATCTGAGAACATGGTTTATCTTTCCATTTGTTGTATCATCTTCAATTACTGCCATTAGTGTTTTATAATTTTCAGAATATAGATCTTTCACCTCCTTGGTTAAATTTATTCCTAGGTATTTTATTCTTTTTTGTGCAATTTTAAGTAGGATTGTTTTCTCAACTTTCTCCTTTTCACTACTTTGTTATTCATGTGCAGAAATGCAACAGATTTCTGTATATTATATTCTGCAACTTTACTGAATTCATTTATCAGTTTTTTGATGTAGTTTTTAGGGTTCTATATATAGTATCATGTCATTAGCACATAGTAACCTTTTAACATTTTACTTACTAATTTGGGTGCCCTTTATTTCTTGTCTGTCTGCTGATGCTACATTTTCCACTACTATGTTGAATAAGTATGGTCAGAGTGGACATCCTTGTCTTGTTCCTGATCTTAGAGGAAAAGCTCTGCTTTTCACCACTGAGTATGCTGTTAGCTGTGGGTTTTCCATATATGACCTTTATTAAGTTGAGGTATGTTCCTTCTGAACCTACTCTGTTGAGAGTTTTTACCATGAGTGGATTTTGTATTATGTCAAATGCTTTTTTGCATCTATGATCATATTATTTTTATCCTTCCTCTTCTTAATGTGATGTATCACATTGATAGATTGGTAAATATTGAACCACTCTTGCATCCCTGGAATAAATAACACTTGTTGTGATGAATGGTTTTTAAATGTATTGTTGAGTTTAGTTTTTTAATATTTCAATGAGGATTTTTGCATCTGTGTTCATCAGGAATATTGGCCTGTAGGTTTTTTTGTTAGTTTTTGTAGCATCTTTGTCTGATTTTGGTATGAGGATAATGCTGACACCCTAGAATGAATTCGGGGAATTTCCATTCTCTTCTCTTTTTTTTTGGAATAGTTTAAGAAGAATAGGTATTAACTCCTCTTTAAATGTTTGTTAGAGTTCACCTGTGAAGCCATCTGGTCCTGGACTTTTGTTTGTTGGGAATTTCTTGATTGCTCATTCAATATTGTTAGTAGTTATTTCTTTATTCAAGTTTTCTGTTTCTTCCTAATTCCGTACTGGAAGTTTGTATGCTTCTGGGGATTTATCTGTTTGCTTTAGTTTGTCCAATTTGCATATAGTTTTCATAGTATTACTTTATAATTGTTTCTATTTCTGTAGTGTTGTTACTCCCCCTCCTTCATTTCTGATTTTATTTGAGTCGTCTTTTTTTATTTCTGAGTCTGGCTAAAGGTCTATCCATTTAGCCATTTTGAAAAAGCAACTATTGATTTCACTGATTTTTTTTAATTGCCTTTTAGTTTCTATTTCATTTATTTTTAATCTGTATCTCCTTCCTTCTAACTTTGGACTTTGTTCTTCTTTTCTACCTTTAGGTGTAAGGTTAGACTGATTATTTGAGATTTTTCTTGTTTCTTGATGTAGGTCTGAATCACCATCACTTTCCCTCTTAGAACTGCTTTTGCTGTGTCACGAACATTTTGGAGCATTGTGTTTTCATTTGCATATGTCTCCCTGTAGTATTTGATTTCCTCTTTGATCACTTACTTGATTAGTAGAATGATGTTTAGCCTCCACATATTTGTGGGGTTTTTTCCTTTTTTTTTTTTTTTTTTGTAATTGATATCTAGTTTCATACCATTGTCATTAGTTAAAAAAAAAAAAAAAAGACCTGATTTCGGTCCTTTAAAACTGAGACTTGTTTTATGGTCTAACATGATCTATTTTGGAGAATATTCTATGGGCACTTGAAAAGAAAGTACATGCCATTGTTTTGGATAGAATATTCCCAATATATTCATTGGGTCCATTTGATCTAATGTGTCATTCAGAACCATCGATCCTTGTTAATTTTCTGTCTGGACGATCTATCAATTGATGTAAGTGGGGTGTTAAGGTTTCCTACTCTTATTGTATTAGTGTCAATTTCTCCCTTTATATCTATTAATATTGCTTCATGTATTAAAGCGACACTATGTTAGGTGCATAGATATTTACAATTGTTATAACATGTTGGATTGACCCCTTTATCATCATATAATGCCTCTTTGTCTCTTGCTACTGTTTTTGCTTAAAGGTCTATTTGCCTGATATAAGTAATGCTACCCTAACTTTTTTTTCCTCTTTCATTTTCATAAAATATCTTTTTCTATCTTTCCACTTCCAGTTTGTAGGTATTTTTAGGTCTGAAGTGAGTCTGTTGTGGGCAGCATATAGACTAGGTCTCGTTTCTTGTTTTTTGTTTTTTTTATCCATTCCATCATCCTGTGTATTTTCATTTGAGCATTTAGTCCATTTACATTTAAATATTGGCACATATGTGCTTATGCCATTTTGTTAACTGTTTTCTGGTTGTTTTTATAGTTCTCGTCTATTCCTTTCTCCTTTTCTTGCTCTCTTCCCTTGTGGTTTGATGGTTTTCTTTAGTGTTATGCTTGGATTCTTTTTCCCCTATTTTTTTGAGTAACTATCATAGGTTTTTTGATCTGTGGCTACCACTGGGCTCATACAGAAAATGTTATGTATATAGCAGTCTGTATAAATTTTATTTTTTTCATCATGTTAAGTGTACTCTTTAATCCCCATCCTCTATTTCCCCTTTCTCCCACCCACTCTCTACTCTCCACTCTGGTAACCTTCAGTTTGTTCTCTATAGTTGAGTCTTTTTCTTGGTTTGTCTCTCCCTTTTTTCTTTGCTCATTTGTTTCTTAAATTCCACATGTGGGTGATATCATATGGTATTCATCTTTCTATGACTGACTTATTTCACTCAGCATTATACTCTCTAGTTCTATCCATGTTGTTGCAAATGGCAAGATTTCATTCTTTTTTATCGCTGAATATTCCATTGCATATATATATACACCACATCTTCTTCATCTAACATCAGTGGACACTTGGACTGCTTCCAAAATCTGACTATTGTAAATAATGCTGTGGTAAACATTGGGGTGAATGTTTCCCTTTGAATTAGTGTTTTTGTATTTTGGGTGTAAATGCTCAATAGTGCAATTCCTGAATTGTAAGGTAGTTCTATTTTTACCTTTTTGAGGAATCTCCATACTGTTTTTCAAAATAGCTGCATCAGTTTGCATTCCCACCACCACTACAAGAGGGTTCCTTTTTCTCCACATCCTCCTCAATACCAGTTGATTATTGTATTTTTGATTTTAGCCATTCTGTGTGAGGTGATATCTTATTGTAGTTTTGATTTGCAGTTCCCTGTTGAGAAGTGATGATGAACATCTTTTCATGTGTCTGTTGGCATTTGCATGTCTTCTTTAGAGAAATGTCTGTTCTCATGTCTTCTGCCCAGTTTTTAATTGGATATTTGGTTTTTGGGTATTGAGTTGTATCAGTTCTTTGTATGTTTTGGATGCTAACCCCTTATCAGAAAGGTCATTTGCAAATATCTTCTCCTCTACCGTTCAGTAGGTTGCCAGTTAGTTTTATTGATCCATTTCCTTCACCGTGCAGAAGCTTTTCATTTTGATGTAATCCCAATAGTTTATTTTTGCTTTTGTTTCCCTTGCCTCAGAAGACCTATCAAGAAAAATGGTGCTAGAGCCAGTGTCAGAGAAATTACTGCCTGTACTTTCTTCAAGGATTTTTGTGCTTTCAGGTCTTATATTTAGGTCTTGAATCCATTTTGAGTTTATTTTTATGTATGTTGAAAGAAAGTGGTCCAGTTTGATTCTTTTGCATTTGACTGTCCAGTTTCTCCCAACACCATTTGTTGAAAAGACTGTCTTTCCCCCATGTATATTCATTCCTCCTATGTCAAAGATTAATTGACTATATAAATGTGGGTTTATTTCTGGGTATTCTGTTTTATTCCTTTGATCTATGCGCCTATTTTTGTGCCAGAATGACACTGAATTACTACAACTGTGTTATATAACTTGAAATCTGGAATTGTTAATACCTACTGCTTTGTTCTTTTTCAAGATTGTTTTGGGTATTTAGGGTCTTCCGTAGTTCCATACAAATCTTAGAATTGCTTCTTCTAGTTCTGTGAAAAATGTTGTTGGTATTTTTTGTAGGAATTGCATTAAATCTGTAGATTGCTTTGGGTAGTATGGACTTGTTAACAATATTTGTTCTTCCAATCCATGAGAATGGAATGTCTTTCCATTTCTTTGCATCATCCTGAATTTCTTTCATCAGCATTTTATAGTTCTCAGAGTACAAATCTTTTATCTCTTTGGTTAATTTTATTCCTAGATATTTTATTGTTTTTGGTGCAATTGTAAATGGGATTGCTTTCTTAATTTCACTTTCTGCTGCTTCATTAGTGTATAGGAATGCAACAGATTTCTGTGCTTTGATTTTGTATCTAGTGACTTTACTGAATTCATTTAACTGTTCTAGTAGTGTTTTGGTAGATCTTTGGGTTTTCTGTATATAGTATCATGTCATCTGCAAATTGAATTTTACTTCTTCCTTACCAATTTGGATACCTTTTATTTCTTTATGTTGTCAGATTGCTGTAGTTGGACCTCCAGTAAAATGTTGAATACAAGTGGTGAGAGTGGACATCCTTGTCTTGTTCCTGACTACAGGGGAAAAGCTCTCAGTTTTTTCACCATTGAGTATGATGTTGATTGTGGGTTTTTCATATAAGGCCTTTATTATGTTGAGATATGTTCTCTCTGGACCTACTTTGCAGACAGTTTTTATCATGAATGGATGTTGTACTTTGCCAAATGCTTTTTCTGCCTTTTTTTTTTATTCCTGGGAATAAATCCCACTTGATCATGGTTTATGGTTTTTTTTTTTAATGTTGGATTCGGCTTGGTAATATTTTGTTGAGGACTTTGCATCTATAGTCATGAGAGATACTGGCTAGCAGTTCTCTTTTTTTGTGGTGTCTTATCTGGTTTTGGTATCAGGACGCTATGGCCCTCAGAATAAATTTGGAAGTTTGCCTTCCTCTTGTATTTTTTTGTAATTGTTTAAGAAGAATGGGTATTAACTCTGCCTCTATATAAATTTGGTGGTTGCTTAAGTTCAAACACATTCTAAAACTACTAAATCATTATTTCCCTCTCCATGCATTATGTATATATCTTATATTACATCTTGTTATTTTGTGTATCTCTTGACCCTTGACTAATTTTTGTAGATGTAATTGACTTTACTACTTCCCCATTTTGACTTTCATATTGGCTTTATAAATTATCTACTTTCTTTGCTATATGTTTGCTTTTTTTCCTTTAATAATTTTCTTTGAGTTATGGCCTTTTCTTTCCCCTTAAAGAATTCCCTTGAATATTTCTTGTAAAGCTGGTTTCATGATTATGAACTCCTCTAACTTTTGTTTCTGTGGAAAATTCTTTATCTTCTTCAATTTTGAATGATAATCTTGCCAGGAGAATATTCTTGGTTGTAGGTGTTTTCCTTTCAGAATTTTGAATATATCATGCCACTGCCTCTGGCCTGCAAAGTTTCTGCTAAAAAAAAAAACACAACAAAAACAAAAACCCAGCCAATACCCTTATGGGGCTTCCCTTGTATGTAATTGTTTTCTTTTCTGCTTTTAAAATTCTTTGTTATTTTTTCATCATTTTAATTATGTGCCTTGATCGTTCATCTTAGGTTCCTTTTGTTTGGGGCTCTCTGTGCTTCCTGCATCTGGATTTCTGTTTCCTCCCCCAGGTTGGGGAAGTTTTTAACCATTATTTCTTCAAGTTTTCCACCCCCTTCTCTCTCTTGTCCTTCTGGGGTCCTTATGATGTGAATGTATTATACTTGGTGATGATGCTTAAACTACTCTCATTTTTAAGAATTTTTTTCTTTTTGCTTTCTTTTAGCTTTCCATTGCCTTATCTTTCAGATCACTGATCCATTTTTCCACATCCTCTAGTCTGCTGTTATTCTCTTCTACTCTATTTTTTTATTTTAGTTAGTGTATTCTTCAGGTCTGACTGGTTCATTTTTTTTTTTTTCTTTGATGTTCTCACCAAGGCCATCTGCTCTTTTCTCAAGTCTGGTGGTATCTTTATGATCATCACTTTGAAGTCTTCATCAGGCATATTGCTTATATCCATTTTACTTAGCTCTTTTTCTGTGGTTCTTGTTTTTCAGAGGACATAGTCTTCTGTCCCCTCTTTTTGTCTAACTCTGTGTTTGTTTCTGTGTATTAGGTAAGAAAGCTATGTCTCCTGGTTTGAAAGTAGTGGCCTTGTGTAGAAGATGTCCTGTGGTGTCCTATGATGCAATTTCTACTGGTTAGTAGAATCAGGCACTCCAGGGGCCGGCCCTCTGTACAGTCATCATGCACTCTCCTATTGTTCTGAGCCACAATTGCTGTGGTCTTGCTGGTGGATGTGGCTGTCCTTCAGCTGAGCTAGCTGCAATGACCTGCTTTGCCCATTGTGGGGGCATTGAGCAGGGTTTGCTCCCCACACTTTTAAGAGGGCTGCTGCAGCTGCCTAGGCTCATGGTGGATGGCACCAGCACTTAGCCTAGCTGTCTGTAATCATCCTTTGCCAGTGCACCAAATGGCAGGCCTTGCACCAAATGGCAGGCCTTGCACAGACAGCTAGGAGACTCAGCCTCAGAAACTAGACACTCTAGCGTGTGGAGTTATCTCTACCCCCATCCCCCAGCATCCTCCAGGGCAGGAGTCACTCTGGTGTGGCATCAGTCCCAACTAGGGCTGCCTGCTGTGTGTAGCAGGGAGAAGCTGCTTTGGAGGAACACCAGCCAAAGCAGACAGGTTGGGTGGGGAGGGGTCTGCACCAGAATGCTGGGGTGCAGCACACAGTGTTGGCAAGGTAGATGGAGAGTGTTAGAACTGGCTTCTACAAGCATCTGGCTATCTGTTCTTGGAGGAATCTTCTACAGATCCCTGCCCCTCTGGCACATGTCTTAAGATTAGTCAATATATTCCCATTGTGTATAGCCCAGGTGCTTTTTAAGCTGCTATTTCTGTGCTGTGTCTCAGGCTGAGTCATTTAGCTTGCTGACTCTTTAAGGGTGGGGACTTGATTTCCTATCAACCTCTGGCTCTCTTAGAGTAAAGCCTTACTGATTTTCAAAGCTCCTGGAGTTAAGCCTCACTGATTTTCAAAGCTCAATGTTATGGGGTTTCATCTACCCAGTGTAAGTCTCCAGGGCTGGAAATGCCCAGTGTGGGGTCTGCTCCCTGTACTCCTTTGGGCTTGTGATGTCCCTCCTGTTTGTGGTTAGTCACACCCCAGGTTTGGTTCTCAAACACATCTCCACCACCCCTACCCTTTTCAATATTGCCTTCTCTCAATGACTAGCTATATGAGATTTGTTCTGCCAGTCTTGTGGTTGTCTTTAGAGTTTGTTGCATAGATGTCGTATTGCCTCCATCTATCTATTAGAGGTGAGCTCAAAATCATCCTAATCTGTCATCTTCCCAATCTGGATCTTATTTTTTTCTTGAAAGATTGTTTCCTAATTGACCTCTAAGATCTGGCCCTTCACCCACTTTAGGATACAGACCTCAGGCAAAATGTGAAACATGTTTTGGCTTTTCCTCTCTTACCACAATGTCTGTTCCTATAAATTTGGGTCTGATTTCTTTGGCATATATTGTTTAAATTGCCTGCTTTAGTAACGCAGGGCTTTTTCTGTTTCCTCTGACCAAAACTTATATCAGATGCCTGTCTCTTGCATAATGTATTCCATCTTTTCATTTCTACCCAAGAAAACAAATCCAACAAGTCCAAATAGAATGATGTCACTAGAGATAATCTTTAGTTAACTTTAACTGTTTTCAAGTAAATCATTTTCAAATTTGGAAATTTAATTCCTATTTCTAACATATCCTTGTACTGTACCTTTTAAATGCATACTTACGTTATATTCTTCTATGCTGAAATGTAGGACACGACTTTCAACTGAGTATTAGATTTTATTTATTTGAGAGGGAGGGAAAGAGAGAGTGAGCAAGTGGGCCAGGGAGGAGCAGAATGAGAGGGGAAGCAGATTCCCCACTGAGCAGGGAACTAGATTTGGGGCTCAATCCCAGGACCCCAGGATCATGACCTGAGCCGAAGGCAGCCGCTTAACCAACTGAGCCGCCCAGGTGCCCCTTCAATTGAGTATTTATAGTTTCTCCAGGCAATCCTGCTGGTGAATTTTGCTCCTTGAGTTGTACACCATTGCAACCCTGTCTCCTAGACATTTTAGATTTGTCAGAAATACAAAAAGCCACTATCAATGACAAAAAGAAAGCATTTATGAATACACGCGTATTCATTCCTTACTTAGGAGTTTACTAATCTCAATTCTATGTATTAGCCCTGTAATTATAGCCATAAACATCCGTTAGCTGCCTTGTTTCCCAGCTTTCCAAGTCTACAAGACTCTCCGAAGAGCGGTAAAAATAACACAACTCCCCAAGTATCTGGGTATCACTGCTTTACATAAAGATGCAGGTGACTGTCATCCCATTTTGCATTTACATAGACTCATCCATCCTTCCTCATCTAATAGGCTAAAAATCAATATATATCCTATGGCCCAGGATAGAATAATTGTTACAACAATTTCCTTATGTAAAAGCTCCTGCAGAAATTGACATTAAAAATACACCCAGTGTGTGGCTGCTATTCTCTTGGGACTGTAACTCACTCTCAAGTCAATTAGTATGAGGCCAGAAGGGAAAGGGGTCATCCTAAATCACTTGACTACAGGCTTTAACGGGTGTAAAGAGCACTAAATTCACTCAGAACAAGGCAGCATTTCCGATGGGCAGGAAAGTGAGAGTTAACACCCACCTAGTCCACCCAACAATTGGAAACTGAATATTAAGGCATCATTTTATTGCTTTTTTGCTCTTCTTTCAATTTGTGTCCTTGCTCATTTATTATACATTATTCCTGTGCTTGATCATAATGTCGCTGGGGGTCTTCCATAGCTAGCATACCATATCAATGTGGACTCTGTCTGCTTTCCAGAGTTCCTTAATGCCTGGCAGAATCCTCTCAGATGCAATTCTTCCTTTCAAGTTGAGTCCCCATGTGTGTAGCATTAATTTCTGTGGCTGCATGTAATTCATTCAGGGACTCACACCAGCTGAGAATCACATATGGGAGTCCAGATTTACAGAGCTTTTTGATTTTGTGCCTTGCCAGCCCAGAGGAAACAATTTTCTGTTTGAATTTTGAGTGTTTGCCCTGCTTTGCGTCGTCCACTAGAGATGGTTGTTTGAGAAACCATATTCAACAAGAGGCCCATCCGGCAGCAGGATGAACCAGTCAACACTCTTCAACAGCCTTTTTGTTGCCCTTATTTTCAGCATCACTTGAATGTTCCTTGTCTGCTCACCTTTAGGCCTCAGCTGCCACTGATGCATACTGCTTTCTTAAGGCCAGCTCACTCTGACTTCTTTATTGCCCAGAGAAGTTTTCCTTTTCCCCAACTGTTTCTCTAAAGTGTCTGGGGCGCCTGGGTG
>NW_024423564.1:55133996-55286326 GCF_017311325.1 Ursus maritimus | reverse complement strand
TGCCTTCTCTCAATGACTAGCTATATGAGATTTGTTCTGCCAGTCTTGTGGTTGTCTTTAGAGTTTGTTGCATAGATGTCGTATTGCCTCCATCTATCTATTAGAGGTGAGCTCAAAATCATCCTAATCTGTCATCTTCCCAATCTGGATCTTATTTTTTTCTTGAAAGATTGTTTCCTAATTGACCTCTAAGATCTGGCCCTTCACCCACTTTAGGATACAGACCTCAGGCAAAATGTGAAACATGTTTTGGCTTTTCCTCTCTTACCACAATGTCTGTTCCTATAAATTTGGGTCTGATTTCTTTGGCATATATTGTTTAAATTGCCTGCTTTAGTAACGCAGGGCTTTTTCTGTTTCCTCTGACCAAAACTTATATCAGATGCCTGTCTCTTGCATAATGTATTCCATCTTTTCATTTCTACCCAAGAAAACAAATCCAACAAGTCCAAATAGAATGATGTCACTAGAGATAATCTTTAGTTAACTTTAACTGTTTTCAAGTAAATCATTTTCAAATTTGGAAATTTAATTCCTATTTCTAACATATCCTTGTACTGTACCTTTTAAATGCATACTTACGTTATATTCTTCTATGCTGAAATGTAGGACACGACTTTCAACTGAGTATTAGATTTTATTTATTTGAGAGGGAGGGAAAGAGAGAGTGAGCAAGTGGGCCAGGGAGGAGCAGAATGAGAGGGGAAGCAGATTCCCCACTGAGCAGGGAACTAGATTTGGGGCTCAATCCCAGGACCCCAGGATCATGACCTGAGCCGAAGGCAGCCGCTTAACCAACTGAGCCGCCCAGGTGCCCCTTCAATTGAGTATTTATAGTTTCTCCAGGCAATCCTGCTGGTGAATTTTGCTCCTTGAGTTGTACACCATTGCAACCCTGTCTCCTAGACATTTTAGATTTGTCAGAAATACAAAAAGCCACTATCAATGACAAAAAGAAAGCATTTATGAATACACGCGTATTCATTCCTTACTTAGGAGTTTACTAATCTCAATTCTATGTATTAGCCCTGTAATTATAGCCATAAACATCCGTTAGCTGCCTTGTTTCCCAGCTTTCCAAGTCTACAAGACTCTCCGAAGAGCGGTAAAAATAACACAACTCCCCAAGTATCTGGGTATCACTGCTTTACATAAAGATGCAGGTGACTGTCATCCCATTTTGCATTTACATAGACTCATCCATCCTTCCTCATCTAATAGGCTAAAAATCAATATATATCCTATGGCCCAGGATAGAATAATTGTTACAACAATTTCCTTATGTAAAAGCTCCTGCAGAAATTGACATTAAAAATACACCCAGTGTGTGGCTGCTATTCTCTTGGGACTGTAACTCACTCTCAAGTCAATTAGTATGAGGCCAGAAGGGAAAGGGGTCATCCTAAATCACTTGACTACAGGCTTTAACGGGTGTAAAGAGCACTAAATTCACTCAGAACAAGGCAGCATTTCCGATGGGCAGGAAAGTGAGAGTTAACACCCACCTAGTCCACCCAACAATTGGAAACTGAATATTAAGGCATCATTTTATTGCTTTTTTGCTCTTCTTTCAATTTGTGTCCTTGCTCATTTATTATACATTATTCCTGTGCTTGATCATAATGTCGCTGGGGGTCTTCCATAGCTAGCATACCATATCAATGTGGACTCTGTCTGCTTTCCAGAGTTCCTTAATGCCTGGCAGAATCCTCTCAGATGCAATTCTTCCTTTCAAGTTGAGTCCCCATGTGTGTAGCATTAATTTCTGTGGCTGCATGTAATTCATTCAGGGACTCACACCAGCTGAGAATCACATATGGGAGTCCAGATTTACAGAGCTTTTTGATTTTGTGCCTTGCCAGCCCAGAGGAAACAATTTTCTGTTTGAATTTTGAGTGTTTGCCCTGCTTTGCGTCGTCCACTAGAGATGGTTGTTTGAGAAACCATATTCAACAAGAGGCCCATCCGGCAGCAGGATGAACCAGTCAACACTCTTCAACAGCCTTTTTGTTGCCCTTATTTTCAGCATCACTTGAATGTTCCTTGTCTGCTCACCTTTAGGCCTCAGCTGCCACTGATGCATACTGCTTTCTTAAGGCCAGCTCACTCTGACTTCTTTATTGCCCAGAGAAGTTTTCCTTTTCCCCAACTGTTTCTCTAAAGTGTCTGGGGCGCCTGGGTGGCACAGCAGTTAGGCGTCTGCCTTCGGCTTGGGGCGTGATCCCGGCGTTATGGGATCGAGCCCCACATCAGGCTCCTCCGCTATGAGCCTGCTTCTTCCTCTCCCACTCCCCCTGCTTGTGTTCCCTCTCTCGCTGGCTGTCTCTATCTCTGTCAAATAAGTACAATCTTTAAAAAAAATAAAGTGTGTGACCTGAGCAAATGATTTTGAGTTTTAAATTTTTCTGCCTGTAGAATGAAAAGACTGGATTAAATGAGGACTCTTAATATCTTAAATAGAATTCAAGACCATGCTGACCTCATGGAACACCTCCCGTTCCACAAGACTTTTGCATGGCAGAAAATAGCACCCAGCATTTGGAATAAGAAATACCCAGAGGTAAGGTTGGATATCCCCTACCTTGGGTTACCTTCTATTGCTGGCTTTTAAATAACCCCAGTCTTCATCTCGGCTCAGAATCTTGACATCCTCCTTTTCACCACAATCCCTTGCCAGGAGAGGGGAAAAAAAAAAAGATGAGTTGTTTTGAAAGGAGATGGGTAGTGTAAAGCACATCTGGAATAGAATGCCTTGCCAAGGCTCTCCAAAAGAGTTTAGCAAGTCTGAGCACACGTAGGCAGCTCTACACACACACTCTATTTTTCTGTAATTGAAATCTGACCTTCCTTTCTCCCCTGTATTTTCCACCTAGGTCACCCTGAAAGCTGTATTTGTTCTCTGTTCTATCCACTTATGACTTTTATTTTTTTCTCCAAAAATAAGATACTGGATTACAGAACCATCTATAAAATTACAAGTTTGTCTTAGAATTGGAATGGGAACAGCAATGTCTGTTACAGGTATTTACGTTCATCATTTTGAGTGTCAGGGCAGTTAAAAAAAACCGTGATGCACAAGGCTATGTCCCTCGTCTAAAATTAAGAAACTAATTGAGCAAATGTGACCAAGGAGAGCAGCATGGGTAAGGGGTGCAATTAAAGAAATAATAAGCTAGAGAGGTGCTTGAGAAGTAGAACATGGCCATCAGATTGCAAGGGGGTGGAGGGATTAGCAATAAATCAAGAGCTCTGGATCAAGCAAAATGGGGACAATGGAAAGCACAAGCAAGCTCCCAGCTCCACCGCAAAGGCAAGACTCACTTCAATTAAGCAAGGTGAGAATTGTGAATCCAGGCACGCCCTATTTTGCTTAAGATTCTAATTGAGACCATCCTAGCTCCAAAGCCACTTTTACTTGAAAATCCTCATGTAGGTTAAAATAATTCATTAGACTTCGGTTAGTCATTGACCTACAAATGCATTTACATGGTAATTGTTCCTGGTCCACTTAACTTAATCATTTGGTTGTATCTCTGTGCTTCAGAAGAGTGCACCTACTAGGTTATGACTTTTACAATCTTTTTTTTTTTTAAACCTTTTGCTGTATAACTGACATACAATACACTGTCCATGTTTAAAGTGCACAACTGATATGATGGACAAATATATACAACAATGAAACCATCACAATAATCAGAATGGTGAACATACCAATCACCTCCTGAAGTTTTATGTCCCTTGATAATCCTTCCTTGCTGTCCTTCCCTGATCCTTATCCCTATCCTGATCTGCTTTCTGCGACTATCAATTAATTTATAGTCCCTAGAAGTTTATATAAATAGAATCATTATACATTATGTTTTTGGTCTAGAATGTTTCAGCATAATTACTTTGAGATTCATCCATATTGTTTCATGGACTAATAATTATTTTTTATTTCCTCTTATTCCCAAGTCTATTTCATTGTGTGGATTTACACTGTAATTTGTTCACTACTTTTACTAGTTGGTGGATTTCTGGGTTTTTCAGTTGGAGCAATTGCAAAAAAAACTATGAACATTTGTGTACAAGTCTTTGTATGGATATATATTTCCTTTTCTCTGAGTAAATATCTAGGAGTAAAATGGCTAGATAGTATAGTAAGAATGTGTTTAATATTTTAGAAACTTCCAAAGTAGGTGTACACCTGTACACCCGGTGGCAGTGTATGAGAGTTCTAATTTCTCCGTATATTCACTTATACCTGGTATCTTTTTTTAAAAAGATTATTTATTTATTTATTTGACAGAGACAGAGACAGCCAGCGAGAGAGGGAACACAAGCAGGGGGAGTGGGAGAGGAAGAAGCAGGCTCATAGTGGAGGAGCCTGATGTGGAGCTCGATCCCATAACGCTGGGATCACGCCCTGAGCCGAAGGCAGACGCTCAACCGCTGTGCCACCCAGGCGCCCCTCTATACCTGGTATCTTAATATATTTCTTCCCTCCCAAAATACTTTGAAGATGCTGCTCATTCACTGATTAAGTGCCTGCTATATGATAGCACAGTGACTGGTTGATACGAGTTTTTGTGATACTTTATAAACAGGGAGAATCAATTTTACAAGCCAGAAAAACTTGCTTGTTAGGATCACAGGGGAAAAAAAAAGAGTTAGGATTTGGATCCTTTGGTTCTAGAGTCTTCTTTCTGTGATGGACTTGACTATCAGAATAGTTGTAATAGTTGGGGGAAAAAACAAAAGCCTTTAAACGATCACCCAGATTTGACTTAAATCAACAGTGGGGACAAGCCTATAATATGTCTGCTATTATTTTAGATGCCTACATGAATATTACCTGTTTTAAAGCTAACAAAAAGCGTATGAGACTAGGGCTTTGTTTATTTAATTGTTCATGTAAATAGGGAGACAGAGGACCAGGGAGACTAAAGGACTTGCCCCCAGTGTTAACACAGCTAGTAAGAAGATGTACAGGCACATAAATCATTCAAATGTGTACTTCTAGAGCTCTTTTCTGCATTTCAGACCGGATTCATTTATAATTCAGGTTGATTCTTTGTTTCCTATATAATTATCTGCCTCATTTTTCCATTTATAGAGTAAAATCATAAGCATTAAATCAACTCTAAAGCACCTACTATATGCTTACCAAATAAAACATGTCACAGATCTAATTAAGGGGGAAAAGGGTGGACAACTCATTAGCTTTTCTACTAAATAACCTTTCCCCAGTTTCGTCCTGTCTGGAAGATCCTGCTTCTTTTTATAAGGGTCTAATTTATAGGAACCTGCTTTTCTCGAATTTTTTGTTGCTGGAGCATAAAATGTAACACAGAATTAATAGGATCTACAGAAAAAACACGCCTCCCTAATAAAAAGAGATACCCAAGAAGATCCTATTTGCTGGCTAGGATGGTGTCTTTAGGCAGCATATTGGGCAACCAGTCATTGAGAACCGGCAGAGAAGTTGTGGTCACCCGGAGAACGATAGAGCACAAAGATACAAAGCAAAACGATGAGCATTTTTGAGCTACTGAATTATTAACTTTGACTCTGCCTGTCATGGATTGAATGTTTGTATCCTCCCAAAATACATTTGTTGAAGTCCTAATTCCCACTGGGATGGTATTTAGAGGTGGGGCCTTTGGGAAGTAATTAGGTTTAGATAAGGTTATTAAGGTGGGGCCCCCACAATGGAATTAGTGTCCTTAGAAGAGGAGTCACCAGATCTCCTTCCCTCTCTCTCTCTCTCCCCCCCTCCCTCTCCCCCTTTCCCCCTCTGCCAAGTGAGGACACAGAGAAGAGGTAGCCATCTACAAGGCAGGAAGAGAATTCTCACCAGAAACTGAATCTGCTGGCACCCTGACCTTGGACTTCTAGCCTCCAGAACCGTGAGAAATAAATGTCTAATGTTTAAGCCTCCCAGTCTATGGTACATTGTTATAGCAGCCCAAGATGTTCTAATGTAGTCTTTTCATAAAATAAGATAAATTTGCCTTACTGTTTAATCTACTTTTCATTGGCCTTCTTTGTTCCTTAAGCTAAAGCATCCTAATTGATTCAGCTTAAAAACTATAGGCCAGGCACCAATCTAAACCCCTGCAAATAAGTGATCGCATTTAATCTTGAAGACATGGCCATGAGATACTTATTGCTATGGTCATTTAAGCTCAGAGAGCTTAGAAGACCTACCCAACTTTACAATGATAACAAATAATGGTGAATGAAACCAAAGGCCGTTTGAATCTAGTCCATGTATTTTTTATTTCACTAAGACAACTCTTTGGAGAGACTGTGGTATAAATGCAAATTTAATTAGAAAATATATTAACTTAATTATGAAGACAGCAACATGCTGGCTATTTTATTAAGGTGATGCAGTTCAACTATACCTTTATATATATCTTGAGTCTTATCATAGCAATCTTGAAAAAGTCCAGATAATTATTCTTTCAGTTATGTTTTAAAAAATTACATCCTTAGTGCCTGCTAACTGTCAGACATGAAGTTAGGCTCTGTGAGATACAAAAACTTTGGGTACAAAAAAGTAAAGGACATAATTTTTGCCCACAATATTTGGGTTGGAGATAGTAAATGTGCCAGGTGCCTCAGTAGAAGTAGTATATTAAATGTTATTACAAAGGGTTCTATGATTCTGTATATTTACATTGTGTTTAAAAATTTTTAAAAAATCACACACTATTAGAGTAGAATAAATAGTTAACGATAAGGTTTACTTTCTGTGTATGAAGAGAAGAATACCTGAACAGATCAGCCCTTATAAACGGGAACAACAGCATGGATCAGACCGAAAAATGTCCCCAAGTACTGATAGAAATCACTCCTGATGGCACTGTGAGTCCCTCCTCAGGGGGTTTCACCTGAGGATCCTAGGGCTGCATAGAATTGATACAGCAGGATGTGCTGTCCAGAAGTCTGCTAGAAACTTCACTGAGAGGAGAGATTCACACTGAAATCAATAGAATAAGAAACCAGCATGTGGTAACCTAATTCTTCCCAAAATAGCAAGTTCTTGGTGGAAAATAACAAAACAAATAAATTTAAAAAGGAAATTTTCGTACCAAACCAACCAGTTCGAAACAGCGATGTGTATCAGACCGCAGAAAACTCTCCCCCAATGGAAGTTGTAAAAACCCTCTCCACCTGAGTCATTTAAAAGTAGCCTGGTTAAAATAATTAGAAATTTACTCTGGGGAACAATCCTTTAGTGGCCAAGGATGTACAAGATGAATTGATAGGTCCCTTAAAGTCCTACTTTCTATAGTACAACTTTCTGTGTGTTCATGTTGTTGCCTTCATTAAAAATTTTTTTTTATTTTATTTTCAAGGCACTGTCATTCACTGGTTGAATATTAATACAGAAAATACTTTCTGGAGTGAAAATATATCTCCTCTGGGCCAGAATGGAATCTAACCTCTATGCATGTTATAGGTCTCTTATTTGAGGTGGGGGAGCGGTTCAAGNNNCTTCATCACCCCACCCCATCCGTGAAAAGCCGTAAAAGACTAGAGGTGTTCCTTGCTAGTGTTAGTCATCCATTTATCAACCAGGTCTGGCTTGTTTGGCTTATCTATATTCTAACACAGCTTTTCTCACAGGCTGAAGAAAAACACGACTGCTGTAGGCAGCAGATACACTTTTCCGTGATATTCAAGTGGTTTGGAATAATGCCGACTATGTGCTAACTAACTACATAGATGAGAGAAATCATATGATAATTGTCTTTCTCTGCTTGACTTATTTCACTTAGCATTATCTCCTCCAGTGCCGTCCATGTTGCAGCAAATGTTGAGACCTCGTTCTTGCTGATAGCTGAGTAATATTCCATTGTATATATGGACCACAACTTCTTAATCCAGTCATCTGTTGAAGGGCATCTCGGCTCCTTCCATGATTTAGCTATTGTGGACAATGCTGCTATGAACATTGGGGTGCATATGGCCCTTCTTTTCATTATGTCTGTATCTTTGGGGTAGGCACCCAGTAGTATAATGGCTGGATTACAGGGTAGCTCAATTTTTAACTTTTTAAGGGACCTCCACACTGTTTTCCAGAGTGGCTGTACCAACTTGCATTCCCACCAACAATGTAGGAGGGATCCCCTTTCTCCACATCCTCTCCAGCAATTGTTGTTTCTTGCCTTGTCAATTTTTGCCATTCTAACTGGCGTAAGGTGGTATCTTAGTGTGGTTTTGATTTGAATTTCCCTGATGGCTAATGATTTTGAACATTTTTTCATGTGTCTGTTAGCCATTTGTATGTCATCATTAGAAAAGTGTCTGTTCATCTCTTCTGCCCATTTTATGATTTATTTGTTTCTTGCGTATTGAGTTTGAGAAGTTCTTTGTAGATCTTGGATACCAGTCTTTTATCTGTAGCATCATTTGCAAATATATTCTCCCATTCCGTGGGCCGCCTCTTAGTTTTTTTGACTGTTTCCTGGGCTGTGCAGAAGCTTTTTATCTTGATGAAGTCCCACAAGTTCATTTTATCTTTTGTTTCTCTTGCCTTTGGAGATGTGTCATGAAAAAGGTTGCTTTGGCCGATGTCGTACAGGTTGCTGCCTATGTTCTCCTCTAGGATTTTGATGGATTCCTGTCTCACATCGAGGTCTTTCATCCATTTGGAGTTTATCTTTGTGTATGGTGTGAGAGAGTGGTCAAGTTTCATTCTTTTCCATGTAGCTGTCCAATTTTCCCAGCACCATTTATTGAAGAGACTGTCTTTTTTCCACTGGATGTTTTTTCCTGCTTTATCAAAGATTAGTTGCCCAAAGAGCCGAGGGTCCATTTCTGGGTTCTCTATTCTGTTCCATTGGTCTATGTCTTTGTGCCGGTACCATGCTGTCTTTGTGATCACAGCTTTGTAGTACAGCTTGAAATCTGGCATTGTGATGCCCCCAGCTTTGTTTTTCCTTTTCAACAGTTCCTTGGTGATTCGGGGCCTTTTCTGGTTCCATACAAATTTAAGGACTATTTGTTCCAGTTCTTTGAAAAAAATAAAAAAAATAAAAACTAACTACAAGTGTACTCTTCTAGTAAAAGGTAAGATTCCAATCAGAATCAGGGCAAGGCAAGCAATCTGGACCCTCCAGGGGAAGCCTGGGGAATTCTTCAACAACAAATACTTCTGTATTTCTGTGTAGATAACTCTGCCCTATGATAAACTTGTCATGCCCCAGACACTCTGCTAAATTCTGGGACTGCAAGATGGTCAGTGTACATTCTTTGTCTTCAGGAAATCTTTCTTTCATGGTTTTACTTGTTAGGTACAGGTTAAGATGCTGTAACCTGAAACTCCGAAATCTAGTGGCTTATATAAGAACTTTGGGGTTTTTTCATGCAACAGTTTAGAGATAAGTGGTCCAGGGCTGTTGAAGCCTCTGCCCCATAAAGTCATACAGAAATGCAGATTTTTTTTCTAACTACGCATTTGCCATTCTCTAGAAAGTTTCTTCATTACAGGTCAAGATAACTATAAGATTAAAGAAACATCAAAAACAGGCAATTTCATTTGAGGGAGGAGATCCATACGATGTCACATTTCCCAGCTCCCATACTAGGAAAGGGAGCATCTTTGGTAGTGGGCCATGTGACTTTAAAACACCACAATTCTCTCTTTAAATGTAAAGGGGAAAGAATGAATACTGGACCAATTATCATCTTCTCCATACAGACAACGAGGAAAAGGCACTAGAAAAAAACCCAGAAGACCCAGTAACTTGCCTGGTCACTATGGAAGGTCACTTGGTCCTTGGCTTCTTCATTTGTTGGTTGAACAAGATATTTTTGAGGTTCTTTTCAACCTCAGTGCTGTTCGAATCACTTTTCTTACCCACAGATCTCTACCTCTGAACTCTACTTCTATAATTCAAAACGGAGCAAGTGAATGTTGATTTGCTTACCAACAACGAGCACTGTTTTCTTTCTTTTCTAAATATTTCTTTTTTAAATGGAAAATGAAAAGTTGTTGCTTTTACCTTGATAAATCGTGAAATGCTTTTTCCATCATTCCCCTTGCCCTCATCCTCCTCTTGCATTAGTGGGTGAACTAGCTGTTCCTAAAAAATGAGTCCCTTCAGAGAATGTTCTTTTTTTTTTTTTTTTAAAGATTTTATTTATTTATGTGACAGAGAGACAGCCAGCGAGAGAGGGAACACAGCAGGGGGAGTGGGAGAGGAAGAAGCAGGCTCATAGTGGAGGAGCCCGATGTGGGGCTCGATCCCAGAACGCCGAGATCATGCCCTGAGCCGAAGGCAGACGGTTAACGACTGCGCTACCCAGGCACCCCTTCAGAGAATGTTCTTTGAGGCAAATTTGAAGAACAGAAAATTCCAGGTTTTCTTTTTTTTTCTTTTTTTTTTTTTAAAGATTTTATTTATTTATTCGACAGAGATAGAGACAGCCAGTGATAGAGGGAACACAAGCAGGGGGAGTGGGAGAGGAAGAAGCAGGCTCATAGCGGAAGAGCCTGATGTGGGGCTCAATCCCATAACTCCGGGATCACGCCCTGAGCTGAAGGCAGACGCTTAACCGCTGTGCCACCCAGGCGCCCCGAAAATTCCAGGTTTTCTAATAAAGAAATAATAATAATAATTAGATGCTATCTTCTTTCTTTACTTGTTATAGAAGTATTAAGTAATACTTCATGAAAAATGAAAAGGACAAAAAGAAATGCAATAGAGATGAGTCTCTGGGATACTCATTAACTGAACAGAAAAGAATCAGAGAAATCTGGAAGAGGAAAATAAAACCCTTATATGATAGTCTTTGTAATAGTTATATTAAATTTAGAGAAATATTTAATTTTTAAATATTAAACTATTTAAAATTTAAACTATTCTACATGCCATAAATACCATCTTTTAAAAAACCCATAACTGAAGAGGTGATTTCTTTTTTTTATAGAAGTTTTATTGAGATAATATTGACATACCATAAAATTCAATATTTTAAAATATAAAATCCAGTAGTATTTAGTATATTTACAGAGTTATACAACCATCATCACTATTGATTTTTTAGAACCTTTTCATCATTCTTAGAAGAAACTTTGTATCCATTAGCAGTCACTGTTCACCCACCCCCTCTATCCCCAGTCCTTAATTTACTTCTACATCTATGAATTTCCTACTCTGAATATTTTATATAAATAGAATCATACAATATCTGGGCTGTGGCTGGATTCTCAATTCTATTCCATTGTTCTATACATCTATTCTTAGGATAGTAACACACTGTCCTGATAACTGTAGCTTTGTAATAAGTTTTGAAATTAGGAAATTGTGGGGCTCATGGGTGGCTCAGTCGCTAAGCGTCTGCCTTCAGCTCAGGGTGCGATCCCTGGGTCCTGGGATCGAGCCCTGCATCGGGCTCCCTGTTCAGCAGGAGCCTGCTGCTTCTTCTCCCACTCCCCTGGCTTGTGTTCCCTCTCTCACTGGCTCTCTCTCTGTCAAATAAATAAATAAAATCTTGAAATTAGGAAATTGTGCATCCCCTTTATTTTTGTGAGTGTTTTAGATTTTCTGGGTCTCTTTCATTTCTATATGAATTTTAGATCAGCTTGTCAGTATCTTCAGAAAAGGCATCTAGGACTTTGATAGGGATTGCCCTGTATCTGTGGATCAATTAAATCTTCTGATCTAGGAACATCTGGATGTTTTTCCCTTTAGGTTTTAATTTCTCTCCATGTTGGAAGTGTACATGACTTGTACTTTGGTTAAATTTGCTTCAAGCATTTTATTCTTTGTAATGCCATCATAAATAAAATTGTTTAATTTCACTTTCAGATTGTTCATTACTAGTGTTTAGAAATACAAATTATTTTTGGATCTTTGTTTCTTGTGGGCTTGTTGAATCTGTTATTACTTCTACTAGTTTTCTTGTGAATTCCTTGGGAATTTATATAAAAGATTTGCTGAAACGGATAGTTTTACTTTTTCCTTTCCAAGCTGGATGCATTTTCCCCCCTTTTTCTTGCCCAATTGCTCTGGCTAGTACATCTACAATATTGAATAGAAGTGGACAACCTTGTCTGTTCCTGATCTTAGGAGGTAAATCTTCATTTTACTACACCATGTTTAGTGTCAGTGTTTCATAGACGTCCTTTATCAAGTTGAAGAAGTTTTCTTCTCTTTCTAATGTTCAAAAGAGTATTGGATTTCTCATATGAACTTGAGAAAAATGTGTCGTGTCATTCTTGTTTGATGTCAATCTCAGGTGTCTGTTAGATCTAGTTGATATATAATGTTGCACAAGTCTAGTTTTTGCTGTAGACATTCTACTTATTTCTATCATGATAGAAAGTTAGGTACTGAAGTCTTTTTTTTTTATTTTTTTTTAAGATTTTATTTATTTATTTGACAGGATAGAGACAGTCAGCGAGAGAGGGAACACAAGCAGGGGGAGTGGGAGAGGAAGAAGCAGGCTCATAGCGGAGGAGCCTGATGTGGCGCTCGATCCCAGAACGCCGGGATCACGCCCTGAGCTGAAGGCAGACGCTTATCCGCTGTGTCACCCAGGCACCCCAGGTACTGAAGTCTTTAAATTCTGTTGAATTGTCTATTTCTCCTCCAATAATGTCAGTTTTTGCTTCATGTACTTTGGAGCTCTGTTGTTAGTTGCAACTATGTTTATAATCATTATTTTTTTTTTATGTGTTGGCCCTTCTATTGTTATAAATACTTTAAACTTTAATGACAGTTCTCATCATAAAGTCTTTTGTCTGCTGTTAGAATAGTCATTCCATTTCTGTTACTATTTGCATGGCATATAATTTTCCATCCATTTATTTTCACCCTATTTGTATCTTTGAATCAAAAAGTATATTTTTAAAGTGCATCTTTGAAGCTAAAATGTATACAGGCATACCTTGGAGATTGTGGGTTCAGTTCTAGATCACCTTGATAAAGCAAATATTGCAACGAAGCAAGGCAAATGAATTTTTGGTTTTCCAGTGCATATAAAAGTTATGTTTACACTGTACGATAGCCTGTTAAACAGCAATAGCATCATGTCTAAAAAAATGTACATAGCATACTTAAAAAATACCTTGTTGATAAAATGCTAAGGAGCGCACATGATCTGATGAGCCCTGGGTGTTATAAGTAACTAATGAATCATTGAACAATAAATCAAAAACTAATGATGTACTATATGAGGGCTAATTGAACTTAATAAAAAAAAACTTATGTAGAGATAATATAGAGCTTGTTTTTGTAAAGAAATATATTTCAGGTATTTTAGCCTTTTATTAAATGTTCAGTAAAAGGTAGTTCTACCAAAAAAAAAAAAAAGCTAACAACTCAGTTTTTGCAGTCATATTCACTGATCACAGGTCACCATAATGATAGAATGATGCAAAAATTTGAAATAGTGCAAGCTTACCAAGATGCGACACACAAAGTTAGCAAAAGCTCTTGGAAAAATAGACTTGCTTGACCCAGTTTGGCACTAAAAATGCAAGATCTGTGAAACTCAATAAAGCAAAGCATGATAAAAGGAGGTACACCTGTAGTTGTATGTTTTCTTTTTTTTTTTTTTAAGATTTTATTTATTTATGTGACAGAGACAGCCAGCGAGAGAGGGAACACAGCAGGGGAGAGGGAGAGGAAGAAGCAGGCTCCCAGCTGAGGAGCCTGATGTGGGACTCAATCCCAGAATGCCGGGATCACGCCCTGAGCCGAAGGCAGACGCTTAACGACTGCGCTACCCAGGCGCCCCTATGTTTTCTATTTTTTAACTGAAATGTAATTGACATGCAATGTTATATTAGTTTCAGATGTACAACATACAGATTTGACAATTCTACTTACTACTCAGTGCTTACCAAAATAAGTGTGGACGTTGTCTGCCACCACACAACATTATTACAGTATTACTGACTATAGTCCTTATGCTGTATTTTCATCTCCCTGATATATCTATAACTAGAAGTTTGTATCTCTTAATCCCCTTCATCTGTTTCTCCCATCCTCCTCACTCACCTATCCTCTTAGCAACCACGAATTGATTTTCTGTATTTAGGACTCTGCTTGTTAGAGATATATATATTTTGGTGGTGGTGGTTTTTAAAAATAGATTCTACATATAGGTGAAATCATATGGTACTTGTCTTTCTTTGTAGGACTTATTTCACTTAGTGTAATACCCTCTAGATCCATCCATGTTATCACAAATGCCAAGATTTCATTCTTTATGGCTGAGTAATACTCCAGCATGTGTGTGTAAGTGTATGTGTGTGTTTATACCACATATTCTTTTTCATCATCTTTTTCATTCATCTACTGATGAACACTTAGGTTGCTTCTATATTTTGGCTATTGTAAATAATGCAGCAATAAACCTAGGGGTGCATAGATCTTTTTAAACTAGTGTTTTCATTTCCTTATGCACAGTAGTGGAATTACTGTAACATCAGGTATTTCTATTTTAAATTTTTTGAGGAATTTCCATATGGTTTTCCACAGTGGTTGCACCAGTTTACATTCCCACCAATGGCGCATGAAGGTTCCTTTTCCTCCATATTCTCACCAACATGTTCTTTCTCATCTTTTTTTAATTCTAGCCATTATGACAGGTGTAAGGTGATACCTCATTGTGGTTTAGATTTGCGTTTCCCTGGTGGTTAGTGGTGTTGAGCATCTCTTCATATGTCTGTTGGACATCTGTATGTCTTCTTTGGAAAAGTCTTTTCAGGTTATCCACCAACTTTTTAAACAGACTGGGTTTCTTTGGTGTTGAGTTGTGTAAGTTCTTCGCATATTTTGGATATTAACCATTTATCAGATATTTCATTTGCAAATATCTTCTCCCATTCAGTAGGTTGCCTTTTTGTTTTGTTGATGGTTTCCTCCACTGTGTAGAAGCCTTTTATTTTAGTATAACCCCAATAGTTTATTTTTGCTTTTATTTCTCTTGCCTAAGGAGACAGATGCATAAATATGTTGCCAGAGCCAGTATCTAAGAGATTACGGTCTATATTTTCTTTTTAGGAGTTTTATGGTTTCAGGTCTCACATAAAGGGCTTTAATCCATTTTGAGTTTACTTTTTGTGTATGGGGTAAAAAAGGGATCTCCCTCCCTCCCTCCCTCCCTCCCTCCCTCCCTCCCTTCCTTCCTTCCATCCTTTATACAGCTGTCTAGTTTTCCCATCACTATTTATTGAAAGGACTCTCTTTTCCCCCATTGTATATTCTTATCTTTTTGTCCTACAGAACCCAGAAATAAGCCCATTTTTTTTTTTATTTCTGGGTTTATTTCTGGGTTCTGTATCCAGTTCCATTGGTGTGTGTGTGTGTGCGTGTGCGCATGCCAAAACTATACTGTTTGGTTACTATAGCTTTGTACTATATCTTGAAATCTGGGATTATGATATCTCCAGCTTTTTTCTTCTTTCTCAACCTTGCTCTGGCTATTCAAGATCTCATCCTTGCTCCCAGCTACTCAAGATCTGTGGTTCCATATGAATTTTAAGGTTATTCATTATAGTTCTGTGAAAAATGCTATTGGTATTTTGATAGGGCTTGCAATGAATTCGTACATGGCTTTGAGTAGTATGGACATTTTAACAATATTTTTCAATCCATAAGCATGGTATATCTTTCTATTTGTGTTGTCTTCCTCTTTTTTTAAAAAAAAGATTTTATTTATTTATTTATTTGAGAGAGAGAGCAGGGGCAGGGGAGAGGCAGAGGCAGAGGGAGAAGCAGACTCCCCGCTGAGCAAGGAGCCCAATGTGGGGCTCGATCCCAGGACCCTGAGATCATGACCTGAGCCGAAGGCAGATGCTTAACTGACTGAGCCTCCCGTACCCCTCTTCTTCCTCTTTTATTTTTTGGAATAGTCCAACAAGAATAGATACTAACTCTTTAACTAGTTGGGAAGAATTTACATGTGAAACCATCTGCTCTGGGACTTTTGTGTGTTGGGAGTCTGGATTACTAATTCAATTACATAACTGTTTGTCAGTCTATTCAGAATTTCTATTCCTGATTCAGTTTTGGAAAATTGTATGTTTCTAGGAGTTTATCCATTTCTTCTAGTTTGTCCTATTTGTTGACATAACTTTCTGTAGTGCTCTCATAATCCTTTGTATTTCTTTGGTGGTAGTTGTTATTTCTCCCCTTTCATTTCTGATTTTGTTTATTTGGGTCCTTTTTTTTTCCTAATGAGTCTGACTAAAGCATATCAGTCTTCCAAAGGAACAGCTCTTGGTTTCATTGTTCTTTCCTATTGTTTTTTTTCTTTATTTCAATTATTTCTGCTCTAATCTTTATTATTTCTTTCCTTCTAAATTTGGGCTTTGTTCTTCTTTTTCTAGCTTTTTCTAGCTTCTTTAGGTGAAAGGTTAGGATTTTTTTTTTATGTTTTTCTTGTTTCTTGAGATAGGCCTGTCACTACAAACTGTCCTTTTACAACTACTTTTGCTGGATCCCAAAGATTTTGGACCATTGTTTTCATTTACATTTGTCCCATGTATTATTTCTTTATGTCCTTTTTGTTTTTGTTTTTGTTTTTTTTGACTCATTGGTTGAGTAGTAGCATGTTTTTTAGCCTCCCTGCAGGTGTTCTAGCTTTTTCCTATAATTGATTTCTAGGTTATACAGTTGTGCTTCAAAGATGCTTGATATGATTTTAATCTTCTTAAATTTATTCAGACTTCTATTTGTTGAGTTTTAAAATTTTAATTCAAGTTTAGTTAACAGTGTTATATTAGTTTCAGGTGTGCAATGTAGTGATTCAACAATTTTATATATTACTCGGTGTTCATCATGATAAGTGTATGCTTTAATCTATTTCTCTCCCCCTCACCCACCTCCCATCAGGTAATCACCAATTTGTTCTCTATTGTTAGAGGCAAACCCAGAAACACACTCTCCCCCCCTTCATTTGTTTTGTTTCTTGAATTCCACATATGGGTGAAACCATATGGTATTTGTCTTTCTTTCACTGCCTTATTTTGCTTAACATTATACTTTTTAGCTTTATCCATGTTGCTGTCAATGGCAAGATTTCATTCTTTTTTATGGTTAATATTTCATTGTGTGTGTTGTGTGTGTGTGTGTGTGTGTGTATCTCACATTTTCTTTATCCATTCATCTATGTGGGCACTCGGGTTGGGCTGCTTCCAAAATTTGGCTATTGTAAATAATGTTGCAACAAACAAAGGGGTGCATGTATTTCTTTGAATTAGGGTTTTTGTATTTTGGGGGTAAATACCCAGTAATGCAATTACTGGATTGTAAGGTAGTTCCATTTTTAACTTTTTGAGGCATTTCCATACTGTTTTCCACAGTGGCTGCCCCAGTTTGTATTCCCACCAACACTATAAGAAGCTTCCTTTTTTTCCACATCCTTGTTAACACCTGTTGGTTCTTGTGTTTTTTATTTTAGCCATTCTGACAGGTGTGAGGTGATATCTCATAGAAGTTTTGATTTGCAGTTCCCTGATGATGAGTGATGTTAAGCATCTTTTCATGTGTCTGTTGGTTATCTACATGTCTTCTTTGGAGAAATGTCTGTTCATGTCTATTAATTGGATATTTGGTTTTTGGTTATTGAGTTTTATCAGTTCTTTGGATACTAACCCCTTATCAGAGATACCATTTGCAAATATCCTCTCGGATTCAGTAGGTTGCCTTTTAGTCTTGTAGATTGTTTCCTTTGCTGAGCAGAAGCTTTTTATTTTGATGTAGTCACAAAAGTTTATTTTTGCTTTTGTTTCCCTAGCCTCAAGAGACATATCTAGAAAAAAAAGGTGTTCTGTCTAATGTCAGAGAAATTACTGCCTGTGCTCTCTTCTAGGATTTTTATAGTTTCAGGTCTCATGTTTAGGTCTTTAACATATTTTGAATTTATCTTCACGTATGGTGTAAGCCAGTGGTCCAGTTTGATTCTTTTGCATTTGGCTGTCCAGTTCTCCCAACACCTTTTGTTGAAGAGACCATCTTTTTCCTATTGTATATTCTTTCCTCCATTGTCAAAGATTAATTGACCATATATATGTTGGGTTATTTCTGGGCTTTCTGTTCTATTCCATTGATCTATGTGCCTATATTTGTGCCAGTACAATACTGTTTTGATTACTGTAGGTTTGTAGTATAACTTGAAATCTGGAATTGAAATTCCTACAGCTTTGTTTTTCTCTTTCAAGATTGTTTTTGGTATTTGGGGTCTTTTATGGTTCCATACAAATCTTAGGATTGTTTATTCTTGTTCTGTGAAAAATGTTGGTATTTTGGCAGACATTGCATTAAATCTGTAGATTGCTTTGCGTAGTATGGACATTCTAACAACGTTCTTCTTATCCATGAGCATGGAATATGTTTCCACTTGTTTGTGTCATCTTTGATATCTTTCATCAATGTTTTATAGTTTTCAGAATACAGGTCTTTTACCTCTTTGGTTTATTCCTAGGTATTTCATTATTTTTGGTGCAATTATAAATGAGATTGCTTTGTTAATTTCTCTGTTGCTTCATTATTAGTATATGCCACAGATTCTGTACATTGATTTTGTATCCTGCAAGTTTATGGAATTCATTTATCAGTTCTAGTTTTTTCGGGGGAGTCTTTAGGGTTTTATAGATCTAGTATCATATCATGTGCAATCAGTGAAAGTTTTACTTCTTCCTTACCAAACTAAATGCCTCTTATTTCTTTCTCTTGTCTGATAGCTGCAGCTAAAACTTCCAGTACTGTGTTAAATGATAGTCATGAAGAATGGACATCCCCGTCTACTTCCTTACCTTAGGGGAAATCCTCTCAGTTTTTTGCCATTGAGTATGACATGAAGTGTGGATTTTTCACATATGGCCTTTATGTTGAGGTATTTACCCTCTAAACCTATTTTGTTGAAGGCTTTTATCATGAATGGATGTTGTACTTTGTCAAATGCTTTTTCTGCATCTATTGAAATTATTTGATAGCTTTTATCCCTTCTTTTATTGATGTGATGTATCACATTGTTTGACTTGCAAATATTGAACCACCCTTGCATCCTAGGAATAAATCCCACTCAATCATGGTGAATGATTTTTTAAGGTATTGTTGGAATTGGTTTGGTAATATTTTGTTGAGGGTTTTCATGTGTGTTCATCAGAGATATTGGCCTGTCATTTTTTTTTTTTTTGTAGTGTCTTTATCTGTTTTTTGTATCAGGGTAATGCTGTCCTCATAGAATGAATTTGGAAGTTTTCCTCCCCTTTCTATTTTTGGAATATTTTTAGAAGAATAGGTTTTAACTCCTCTGTAAATGTTTGGTAGAATTCACCTGTGAAGCTGTCTGGCCCAGGACTTTTGATTACTGATTTAATTTCATTGCTTTTCATTGGTCTTTTCAATTTTTCTATTTCCTCCTAATTCAGTTTTGGGAGATTACATGTTCCTAGGAATTTATGCATCTCTTCCAGGTTGTCTGATTTGTTGACATAAAATTTTTATTAATCTCTTACAACCCTTTGTATTTCTGTGGTGTCAGTTGGTATTTCTCCCCTTTCATTTCTGACCTTCTCTCTGAATGAGTCTGGTTCAAGGTTTACTGAAGTTTTGTTGATCTTTTCAAAGAACCATCTCCTGGTTTCATTGATCTATTCTTATTTTTTTGTTCTTTAGTTTCTATTTTGTATATTTCTGCTCTTATTTCCTTCTGTTTGTTTTGGGTTTTGTTTGTTCTTTTTCTGTTTCCTTTAGATGTAAGGTTATGCTGTTTACTTGTGATTTTCCTTTTTAGGTAGACCTGTATTGTTATAAACATACCTCTTAGGTCAGCTTTTACTGCATCCCAATGATTTTTTATTTTCATTTTTCTCCGTATATATATTTTTTAAATTTTGTTTTTGGTTTCTTGGTTGACCCATCCATTGTTTAGTATCATGTTGTTTAACCTCCATGTATTTGTGGTCTTTCCAGATTTTTTCTTGTGGTTATTTTCTAGTTTCATAGTATTATGGTCAGAAAAGATGCATGGTATGACTTCAACCTTTTTGAATTTGTTGAGGCTTGTTTTGTGGCCTAATATGTGATCTATCCTGGAGAATATTCTCTGTGCACTTGAAAAGAATGTGTATCCTCCTGTTTTAGGATGGAATATTGTGAATATATCTGTTAGATACATCCAGTCCAATATCTCTTTGAGAGCCACTGTTTCTTTGTTGATTTTTTGGTTGAATGATCTGTCCATTGATGTAAGTGAGGTGTTAAAGTTCCCTACTATTATTGTATTACTATTGGTTATTTCCTTTATGTTTGTTATTAACTTATATGTATTTGGGTGCTCCCATACTGGGTGCATACATTTTTACAGTTGTTATATATTCTTGTTGGATTTTACTGTTTATGATTATATAGTGTCCTTCTTTGTCCCTTGTCACAGCTGTTTTTAAGTCTATTTTGTCTACTATAAATATTATGACTCTGGCTTTCTGTTCACTTCTGTTTGCTTGATAAATATTTCTCCATCCCTTCAAGTACAATCTTCATTTGTCTTTAGGTCTGAAATGAGTCTCTTGTAGGCAACATCTAGTTGGAACATTTAGTCCATTTATGATCAAAGTACTTATTGATATGTGTGCTCTTTTTTTGGCCATCTTGTTATTTTTTGGCTGTTTTTATAGGTCCTCTTTGTTCCTTTCTTCTCTCATGATTCTTTGGATTTCTTTGGTAAAGTACTAGGGTTCCTTACTCTTTATTTTTTGTGTATCTATTACTGTGTTTTCATTTGTAGTTACCATTTGGTTTATATATAACATCTTTTGCATGTAGCAGTCCATATTAAGTGGATGGTCACTTAATTTTGACATCATTCTTTATTTCTTTCCCCTCCACATTTGACATATTTGGTATATTTTACATCCTTTTATTTATGCTTCTCTTGGCTGATTTTTACAGATATACATTTTTTTGCTCTTGTGATTCCTATTTTTCTTACTTAGTTTTGCTTTCGTTTTCCACTCATAGTTTCGCATAACATTTCTTATAGGGCTGGTTTAGTGGTCCTGAATTCTTTTATCTTTTGTTGGTCTGGGAAATTATCTCTCCTTCTATTCTGAGTGATAGCCTTGCTGGATAGACTATTCTCGGCTGCAGATTTTTTTTTCCTTTCAGCACTTTTCAGGGCACAAAGGAGCGACGTGATATATTCAAAGTTTCTGCAGAAACATCAGCTGACAGACTTAGGGGTTTCCTTTGTATATAATGCTCTTCTTTTTTATGCAATCTTTAAATACTTTATCACTGTTTTTGTCATTTTAATTACTATTACTATGTGTCTGGGTGTGGACCTCCTTGGGTTGATTTTGTTGGGCAATTTTTGTGCCTCCTGAATTTGGATCTCTGTTTCCCTCCCTAGATTTGGGACGTTTTCAGCTATTATTATTTCTTCAAATACATTTTCTGCCTCACTTTCTCTCTCTTCTCCTTCTGGGATCCCTATAGTGGGAATGTTATTGTGTTTGATGGTATCACTGAGGCCTCTCAGCCTATTCTCATTTTGCAGTATTTGTCTCTCACTTCTTCTGCTTGGTTGCTTTCCATTAATCTATCCTCCAGGTAACTTATATATTCCTCTGCTTCCTCTAGCCTACTATTTATTCCACCTATTGTACTATTGTATTTTTAATTTCACTGAGTTCTTCCTCTCTGATATGTTTTCATCTCTTTGTCAAAGGTCTCACTGATGTTCTCTGCCCTTTTCTGAAGTCCAGTGAGTATATTTATGATTACTTTAAATTATCTATCAGACATATTACGCCTCTTTGTTTAGATCTCATGCTGTGATTTAGTCTGGTTCTTTCATTTGGGACATATTCCTCATTTTTGTCTACCTGTCTGTGTCTGTTTCTCTGTGTTAGGAAAGTCATCTACATCTTCTGCTCTTGAAAGTAGAAGCTTTATGAAAAAGTCCTACAGTACAGTGTCCCTTGTTCACCAGAATGTGGCACTTCAGAGCAGTCTCCCATCTGCAGTGCTTATGTCCTGCTGTTGTGTCTGAGTTGCTTTTTCTTTCAGTTTAGACGTTCGCACTGATTCTGTCTGTTGTAGGCTGTGCTCATCTTCTGTGGTGTTAGTGAGACTCAGGCAGACCAGCTTTGAGGGGGTGTGATGCTAGGAGGAAATCTCAGGGGCAGGGCAATAGTGTTAACAAAATTTGTGCTGAGCTGCTAGTCCTAGGTCAGATCCCCCCTCCCCATCAGTGCAGTGGCTGCCAGGGACATGACACATGGCAGTGGCCAGGGCATGGTGTGTAGTGCCAGCTTCTGGGGCACTCAGTGTCTGATCGAGTGGTAGCTGGGCAGGGCATGCACAGTGTTAACAAAGTTTTTGCTGAGGCCAGGGCCAAGCCAGCAGGCCTGGAGTGGGCAAATTCTCAGGAGAACTCGTGGGTGGGGTTCACTGCTAGCCAGTTAGGTAGCAAATGTCTGTGCCGTGTTGCCTCCTGTAGGTGGCTGTGTTTATGATGAAGGGCAGGGGAGAAAAATGGCACCTGCCAGTTCCTTTGTTCCCAGAGAGATTCCCAACATTCTCTGAAATGCAAATAAATAGATCTCCCTCCCATTTGCCCCAGGTGTTGTACAAACTGTTGCTTCTAAGTTGCCTCTCTGTGGACTGCTGTCTTTTTAAGCTATCATACCCTCCCTGCTTACCCAGTACTTAGCTGACTTTTAAAGCTTTGGGCTCCGAGTCCTGCTGATCATACAAACTCATGGAATTCTGCCCCTCTGCCTTTCAAAGCCAGATACCATGGAGATTTGTCATCCCTGTATAGGCTCTGTGTTACTTTCCCTTCTCCACACCTGCATCTCCCTTCCTCCTGCAGGCAGATCCCAATCCCTGTCTCTGCCCTTCCTAACTTCTTAGATGCTGCCACTGATCTACATTGAGCTGTGGAGTTTGTTCTGCCAGGCTTTGGATGGCTGTTTGGTGTATTTACTTGGATGTGTGATATTGAGTTGTAAACACGGAACGGTGTGAACTTAGGATCCTCGTACTACACCATCTTCCCAAGCACATCACGTTGTATTTCTGTTGAGACTCATTTCGTGACCTAACGTGTGATTTTTCCTGGAGAATGTTCTATGTGCACTTGAAAAGAATGTGTATTTGCTGTTTTTAGATGGACTGTTCTGTTTAAAACTATTAAGTCCATCTGGTCTATTGTGTCATTTGAAGCCACTATTTCCCTGATAATCTGTCTGGAAGACCTAGCCATCTAAGTTAGTGAATTGTTGAAGTCATCTATTACTGTATTACTATTTCTCTCTTTATGTGTGTTAACATTTGCTTCGTGTATTTAGGTGCCCCTATGTTGGGTACATAGATATTTACGATTGTCATATTCTGTTGTTGGATTGATCCCTTTATCATTATGTAGTATCATTCCTGTCTCTTGTTACAGTCTTTGTCTGATATAAGGATGGATACTTCAACCGTTTTTCTCTTCCACTTGCGTGGTATATGTTTTTCCATCCTTCACTTTCAGTGCATATGTGTCTATAGGTCTGAAATGAATCTCTTTTAGGCAGCACAGAGATGGTCTTTTTTTTTTTTTAATCCATTAAGTCACTCTATGTCTTTTCATTGGAGCATTTAGACCATTTAAAATTAAAGCAATTATTTTTAAAAAATATTTTATTTGAGAAAGAGAGAGAATGGGCAAGAGAGAGCACAAGCTGGTGGGAGAGGCAGAGAGAGGAGAAGCAGACTCCCCATTGAGTAGGGAGCCTGATGCAGGGCTGGATCCCAGGACCCTGGAATCATGACCAGAGCCAAAGGCAGATGTTTAACCAACTGAGCCACCCTGATGCCCCTTTTTTATATCTATTATAGGTTTTCGATTTGTAGTCACCATTTGGTTCACATATAGCATCTTATGTTCACAGCAGTCTATATCAAGTTTTTGGTTGCTTAAGTTCCAACATCACCTAAAAGCATTTCTAGCACCTAAAATTTTACTCCCCCTTCCTGTTTTATATATATGTTGTCATATTTTACTACTTTTGTGTTTTAACCTCCACACCAGCTTTTTAAGTGACTAATTTACTTTTCCCATGTGTTTGCTTTTACCCGTGAATTTTTTTCCTTTAATAATTTTATTCCAATTAGGGTCTTTTTCCACTTAAAGAATTCCCATTAACATTTTTTGTAAGTGTCTTTTAGTGGCGATGAACTCCTTTAGCTTTTGTTTGTCTGAGAAACTCTTTACCCAGCAAGGTTATCACTCACACTGGAAGAAGAGAGAAAGTATTCTTGGTTGTTTTAGGTTTTTTTCTTTTCAGCACCTCGCATATATCATGGTATTCCGTTTGGGCCTGCAAAGTTTCTGCTGAGAAATCAGCTGAAAGCCTGATGTAACTTCTGTCTTCTTGCTGATTTAAAAATTTTATCATCACTTCTTCCCATTTTAATTATTAGGTGTCTTGTTGTGGACCTCCTTGGGTTCATCTTGTTAAGAGTTCTCTGTGTTTTCTAGACCTAGATGTCTATTTCTTTCTCCAGTATGGGTATGTTTGCAGCTATTACTCTTTCAAATTTTCGTCCCCTTCTGTCTCTTCCTTTTGGGATCCCTATCCTGCAAATGTTATTATGCCTGATGATGTCATAGAGTTTCATTAACTTATTCTCATTTTGTATTGCTCTTAATTCTTTTTGCTTTTCAGCTTTGTTGCTTTCCATCACCCAGTCTTCCAGATCACTGATCTAGTCGTCTTCATCCTCTAATCTGCTGTTGATTTCCTCTAGTGTATTTTTTTATTTCAATTATTATATTCAACCCACTTTTTAAAATTTTCTCTCTTTGTTAAAGTTCTGAGTTCATCTATTTTCTCAAGTCCATTGTCTATATTTATGATTATTACTTTGAACTCTTTATTGCTCATCTGTGTTTCATTCAGCTCTTTAACTGTGATTTTGTTTTGTTCTTTGTGATATATTCTTCTCTCTCCTCAGTTTGTCTAATTCTCTGTTTCAATGTTTTAGATAGGTCAGCTACCTCTCCTGGTCGTGAAGTAGTGGCCTCCTGTAGGAGACGTTCTGTGGTACCCTGCACTGTACTGCTCCCTCTCACCAGAAGCAGCTGCTCCAGGGGGTATCCCCATTGTGGGCTCTGTGTGCCCTCCTGTTGAGGCTAAGGCATGATTGCCTTCATTCCAGATAGCTGCAGTGATCCACTCTGTGGGCACCCTGGGGAGGTTCTGTTCCCCGTGCTGCTGTGAGGTGTGTCTGTGGTGCCTGTGGGCTGTTTGGTGGGCTTGGATGGTAGTCAGCCTAGCTGTCTGCAATCAACCACTTTGTCACAGCTTCAGGCACATTGAAGGGCAGTGCTTACTCCCTGTGAGCTGACGAGGTTTGGTGCAGGAATTGTCGGCACGCTGTCATGTGCCTTGATCTTCCTTTCTCCCCAAAGCAGGAGTCACTTGGAATGGTACCAGTCTTAGCCAGGGAAGCCTGCCAGCTGTGGTGGGGCAGGTGCTGCTTCTAGGGGACACCTGCCAAGGTGGGTAGTTTAGATGGGGAGGGTCTGAAGGGGAATGTTGAGGCAGGACATGTGGTACTACCAAGGTAAACAGAAGTTAGTGCTGGCTTTTGCAAGCAGCCAGCTATCTAAAGCTAAGGCCCACAGGCACTTTTGTTCCCAGAACAATCTCCTGTAGCTGTTTACCCTTCCATCACATGACCTAAGATTAGTTAATATATTTCCGTCATGTATACTCCAGGAACTTTGCAAACTGCCTTTTCTTTGCTTTGTCCAGAGACACGTTATTTAGTATGATGCTTCTTTAAGGGAGAGGACTTAGTTTCCTCTTGTCCTTAGGCTCTCCTGGAGTTAAGCCTACTGATTTTTAAAGGTCCTGGGGGTAAGCTCCAGTAGTTTTTAAAGCCAAACATTATGAGAACTCATCTTCGCAGTGTGGGCATCCAGGGCTGCGGGGGCTTGGAGTGTCGTCTGATCCTCTTGCTTCTCAGGGGTTGCTTCCCAACTGCATCTCCACCCCTTCTACCCTTTACTGTGTGACCTTCTAGGACTAGCTGTGGAAGATCTGTTCGTCAAGCTGCAGGTCCTTTTCAGAGCTAGTCACGGAGATACAGCTGTTATCTTAGTGCTCGTAGGAAGAGGTAAGCTCAGATCCTCCTTCTCCACCATCTTCCCCAAACTTCCTCCTATTGTGGTTTCTTTTCCATTGCCTCAATTGCTACCTTTTGATTGGAATGCTTAATTAAATTACTTTTAATAGAACTACTAGTTCTATTAGGATTAACATTAACATTTAACATTTTTTCCCTTTTGTCTTTTTTGTTACTCTATTTTTCCACTAAATACATATTCTGTACTGTACCAATTCCCTGTTGCTCCCTTCATTCTGTATTTTTCAGTTATTTTATTAGCAATTACCATGTGAATTACAATTAAAAGTTTCATTTAAAACAATCCAGTTCAGATTACTACCAACTTAATTTCAACAAAATACTAAATATATGTTTCAGTGTATCTTCTACCTCCTTTATGCTTTTATTGTCATACAAATCACATATTTATACATCATAAGCCTATCAACAGTTTTATAATTATTGCTTTAGATGTTGCCATTTAAATTAGATAACAGAAGAAAAGACTTAAACAAAAGTACCTTCGTACTGTGTTTTGTAATTATCTGTTGTCTTCATGTAGATTCAGGTTACTGTTTCGCACCCTTTCATTTCAGCCTAAAGTATTACTGTTAGTACTTCTTGTAGGGTAAGTGTACTACTGATGAGTTCTCTCAGGTTTTATCTGGAAATATGTTAATTTCCCTTTCAGTTTTGAAGGATAATTTCGTTCAGTATTGAATTCTCGGTTGAAAAAAAATATCAAATGTTATTTTACTGCTGTCTGTCCTTCATGGTTTCTGATGAGATGTCAGGTATTATTATTGAGGTGTTTTTGTTTTTTGTCTCTTTTTCTCTTGCTGCTTCCAAAATTCTGTTTTGTCTCCCAACAGTTTGCCTATGATGTGTCTAGGTATATTTCGCATCAAATTGAGAAAGTTTGGAGACATTAGTTCTTAAAATATTCTTGCTGACTCCTCCTCAGGCTCTTCTTTGTTTACTGGTTTGCTTGATGGTGTTCCGTAAGTCTCTGAAGCTCTATTCCTTATTCTTCATGTTTTCTTTTATTCCTCAGACTAGATAATCTGAATTTACTTTCTTTTTAATTCATGGATTTCTATTACTTCCAGCCCAAATCTGGTCCATTAATTTTTTTATTTCAAATATTCTACTTTTCAACTACAGAATTTCTATTTGATTCTTTTAAAAATAATTCTTATATCTTTAATGGCATTCTCCTTTGGTTGCATATGAGTCTAATACTTTAATACATTAGTTTCTAATAGTTGATTTAGGGGCACCTGCGTGGCTCAGTTGGTTAAGCGTCCAACTCGATTTCAGCTCAGGTCATGATCTCAGGGTCATGAGACTGAGCCATGTGTGGGGCTCCACGCTGAGTGGGGGGCCTGCTTAAGATTCTCTCTCTCCCTCTCCCTTTGCCCCTTCCCCCAC
This sequence comes from Ursus maritimus, assembly GCF_017311325.1. NCBI lineage: Eukaryota > Metazoa > Chordata > Mammalia > Carnivora > Ursidae > Ursus > Ursus maritimus. Next base: position 55,258,775 of record NW_024423564.1, on the reverse strand, counting down.
TGGTGTACTCTCTAAATAATAATAATAATAATAATAATAATAATAATAATAATAAAGAAACTTATTTAAATTATAATAAACCCAATATTTGGAATGTTTCAGAGACAATTTTTTAATCTTTTATTGAAGTATAGTTGACACACAATATTACATTAGTTTTTGGTGTTCAGTATAGTGAACTGACAAATCTGTTATGCTATGCTCACCCTAAGTGTAGCTATCACCTGTCACCATACAACACTACTAAAATACTATTGACTATATTCCATATGCTGTAACTTTTATCCCCTTGGCTTGTTCATTCCATAACTGAAAGTCTATCTCCCACTCTCCTTCACCCATTTTACTCATTCCCCAAACTCTGGTTCCCTCTGTATTTATGGGTCTGTTGCTGCAGTTTGTTTTGTTTTTTTAGATTTCACATATATTTGTCTTTCTCTGACATATTTCACTTAACATATTACCCTCTAGGTACATTCAAGTTGTTGCAAAAGGCAAGATCTCATTCTTTTTTAACACCTGAGTAATATTCCAGTGTGTGTGTATCCACATCGTCTCTATCCATCCATCACTGATGGACACTTGGGCTGCTTCTCTAACTTGCCTACGGTAAATAATGCTGCAATAAACACAGAGGTGCACTTATCCCTTTGAACTAGTGTTTTTGTTTCCTTTGGGTAAATACCTAGGATTTGAATTACTGGAGCATATGGTATTTCTATTTAAATTTTTTTGAGGAACCTCCATACTATTTTCTGCATTGGCTACATCAATTTACATTCCCATCGATGGACATGAGGATTCCTTTTTCTCCACATCCTGGACAACACATGTTATTTCTTGTCTTTTTTGTTCTGGCCATTCTGACAGGTGTATGGTGATATCTTATGGTTTTGATTCGCAGTTCCCTGATGATGAGTGATGTTGAGCACCTTTTCATGTGTCTGTTGGCCATCTGTATATCTTCTTTGGAAAAATGTCTATTCTGGTCTTTTGCACACTTTTTAATCGGATTATTTTTCGGTGTTGCATAGTGTAAGTTGTTTATGTATTTTGGATACCCACCCCTTATTGGATATATCATTTTTGAATAACTTCTTCCATTCAATAGGTTCCCTTTTGGTTTTATTGATGGTTTCATTTGCTGTGTAAAAGCTTTTTATTTTGGTTTAGACCCAATAGTTTCCTTTTGCTTTTTTCTGTGCCTGAAGAGACATAAATAGAAAAATGTTTCAATGACCAATGTCAAATTATTGCCTATGTTTCTTCTAGGAGTTTAATGGCTTCATGTCTCACATTTAGGTCTATAATCTTTTTTGAGTTTATTTTTGTGAATGGTATAAGAAAGTGGCCCAATTTCATTATTTTGCATGTATATGTTCACTTTTCCTAGCCCTATTTGTTGAAAAGATGATCTTTTCCCTTTTATATATTCTTGCCTCCATGTAAGCATGGGTTTATTTCTGGGATCTCTATTCTCTTGCATGGATCTATGTGTCTGTTGTGCCAGTACCATAGTGTCTTGATTACTGGAGCTTTGTAGTACATCTTCAAACTTCGTTCTTTTTTCTCAGGATTCTTCAGCTATTCAAGGTCCTTGGAGGTTCCACGTGAACTTTAGGATTATTTGTTCTAGTTCTATGAGAAAAGTTGGTATTCCGATAGGGAATGCATTGAATCTGTAGATTGCTTTGAGTAGTATGGACATTTAATTTTTTCCAATATTAATTCTTCCAATCCATGAGCACATGGAACATCTTTCCATTTGTGCCATCTTTAATTTCTTCAATATCTTGAAGTTTTTAAAGGTATTTCAACTCCTTTACGTTATTCTTCTTTTACTATGTTTGACAGAATTATAAATGGAGTTTTTTAAATGTCTGTTTCTGCTACTTTGTTATTAGCATATAAAAATCCAACTGATTTCTTTGTTAATTTTCTATCCTGAAACTTTATGTCCTAGAGATTTTGGTGGAGTCTTTAGGGCTTTCTATGTGTAGCATAATGCCATCTGCAAAAAGTGACAGTATTTTTTAAATTTTTAATTGACGTATATTTAACCGTGTTGTATTAGTTTCAGATATACAATATATTTCAGTAATTCTATACATTACTCAGCACTCATCACAGTAAGTGTACTCTTAATCCCCTTTATCTTTTTCACCCATCTCCCCACCTACTTTTCCTCTGGCAACCTCAGTTCTCTGTATTTAAGAGTCTTTCTTGTTTGTTCACTTTTGTTTCTTAAATTCTACACGTGATTCAAATCATATGGTATTTGTCTTTCTTCGTCTGACTTATTTCACTGAACATTATACTTTCTAGGTCCATCCACATTGTTGCAAATAGCAGGATCTCATTCTTTTTTATGGCTGAGTAATATTCTATTGTATATACATATCACATCTTCTTTATCCATTTATCTTTTGTTGGACACATGGGTTGCTTCCAGATTTGCATATTATAAATAATGCTGCAATAAACATAGGGATGCATATATCTTCTCCAATTAGTGTTTTCATTTTCTTTGGGTAGATAACCAGGAGTGGAATTACTGGATCAAATGATATTTCTATGTTAAATTTTTGAGGAACCTCCATGCCCTTTTCCACAGTGGCTACAATTTATATCCCACCAACAGTGCACAAAGATTCCTTTTTCTCCATATCCTTGCCAACACGTTATTTCGGTTTTGTTCTAGCCATTCTGACAGGTTTAAGGTGGTATCTCATTGTGGCTTCGATTTGCATTTTCTTGTTGGTTAGTGATGCTGAGCATTTTTTTTTATGAGTGTGCTGGCCATTTGTAGGTCATTTTTAAAAATGGGCAGAGGACCTCAATTAACGTTTTTCTAATCAGATTATTTTAGTTTTGGTGCTGAGTCATACCAGTTGTTTATATATTTTGGATCTTAACCCCATATTGGATATATCATTTGCAAATATCTTCTCCCATTCATTATGTTGCCTTTTTGTTTATTGGTTTCCTTACCTATACAAAAGATTTTTATTGTAGTATAGTCCCGATAGTTTAATTTTGCTTTTGATTCCCCTTGCCTGAGGAGTAATTTGCAGAAAAATGTTTCTATGGATGATGTGAAAGAAATTGTTGCCTATGTTTTCTTTTAGAAGTTTTACTGTTTAAACAATTTAGAGTATATTTTTGTGTACGGTGTAAAAAAGTGTGGCTCAGTATCGTTCTTTTGCATATAGCTGTCCTTTGTCTTCCTTCTTATCAACTTGGATGCTTTTATTTTTCTTCTGATTGCTGTAGCTAGGACTTCCAGAACTATGTTGAATAGGAGTGGCAAGAGTAGACATCCTTGTGTTATTCCTGTTCTTACAGAAAAAAAACCCTCTGTTTTTCACAAGTATGACGTTAGGTGTGGGTTTGTCAGATGTAGACTTTATTATGTTGAGGTGTCCCTCTAAACTCCCTTTGTTGAGAGTTTTTATCATGAATGATGTTGAATTTTGTCAAATAGTGTTTTTCTGTATCTATTGAGATTACCATGTGATTTTTATCGTTTGTTTTGTGTATCACATTGAAGTATTTGTGAACATTGAACCATCTTTGCTTTTCTAGGGAAAAATCCCACTCGATCGTTTTACTATATTATTGAGTGTGGTCTGAAAATATCTTGTTGAGAATTTTTGCATGTATGTTAGGGATTTTGCTTATAGTTTTCTTTTTTTGTAGTATCTTTGCTTAATTGTGGTATCAAGATCATTCTGGCTTGCCTCATGGACTATACTGGGAAGCTTTCATTCCTCTTACATTTTTGGGAATAATTTGAGAATAGGTGTTAACTCTTTTTAAAAAATGTTTGCTATAATTATCCTGTGATGCCATCTGCTCCTGTAGAGACTTCTGTATAATGGGAGTTATCAGTCTCTTCAAATTTTCCATTTCTCCCTGATTCGGTTTTGGAAGATTATTGTTCTAGGAATTTGTTCATTTCTTTCAGGTCGTCTACTTTGATAAAAAAAATTAATAAACCTGTATCCAGGCTACTCAAGAAAAAAGGAGAGAACACAATAAAATTAGAAATGAAAAAGTGACAACCAACACTATAGAAATTCAAAGAATTAGGTTTTTTGTCTTTCCAAAGAACCAGCTTTTGATTCTTCAATGTTTTATTATATTAGTCTACTTCATTTACTTTTGCTCTGATCTTCATTATTTCCTTCTAACTTTGGGATTTGCTCGTTCTTTTAATTCCTTTACATATAATATTAGAGTGTTAGAGATTTTTCTTATTTCTTCGGGTAGGCCTATAAATTTCCTCCCTAGAACTGTTGCTGCTGCATCCCCAAAATTTGGACAATTGTGTTTTCATTTTCATTTGTGTCCATGTTGAATTTATTTTTGTGTATGTCGTAAGAAATTGGTCCAGTTTCATTCTTTTGCATGTTGCTGGTCAGTTTTCCCAACACCATTTGTTGAAGAGACATTGTTTTCCCCATCGGATATTCTTTCTTGCTTTGTTGAAGATTAATTGACCTTATACTTGTGGGTTCATTTATGGGATTTCTCTTTTGCTCCACTGATCTATGTGTCTACGTTTGTGCCAGTAACATAACGTTCTAATCGCTACAGCTTTGTTAGAGAACTCGAAGTCCATAATTGTGAGTCCTTCAGCTTTGCTTTGCTTTTCCAAAGTTGTTGTCTGGTTATGGCTATTCGGGGTCTTTTGTGGTTCCATAGAAATTTTAGAATTATTCTATCTCTGTTAAAAATGCTGTTGGTATCTTGATAGGGATTACATTCAATGTGCAGATTCATAGTATAGAAATTTTAACAATATCTGTTCTTCCTATCCATGGGCATGAAATTTCTTTCATAGTTTTCAGAGTACACATCTTTCACCTCTTTGGTTAGGTTTCTTCCTAGGTATCTTGTTTTTGGTACAGTTGTTAATGTGATTGATTTACTTTCTCCTCCTGCTGCTTCATTATTGATGTACAGAAACGCAACAGATTTCTGTACATTGATTTTCAATCCTGTGACTTTGTTGAGTTTATCAGTTCTCGCAGTTTTATGGTGCAGTCTTTCAGGTTTTCTATATAGAGTACCATGCCTTCTGCAAATAGTAAAACTTGACTTCTTGCTTACCAGCTTGGATGGCTTTTAGTTCTTTTTGTTGTCTGGTTCCAGTGGCTAGGACTTCCAGTACGAGGTTGAATAAAAGAGATGAGAGTGTACATCCTCGTCTTGTTCCTGACCTTAGGGGAAACGTTCTGTTTTTTCCCCATTAAATTTGTTCTGTATTATGTTGAAGCATGCTCCCTCTAAACCTACTTTGTTGAGGGCTTTTATCATGAATGGATGTTCTACTTTGTCAAGTGCTTTTTCTACATCTCTTGAAATGATTATATGGTTTTTATCCTTTCTCTTATTGATATGATGTAACACATTGATTTGTGAATGTCGAACCACCTTTGTAACCTAAGAATAAATCCTACTTGATTATGGTGAATGATATTTTTAAGGTATTCTTAGATTTGGTTTGCTAGTATTTTGTTGTGGATTTTGTATCTATGTTCATCAGGGATATTGGCCTGTAGTTGTTTGTTTTAGTGGAATCTTTGTCTGGTTTTGGTATCAGGGTAATGCTGATCTCAAAGAATGAATTTGGAAGTTTTCCTTCCTTTTCAATAGTTTGAAGAAGTTATTAATTCTTCTCTAAATGTTTGGTAGATATGTCTGTGAAGCAATCTGGTCCTGGACCTTTGTTGAGAGTTTTTCTATTACTAATTTCTTTGTAGGCTGTTGGTCTGTGCAAGGTTTCTTTCTTTTTTGGTAGTTTATGTTTCTCAGAATTTATGCATTTCTTCCAGGTCTTCCAATTTGTTGGTATACAGTTCATAATATTCTTGTATAATAATTGTTTGTAATTCTGTGGTGTTGGTTGGTATCTCTCTTCTCTCATTTGTGATTTGATAAGTGTGGCTAGAAGTTTATCAATTTTATCAAAGAACCAGCTCCTGATTTCATTGACCTATTCTATTGTTTTTTTTTTTTTTCGTTTCCATATCATTTATTTCTGTTCTTTCCTTCCTTCTGCTGGCTTTTGGTTTCATTTTTTTTCTTTTTCTAACTCCTTTACATGTTTGTTTGAGATTTTTAAGGTAAGCCTGTATTGCTGTATACTTCCCTCTTAGGACTACTTTTGCTGCATCCCAAAGGTTTTGGACCATTGTGTTCTTTTCATTTGTTTCCATGTATTTATTTCCTGCTTGACCCCTTCATTGTTTAGTAGCATGTTTTTTAACCTCCATGTATTTATGATCTGACCAAATTTTTCTTGTGGTTGACTTCTAGTTTCACAGAATTGCGGTCAGAAAGGTTCATGGTAAGACTTCAGTCTTTTCGTATTCATCAAGCCTGTTTTGTGACCTAAAATGTGATTTATTCTGGAAATTGTTCCCTGTGCACTTGAATGAATGTTCTGCTGTTTTAGGATGGTATGTTCTGAATGCATCTGTGACCTCTATCATTCAAAGCTCTCACTTGTTGATTTCTGTTTGGATGATCTGTCCCTTGATGTAAGTGGGGTATTAAAGTCCCCCCAAAATTGTATTATCTGTTATTTTATATTTTGGATTGTCCTATGTTGGGTGCATAAATATTTTTAATTGTTAGATCTTCTTGGATTGTCCCCTTTATTATTATATAGTGGCCTTCTTTGTCTCTTGTAACAGTCTTGTTTTAATGTTTCTGCATCCCCTCATGGTCAGTCTGCAAGTGTCTTTAGGTCTAAAATGAGTCTCTTGTAGGCAGCATATAAGTGGGTCTTGATTTTTATCCATTCCTAGCTGTAATTTCTTACAGTCCCTTTCTCCTCAGTAGCCAGCTTGAGAACTTTTTAAGTTATGGTTTCTAGAATTGAATGACCTTCTCAAGTGAAGGAATTCCAAGTTAGTCTTTCTTCCCTTCATAACCCAGGATAGTACAACCAGAGTTGAAGGGATAAGGCCAAAAATAAAAAGGTTCTTAAAAGGAGCTCCCTTTATTTCAGGGAGCAACACTGTGTCTTATTTATCCATATTCTGAACTCTCTTATTTCTACTTTTATAATCATTTATTCAGGATTAAACATGAACCAGACATTGGGGTTGGTCACTGATGATATAAAACATAATAATTTCATATTGCCTCCTCCCAATGTGATTTAATATAATATAGTCCTTTAACTGGCTCTGCCGGTAGCTTGCCCTGAATCTTGTGGAAGTCTGAGAACCCTTATAATTCTCAAATGACAGGCTTAGATTAGGTGTATTTAAGGACTTTTTTATCCCCTGAATATAATATTCCATATTAACCCTTTGATTTCCAACAGAATAAAGGAATGAATGGTCACTCTTATTTTTATTTAAGCTACCACTTAACACCATATTCCAGGAACTAGGCCAAGTATTTTAAGTAGATTATCTAATTATTTATATAAACTCTAATAAAGGAGAAATAAACTGAAGTTTATATAGATAGTACATGGTTGAGCTCATATTCAAAGTCTGGAAGTCTAATACATAGCATTAGAGTTCTGCATGTCCATGGGGGAAAAAATGGTGCAATTCAGTAAGAAAAAAGGTAGCTGCAAGAATGTTTTTCAAAGATTATAACCAATGACATTCTATGTTTTTATGTTCTTACATAAGAAAGCCACTTTATATTTTGTATATATTGAAAGGTAAAGGGCCTGAAATCTCTTACCTTTTTTCCTGTCCCTCATAGTTCAGCATTGCTATCTCTAAAATGTGTGGATCTCTTTCTTTCCTTCTTTTTCACAGGTGTTGGAGATACAATTATACCTCTCAATCTCTCTCCTGTAAACTGAATTCCAACAAGTAGGGAACAAGCATTAAGAGATAAATGGGAAATAAATTATCACCCTTAAATTGATAACTCTTTCTTTCCATGTGTTCCTGGTAAAAGTGGATTGAAGTATCGAGGAGTTACCTGAGGCCGGAAAAAGCAACCCTTACCATTCTACTCCAAACCTGATGCTGAAATCTTGGGGAGAATTGATGCTGCAAAGATTAAATAACTCTTACTTCACATCTGTACATGTACTTCCAGTAAGTTAAAGGATTGTGACCTGACCCAGTAAACCCAATCTTTTAAATTTAATTTAGTGAACACATAGTGTATTGGTTTCAAGAGTAGAATTTACTGATTCATCAATTGCATATAACACCCAATGTTCATTCCATCAAGTGCCCTCCTTAATGCCCACCACCCAGTTACCCCATCCCCCTGCCAGCAACCCTCAGTTTGTTTCCTAGAGTTCCGTATTTCTCATGGTTTGCCTCCCTCCAATTTTCATCTTTTGTTTTTCCTTCCATCTGTTTTGTTTATCAGACGTTTTGTTTCTCAAACTCCATATATGGAGTGAAATCATATGGTATTTGTCTTTCTCTGACTGACTTATTTTTTCCTCAGAATATACCCTAGTTCCATCCATGTCATTGCAAATGGTAAGATTTCATTCTTTTTGATGGCTGAGTATATTGCATTGTATACATATAGAGACCACATCATCTTTATCCATTCATCTGTCATTCATCTGGGCTCTTTCCATACTTTGGCTAGTGTGGACATTGCTGCTATATACATTGGGGCACATGTGCCCCTTAGAATCACTATGTTTGTATCCTTTGGATAAATACCTTATAGTGCAATTGCTGGGTTGTAGGGTAGCTGTATTTTTAACTTTTTGAGGCACCTCCATACTGTTAGAAACCCAATCTTAATAATAGACTGCCAGAGAGTTCAGGAGAGTTAAACAGGACCTACGTTCTCTTTGTGTTTCAATGAATGTTACTCTCTCACCTGATGTGCTATCTTCATAGTCATACCTATTTCTCCCCTTTCCTTGGAAAGAAGTACATAAAGAGTAGAGAACCCCAACTTGAGAGTTGAATTAAAAGAAGAAAGATCCTTCCTCAGGGTGTTCTATTGCCCTTAATTTTCTAGATTTTTTTAATGCTCAGTTCAAACCCTGTCATCTCCATAAATCTTATATTGAACAAACGACTTTCTTCCTTCTCTGAGATGCCAAAGTGATTTTAATGTACTTCATTCTAGTATTTAACACAAGATCTAGAAAGCAAAAAAAAAGGAAACTAAATATATTCAGTTAAATAAATTTTCTAAAACAAAGGCAACACTAAAGTCATTTTAAGACAAAAGTTCAAAGAATTTGTCTTTCACAGACCAGCACTAAAAGTAAAGCTGGAAGAGGGCTGAGAAGAAATAATACCAAGTGAATGTCCCAAACTTCAGGATGGATGCTAAGAAATAGATTTTACATTTCTATAAGAGAACTTGTAACTTAAGGTAATATTAATAGTGTAGTTTATAGTTCAAGTGAAACACATGGTGAAACAACCTACAAATGGTAAAACAATATTGGACATAAATGACCTAAGTTAAAATTTTATAATGTAATCTGTAGAGCTCTTACCCCCCCAAAAAAATATATAGCTAAACACAAGAAAAAATATTAATTGAAATGTTAAAATATTTGATTCAACCACAAGCAGATGATCTGTAATAGGCCAACTGAAAATCAAAATTCTAAAGCACTAGACTCAAACTCAACCATACAAATAATCATATTGAATGTAAATATACTAAACATTAAAAAGATTGTCAAGGTAGAAAAAAGACTGGTTGAAAATTAAAGGGTAGGGAACAAAATACAAGTATTACGTGTAAAATGGCTGGTGCGGCTATATGAATGTTAGGCAGAGTCAACTGCAAGAGAAAGAGTACTCCCAGAGAAAAAAAGGAGAATTCATTCATAATGATAAATCTATCAAAAAGAATTCTAAACGTGTATTCATCTAATAATAGTTTCAAAATGCATGAAAAAGAAACTGATAGAACTAAAGGGAATAGAAAATCTGCAATTATAGTCGATTTTAAAAACCCTTCCTCAGTAAGAAATGGGGAAAAGACATTTGGGGGAACATCAGCTAAGATGGCATAAGATCTAAACAATATTACCAACCAACTTGTCCCCATGGACATGTTTCACACACTACATTAGCTTCTTGGTGAATGAACGAATATATATTCTGCAGTGGACTATATACCTGCTCATAAAATTCATCCCAAATCTTAAGGGATTAAAATGAAGAGACTGTTCCCTATCACAAGTATTAACTTAGAAATAATTAGCCATGTGATTTTACTGATACATGGAACTTAAACAAAAACTAATGAGCAAAGGGGGGGTGAGAAGCAAACCAAGAAACAAACTCTTAACTCTAGAGAACAAACTGATGATCACCAGAATGAAGTGGGGTGGCGGGGAGGATGCATTAAATAGGTGACGAGATTAAGGAGTGCACATGTGATGCACATTGGGTGATGCATGGAAGTGCTGAATCACTATTGTACACCTGAAATTAATGTCACACTGTATGTTAACTAACTAGAATTTAAGTAAAAACTTAATTTACAAATAATCCATAGGTCAAGAAAAAACAAGAGAAAATACGTTTGAATGAAAACATATGAATTTTTGGAGCAAGTAGAAGTCCCATACTATACTATTGGTGAGTGTATACTATCACGAAGTTAAATGCACATGACCCAATGCAGTAATTATACTCCTAGATATTAACAAATGAAAGTAGATCCTCTTATGAAAATTCTTGTACACAACTTCTTAATCTTATTCCTGATAGCCATAAATTTGTAAACCATCAACGTGACCATTAACAAGACACGAATTTTAAAAGTATATGCTATTGGAGGAGTATTCTAAGAAGATGGAACTATGAAATCTGTTGAAGGCTTGTAACTTCCAGGGAGAGGCTTGAGCCAGTAAATTGTGGTCGATTTCAGCCCAAATCAGCTCTTGGCTCAGCCCTGTGGTAGGCAGCTGTGAACATATTCCAGGAGCATATTACATGCAGCTTATGGGAGCCAGGGTGGGTAATAAGGATCATATCCTCCAAAAATCGGGGATCTGTGTACTGATCACTGATTGCTGCTTCTGATCATGGAGGTTCAGACACAGAAACAGGCAGATGTTGTTGCAAACGTCCCCCTATAGCCTACAACAAAGTCAGAGACCTTGAACTTCTTGATTTCACAACTACAAAGCTATAGTAATCAAAACCATGTGGTATTGGCATGAAGGCCAATGGAATAGAATAGGCTAATTTTTGAAAAAAGTAACAGGGCCCATTCAGTGGGGGAAAGGACAGTGTCTTTAATGGTGCTAGGAAAATTGTAAAAGAATGAAGTTGGATCATTACCTAGCATCATATATAAAAATTAACTGAAAACTTAATAGTATAAAACTTTTAGAAGAAAACAGGACAAAACAGGACAAAGCTTCATGACAGATTTGACAGTAATTTCTTAGATATGACAAGAGAAAAAATAAATTTGGCTTCTCGAAAATGAAATTATATGCATCAAAGGATACTATTAACAGTGAAAAGACAACATATAGGGTAAACTGTTTACAAATAATATACCCATGAAGGGATTAATATTCAAAATATATAGAGAACTCTTAAAAATCATCAACATAAAAACAGCCCAATTTTTAAATGGCAAAGGAATAGACATTGCTCCAAAGAAGATATATGGATGGCCACAAGCAAATGAAGATATTGACCATCATTAATAATCAGGGCAATGCAAATCAAAACCATGATGAGATACCATCTCATACCCATTAGAATGGCTACTATCAAAGAAACTGAAAACAAGCATTGGAAGGATGTGGAGAAATTGGTACAACCCCTGTCTAAAACAGTGTTTATAGGATTACCATATAATCCAGCAATTTTATTTCTGTGTATATACCAAATAGAATTAAAATTCAGTGTTGAGGTTTAGATGAGGGTAGTGCCTTTATGATGGAAATTGTGCCTCTATGAGGAGAAGAAGAGACAAGATCGGTCTTTATCCTTGAACACACAACAAGAAAAGGTCATGGGAGCATATAGCAAGCCAGGAAAAGTTCCCACTGAGAACCTAACCTGCAAGCAACTTGATATCAGACTTTCCTACCTCCAATGCTGTGAGAAATAAATTTCTATTGCTTAAACCACCCATTTTGGGTATAGAGTTACAGGATGGAAAGCATTCTGGAGATGGATGGTGGTAATGGTTATGCTACAATATGAATGTACTTAATACTACAGAACTTTAAACAGTTATGATGGCAAATTTTATAATTGATAAAAAGAAAAAAACAACTATATACTATACCTTAACGGAATACTGCTTGACATCACCTTAGGACCGCCTGATCACCAGCCTTCTTTCCAATTTGGAGGCATGTAGTATTGATTGATTCTGCTCAGCTTCTGTCTTCAGTACTGTTCCTAATGTCTGGGTGCAAGTAAGGAGCCAGCCTGACAACAAGTGATATGGAGCATTTCTCATGTTGCTGTTGGCCATTTGTATGTCTTCTTTGGAGAAGTGTCGGTTCATGTCTTCTACCCATTTCTTGACTGGATTATTTGATTTTTGGATATTGAGTTTGAGAAGTTCTTTATATCTGATATGTCATTTGCAAATATCTTCTCCCAGTCCATAGGTTGCCTTTGAGTTTTGTTGACTGTTTCCTTTGCTGTGCAGAAGCTTTTTATCTTGATGAAGTCCCAGTAGTTCATTTTTGCTTTTGTTTCCCTTGTCTTTGGAGACGTGTCTTGCAAGAAGTTACTGTGGCTGAGGTTGAAGAGGTAACTGCCTGTGTTCTCCTCTTGGATTCTGATGGATTTCTGTCTCACATTTAGGTCTTTTATCCATTTTGAGTTTATCTTTGTGTATCGTGTAAGAGAATGGTCCAGTTTCATTCTTCTGCATGTGGCTGTTCAATTTTCCCAGCACCATTTATTGAAGAGACTTGTCTTTTTTCCATTGGATAGTCTTTCCTGCTTTGTTGAAGATTAGTTGACCATATTTCTAAAATATTCTAGGAGATAAAAAATTTTCCAGTGACACTTCTGAGGCCCAAGGTATGAACCCTCCCCTTAATAACTTTAGCAAGCTTCAGTTCTCTCATTGATAAAATGGAAATATAATAGAACCCATTACACAGGGTTATTGTGAGTATCCAATGTGTGTTAATATATTTGAATAACCTAACAAAAGCATGGTGCCTAATAAGCATTCAGTCAATGATATTGATGATAATGAGATAGTAATGATAGTGTTTAGGCTTCATTTACTTTTCTACTCATTCATTCTATGAACATCTTGTTGAGTGATTTCAATGTGTCAAGCATGAGATTAGACCTTGAGCAAGTAAAAAATTGAGTTATTCACCCTACTACCACATTCAAGGTACATCAGTTCTAATCGTTGAGATTCTATTCCTCTCCTTTTCTTTGTATCTTTCCAATATGCCCTCCACTCTGATACAAGAGAGATCATTCTAAAACTTAGTCTCAGTCATGGCTCTATCTCATCTAGGGTAAAGCACAAACTCTTAATATGACATCTGTATCAGTTCAGGATCTAGCTGCTGACCCTCCAGTCTAATTTCTGACCACATTTTCTTATGTGCATCTTATCTTGTGGATTGTGCTGAAATACTTACACCTCATTTCCCAATATTTATGAGGACTAATCCTCACCCGGAAAACCCTTTCTTTAGCACAATTTTCATACCAACTTTCTCTCCCGCATGCCCTCTGTACCACGTATCTGTGATCTGAGCCCAGATCATTTTGTATTAGGTCTATTTACTTTTAAGCCTCCCCTACTAAATTGCAAATCATTTGAAATCTGAAACTTTGCCTAATGCAGAGAGGAGGCCAAGGAAAGCTTTACTGAATGAATAAGTAAAAAAAAAAAAAAAAGAACAAAATATAGTCTTTGTCTATGCAGAGTTTGTAATACAGTATGTATGTAGTGTCTGTGTGAAATCTTCAGATAGAAAATACATTTTAGAAAAGCTAGTATTGCACATCTTAACATTGTATATCTCAAACTGGGGGAAAAAAGAAAAACTGGTCTCAGCAATTGTCAATCTGAAACTAAAATTAGAAAGTCTCTGATTCGGGACCATAGTTTCTGATATTTCTCTCGACTTGGCTTTGAGTCCTTAGATCCCATCTTTTTCCTCATCTTCCATGGCTGGTTTGGGAATATACTTGGATTAAAACAGTGTGATAAACCAGTTACTACTCAAAAAGAAATTGCACTTAAGACCATAATTTGTAAAAATCTGTTGCACAGGTATTACTAAAAATAACAAAAATACTAATGCGATACTTCTCTATCTCTGTTATTAACAATATTAGAAGGCTACCCTAATATCCTGAAAATATTATACATCTGTCAGCTAGTGGTAGAGAAATGGACTTATAGATACCTATATGATTGAAATGATTTTCTTTAAGTCTCTTACTGATCTCCCAAAGTAAAATCACAATTCATTAGGTAACTTTGGTAAGATTCTCTGCTCACTGACAAATTGTTCATAAATTCCTACCAGAATCAATTACTTAATACAATTCTCTTTATATCAACTACACAATTCCTGATTTCTAAATGTCAGATACTTTTTCTAAATATAATCTTTCATAAAAGGAAATTTCAAGGTCTCATCAGGTCAACTAAGGTTCACATATATATCTTCTTAACAATTTCTTAAATTTCTGTTAGGTTACAACTTGTATTAACATAAAATCTCATTTGTTTTTTACAGAGGCAGATACCTTCCATGCTAACTTGGGAAATCTCAATAGCTAGAATGAAATGTTTTGCTAACCTGGATTGTAATAATCCATTCATTTTGCTGTATCAAAGAATATTTTCTATTTATTGCATTTTTCTTGGTCCATATGTCCAAATTCTTATACATGCTAGATATTATCCTGATTTTTAAAATGTCAATTTAACAAGAAGTTATTTGATTAACAGCTGTTTTTTCTTCATTAACATGGCTAAGGGGTTTTATTCTATAATAACCCCCCTGGATCAGTTGTATACCAGCAGCAATATCTATTAAAGGCTCAGTTTTCTCATTGGTAAAATGAGTACATAAATAGTATATACAATATAGCCTTGAAAGCAGGAAGATGGCAGTATAGTAAAATCCTGCACTTACTCATCCCAAGGACACACTGAGATAACCACTCGATCTATACAACTAACTCTGAAAATACAAAGCTGAATACAAAGAACAGAAGACCACATCAAAAAGAGTAGGAGGGGTGGAGAGAAGCTCCCCTACCTAAACAGATGAAATGAAGAGAAAGGAATATGTCTCAAATGAAAGAAAAAGACAAAATCACAGTAAAAGTAAATGAATCACAAGGAAAGTAAATAAAGATAAGTGATATGTCTCATAAAGAGTTCAAATAATGGTCCTAGAGATACTCAAGAGTCTGCCTTCAGGTCAGGATCCCAGGGTCCTGGGATCAAGCCCCGCATCAGCCTCCCTGCTTGCGCTCTCTGTTGTTATCTCTGTCTCTCCCTCTCAAATAAAGAGTAGATGAACTCAGAACTTCAATACAGTGATAGAGCTGAAGAATACAATAACTGAAATGAAACATAGATTAGGGATTGCAGAATGAACCAGCAATCTGGGAGAGAAGGTAGTGAAAAGCAACTAAGCTAAAAAAATGAGAATAGATTGAGACATCAAGCATGATAACATTTATATTACAGGGATCCCAGAAGTAGAAGAGGGGCAAAAAACTTACTTGAAGAAATAACAGCTGAATATTTTCCTAACATAGGAAAAGAAACAGACATCAGGTCCAGAAACTACAGCGAGCCCCAAACGAGATTCTAAGGAGGTCCACACCAAGACTAATAATAAAGTGGCAGAAAGTTAGGCTAAAGAGTGCATTTTAAATGCAGCAAGACAAAAAGAAACAGTTACAAGCAGTGACACCACATCAAGCTATCAGCTGATTTTTTAGCCGAAAAATTTCAGGCCAGAATGGAGTAGCACAGTATATTGAAAGTGTTGGGAAAACTAACAAACCTACAACCAAGAATACCCTACCTGGCAAGGTTATTGTTCAGAATTGAGAGAGAAAGAATTTTGCAAACTAAAGTTAAAGGACTTCATCACCATTAAATCAGCCTTACAAGAAATGTTTGTTTAAGGGAATTCTTTAAATGGAAAGAAGACGCCATAACTAAAAGAAAATTATTAAAGGAAGAAATTTCCGTGGTGAAAACAAACATATAGTAAATGTAGCAGATCAATTACAGAATAGAGGTTAAAACACAAAAGTACTAAAATCTATAAAACTAAGTCAAGAAATACACTATAAAAAGATGTAAAATATTAGATTACATAAAATGAGGGAATAAACATTTAATGCTTTTAGAATATGTTTGAACTCAAGGGATCACCAATTCAGTATAGACTGCCATACGCATAAGATGCTACATATGAACCCAATGGCAACCACAAATCAAAAACCTATGATAGATCCACAATAGGGTGCTATATGTAAGTGATGAATCACTAAATTCAACTCCTGAAACCAGTATTACACTATATGTTAACTAGAATTTAAATAAAAATTTGAAGAAAAAAAAATAGACAAGTCTACCATTTAAAGAAAGCTGTCAAACCACAAGAGAGGAAGGAACAGAAAATAGCAAAAACAACCAGAAAACAATTAACAAAATGGTATAAGTACATATGTATCAATAATTAACAGTAAATGGACTAAACACTCCGATCAAAAGACTGAGAATGGATAAAAAAAAAAAAAAAAAGACTGATCTATATGCTGCCCACATAAGACTCTCTTTGGACCTGAAGACACAGAAACTGAAAATGAAAGGATGGAAGAGGTAGTCCATGGAAGTGGAAGTGGGAAAAAAAAAAAAAAGCCAGGGTAGCAATACAGATATTAACAAAGACTGTATAGCAAGAGACAAGAAGGGGAGTTACTACCTAAATGAAAAGGACAACAAACCCCAAAGTAGTAAAGGAATGAAATAATAAAGATTGGAGAGAAAAATCAATGAAATAGAGACCAAAAACAAAAGATCAATGAAACCAAGAACTGGTTTTTGAAACGTTACACAAAATTGATAAACCTTTAGCCAGACTCAAACAAAAAGAGAGGACTCAAATCAGAGATGGAGGAAAAATAACTGATACCACAGAAAAGATAAATAAATAAATCAAACAAGAGTATATAACAATCATAAATATGTACCAAACATAGGGGCACCAAAATACATAAAACAAATATGAACAAAAAAAGAAATTGATAGCAATACAGTAAGGGCCTTTAACACCCTCCTTACATCAATGGATGGACCATCAAACAGAAAATTGAGAAGGAAACAGGGACTTTGGATGACACATTAGACCAGATAGTCCTAACAGATTATCTATCTCTATCATCTATCTCTAACATTCCATCAAAAACCAGTGTACATGTAACAGGAGAGATCACATGTAAGGCCATAAAACAAATCTCAATAAATTTAAGAATACTGAAATCCTATTCAAGCATCCTTTCTAACCACAATAGTATGAAACTAAAAATTAATTACAAGCAAGCAGAAAAAACAAATATGTGGAGGCTAAGTGACATATTCTAAATAACCAACAAGTCAACCAAGAAATCAAAGAGGAAATCGGAATATATGGAGACCAAAGAAAAATTTTAAAAAATGATTATAGGACCCAACAAAAGCAGTTCTAAGAGGGAAGCTTATAGTGATACAGACCTATTACAAGAAAAAAGAAATATCTCAAATAATCAGACCAACTTACACCTAAATGAACTAGAAAAAGAAAACCAATTCCGAAGTTATTAGAGAAATATTAAAAATTGGAGAGAAAATTAAGATATAGAGACTAGAAAAAAAATGAAACCAAGTACTAGTTCTTTCAAAAGATAAAAAGAATTGATAAACCTTAGGCAGACTCTTAGAGGACTCAAGTCAGAGATGAGGAATAACTAATGTTACAGAAATACAAAGAATTATAAGAGATTATTAGGACAAATTATACATCATCAATTTGGAAAAATCTAGAATAAATTCCTAGAAACTGAATCAGAAAGAATAAAGAGATTGATTACTACTAACATAATTGTATCAGTAATCAAAAATTCCCAACAAACGAAAGTCCAGACCAGATGGCTTCACAGGTTAATTCTGTCAAACATTTAAAGAAGAGTTAATCCCTATTCTTCTCAAACTATTCCCCAAAAATGGAAGAAAAAATTCCACATTCATTCTACAAGGCCAGTATTATCCTGATGCCAGAACCAGACAAAGATACCTCAGAAAAAAATTCTCAACAAAATATTAGCAAACCAAATTTACCAATACGTTAAAAAAATCCACCATGATCAAGTGGGATTTATTCCAAGGATGTAAAGATGGTTCAATATTCACAAATTGTTAGTGGTACATCACATTAACAATAAAAAAAGGGATAAAAACCATATAACTATCTCAATAGAAGCATAAAAAGCATTTGACAAATGCAATATTCATTCATGATAAAAACTCTTAATAAAGTGGATTTAGAGGTAACATAATAAAAAATATAATAAAAAAAGAAACATACCTCAACATAATAAAGCCATATATGACAACTACACCTAACATCATGCTCAATGGTGACAAGCTGAAGATTTACCTCTAACATCAAGAACAAAGCAAGGATGTTCCCTTTTTCCACTCTTACTCAACAGTACTCAAAGCCTTGCTGCAGGAATCAGTCAAAAAGAAAAGAAACTGCTACTATTTGCAGATGACATCATATTATATATAGAAAATCCTAAAGGCTCTACCAAAAAACTATTAGAATGAATGAATTCAGTAAAATTACAGGATAGAAAATTAATATACAGAAATTTGTTTCATTTATATATGTTAAGAATAAAATAGGTGAAAGAAAAATTTTTAAAAAATAATGCCATTTACAACTGTGCCAAAAAAAAAAAAAATACTGAGGAATAAATTTAACCAAGGAAGTGAAAGACCTATAATTTGAAAGCTAGAAGACATTGGTGAAAGAAATTGAAGACAATACAAGTGGAAAGATGTACATCTTCATGGATTGGAAGAATGAATATTAAAATGTCCAAACCACCCGAAGTCATTTAGAAATTCAATGCAATCCCTATCAAAATACCAAAACCATTTTTACAGAACCACAACAAATTTTAAAATTTGTGTGGAACCACAAATGACCCTGAATAGTCAAAGCAATTTTGAGAAAGAATGACAAAGCTGGAGGTATCACATTCTCAGATTTGAAGATACACTACAAAGCTATAGTAATCAAAACAGTATGCTACTGGCACAAAAACTGACACAAAGGATCAATGGAACAGGATAGACATCCTAGAAATAAACCTATATGGTCAATTAATCTATATAAAGGAGGCATGAATATGCAAGTTAGAGTCTTTTCAACAAATGGTGTTGGGAAAACTGGGCAGCTGCTTGCAAATGAAACCAGACAACTTTCTTATATCAGACACACACACACACACACACACACACACACACACACACACAAGCTCAAAATGGATTAAAGACCTGTATGTAAGACCTGACACCATAAAACTCCTAAAAGAAAACGTAGGCGGTAATCTCTTAGACATGAGCCTTGGCCACACAGTTATTGATATGTTTCCTCAGTCCTGGGAAACAAATTATTGGGACTACATCAAAAATTCTTTTGCCCAGCAAAGGAAATCATTAACAAAACCAGAAGGCATTGTACTGAATGGGAGAGGATATTTGCAACTAATATATCCAATAAAAGGTTAAAAATAAAATATAAGAACTTTAAGTTCCACACCAAAAACAAAATCCTAAGTAATCCGATTAAAATGGCAGAAGACATGAATAGACATTTTTCCAAAGAAGACATACAGATGGCCAACAGACACATGAAAAGATGCTCAACATCACTCATCATTGAGGAAGTGCAAATCCAAACCACAATGAGATATCACCTCACCCTAGTCAGAATGTCTAGTATAAGAAACTCAAGAACAAGTATTAGTAAGGAAGGAAAAAAAAAAAAAAAAAGGAACCCTCACGCACTTTTGTTGGGAATGTAAATCGAAAATTATAGAAAATAGTATGGAGGTTTCTCAAAAAATTAAAAACAGAAATACAGTAATATCCACTAATTTAAGTCCTGGGTATTTACTCAAAACAAAAATCACTACTTAGAAAAGATATATGCAGCCCTATGTTTTAAAGAATTATTTACAATAGCCAAGATATGGAAGCAATCCAAGTGTCTGTCAATAGATGGATAAAGAAATAGATATATACCTATAACCATTGTGTGTGTGTGTGTGTGTGTGTGTGTTATATAACCTACACATACACAGTGAAATATTAGCTGTACAGAAGAATGAGATCTTGCCATTTGTGACAACATGGATGGACCTTAAGGATATATGCTAAGTGAAATAAATCAGAGAAAGACAAATACCATATGATTTCACTTATGTGTGGAATATGAAAACAAAGTGAAGTAACAAACCAAAAGCAAACATTCTTAAATTCACAGAACTGATGGTTGCCAGAGAGCAGTGGGAATGGGCAAAATAGATGACAGGGATTAAGAGTTACAAACTTCCAGTTATAAAATAAGTTGTGGAGATGAAAAGTACAGCACAGGGATAGTTGATAATATTATAATAACATGGTGACAGTGTGTATTGAGTAATGTAGAATGGTTAAGTCAATGTGTTATATATCTAAAACTATTATAACATCATCAATTATACTTCAATAATTTAAAAAACCCATAGCATTTAAGATGTTATGAAATAATCCACGTGAAATTATGATCATGGTGCTAATTAAAATTAAGCAAAATAAAAAAGAGAAACAAACTATTGTTTTCTTTAAGCAAAGAAATTGTTTCCAATCATTTCAATCATTTTGCCCTTAGGAAAATGGAAATATATTTACATCTCAAAGTTAAATGTGAGTGGATACTGGGGGACTTCTCTGCATAGTTTTTTTTTTTAAAGATTTTATTTATTTATTTGACAGAGACAGAGACAGCCAGCGAGAGAGGGAACACAGGCAGGGGGAGTGGGAGAGGAAGAAGCAGGCTCATAGCGGAGGAGCCTGACATGGGGCTCGATCCCAGAACGCCGGGATCACACCCTGAGCCGAAGGCAGACACTTAACGACTGCGCCACCCAGGCGCCCCTCTCTGCATAGTTTTTAAATTTTGTCTTTAAAAGCACTACTTATTGGCCTAAAGATCAATCATCTAAAGGCATAATTAGGGGTGGAGAGATCCAAACACAATTAGGAGTGTTGCAGAATGACTCTGAGGAGGAGAAATGAGGTAGCACTGCCATTTGTGTTCATTGACATCTTGTCAACCACAGTCTACGTGGGTACCTATATAGAATGTTTACTGAGGGTCCTAAGTGATGAACAACGTGGAATTTGGGTCAAACTAACTTGGGTACAAATCTAAGTTCCTTATACCATATTATCTGCTTGATTTTAATCAAGATACTTTCCTTATCTATAAAAGGGAGATAGCACAGTTCAATTTCATAAAGATTCATTAGATAAGATATACACTAAAATATATGTGGTCTCCTGCATATAGTGGCTGACTTAGACTAATTCTTATTATCTCCTTTCATTCACACCCGTCAAACTGCCAGTAGCCTTCAATAATCTGCTCAGCTTTATTACCTGGTCCCAAAACCTCTGCTGTACGTCTGAGTTATAAGAGAAAACTAAACCATATACACACAGTGAAATGGGCAAAGATGGGAACTTTGTAGTCAGATACACTTGTGTACAAATCCCAGCACCACTGCTACAATCTGTAGATTACTAAGAAAGTTACTTCACTTGGCTACCTCTTGTATTTCTTATCTATAAAAGGAACTTAATGTGAACCTACTTTCTTGTGCTGTTGGGAAAATTGGAAATAATTGATGTGAAGAACCTGGAATAAACACACTCTTAACAGCTATCTCTGATCTTCTTACTTGGTCTATTCTATCCGTGATAAGTTAATTTGAGTGGCAAAATAGATCTTAAAATCAACTCAGGAGTGGAGAGCCACTTGGCCTGGCTGGTGAAGACATTCAAAGCAGGATGGAGTTGGGACTTAAAGCAGTGTGAGGGATGGGTCAGATCAGTCTGTAGAACACGTGGGATAGCCTGCAGCTTTGATGGTACATTAAAACAGCTGTAAAGGTGGTTTTTGTTCTTTTTTAACATCAACTGGAATTGTTTAGCCAGATAGTGTTTGCATTAACCAAAAAGCAGCCCTGCCTGCATAGCTACGATTAGTTGAATTAGATACAATCTAGCTATCAAGTCTTGACTCCTGCCTCAAGTAAGTTAAATGGTTTAGGACAGACATTATAATAAAAAATGGGTAGATTTTGACCGAGAAATGCTTTATCCCCCAAATGTGGATGTCTTGTTTGTAGACTACTCATTAATCCATACATTAAACAAATATTTCTAGAGTGCCTATTCTATGTTAAACTCTAAAATGGGCTCTGAGGCCCCAAGAATAATGAAGATGGAGTCCTTGCCCTGAAGAATCCCAAAGTCATGTCAGAGTCTCAGATTTATAAACATGCAAGAGGTGAGGGCAATGATTGAGATGTGTCCAGGTATTTTGGCCGTATAGTTTAATTCCTGATTCAACTCTTGGAGGGTTGGAAAAGATTTCAGAACTAAATCTTCAGTCTTAGAAGATAGTTAAGACTTGGAGAAGGCAAGGGTGCCTGGGTGGCTCAGTCAGTTAAGCATCTGACTCTTGATTTTGGCTCATGTCATGATCTTAGAGTCATGAGATCAAGCCCTGTATTGGGCTCTGCGCTAGGCATGGAACCTGCTTAAGATTCTCTCTCACCCCCCCTCCCCACCCTTCTCTCTCTTAAAAGAAAAAAAAAAAAAAAGAATTGGAGAAGCCAAACAGAAAGAAGACTTTTCAGGCAGAGAGGATACTGTGAGCAAAATCACAGTGGCATACAATATGTGTGTGTGGCAAGAAAAAATGTTCAGCGTCACTCGGCATTAGGGAAATACAAATCAAAAGCACAATGAGATACAGCCTCACACTGGTTAGAATGACTAACAAGTTAGGAAGCAACACAGTTGTCTTATTCTCACGTACAATGAGTTATATAGCTGAGTTCTTTTCTCATTTTCCCTTGATCCCAAAAAGGAATCCATAAAGCTCTCCATGTCACAGTGCCTGGTGCTATTGATAAGTAGACAACCATAGGTATTTCCTTATTAAAAAGAAGTCACATTTATTATCACATGTCCCACTCTCTCTGGACCAGGCCTGATTGGCCCACGGGTGGCCATCTAACCTAAAGAAAGACAATGGATAGGCTGAACCATAGCCTGTCATATACACTGATACAAAAGCTCTGTCCAATAGAGAATGATGATATCATATACCAAATAGATTCCTTTGGGGACATGAACTGTAGCTATGAGGAGACGGTTGTTTAGTTAATTCTGGTAGAAGAGAAGGGAATACGTCATGAAGAGTAGACCCAGAAGAGGAGCTAAGTTATACTGGGGCCAGAGAGCCTCAACATAAGAGTGAATGATGCCTGCTTTTGAAGGGCCTGTTGAGTTCGTAGCCACGTCATTTGACTACTGGAGTTATTATTCTGTTTTTAAAATGGTCTCATCTTTATGAGACTTGGACATATGATTCTTATTATCTATATTCCATTTGTGTCGTTATACACAAAATGATGCAACATTCACACCAACGTTTAAAACAATTGAGACAGTCTATTATTTCCTGACTGGCCACAAAAATCTATCTAAGGTGTATTTCCTCAGCTTCTCTAAGGCGCATTTACTCCAAACATGACGGGGAGTAACACCATGCAGCATATCTTGTGAGATCCCAATAAAAGAAGATTCACACATGTAGCACTATGCCCTAAGGAGTGACAGTGACAAATGACCGTGTCCAAAGGAGAACAATAAAAACTGTGATCCATCTCATATGAAGAACATCTGACATAAGCTTAAGAAAATAAAAAGCTTAGGAGCTGTGGCAGCTAACTTCAGATATGTGAAGACTTAATATAAAAAAGGGGGCCTTAGACTTGTTCTATATCCACAAAAAGAATAGGAATAAGATTAACGCACGGAGGCACATAAACATGGATTTGTTTAAATATAAGTATTATGACATTTCAACCCATTCCAACACTACGATCCACCCCAATCTGCCCCTACCCTATTCTCTCCTAAAAAGAATGGACTAGAAGCTTGATGTACTAAGTTCTCTGTTACTACCAGAATTTTAAAGAGGCTGATTATTTACTTCTCTCTCATCCTAGAGAGGTGGTCTCTGTATGAATGAGACCTTGACAGAGGTCAGTGACAAGTTTGCTTCCAATCCATGACTCTATATCAAACGGCTTCTAGCTTTTAAAACTAAGAATTGAACTCAGGAATAAATTTTCAGTATTACAGTTCAGGTAAAATAAAAGTAATAATTCTACCAGAGAAGTTGGACACCAACAGTAATCCATAGACAAGAAAACCAAGTACAACCTAAAGAACAGAACTCACTGGCATAAGATCATTTGTCTCTAAGGCTATGATTTGCACAGCTGTTTTTAATTTTTAACAGATATCCAAAGATTAAAAGGTCTACATTAGGGCAAAAAAGTGCCAGAAAACGTTTTGTTTTGTTTTTTTTTTTTTAAATTGTCACCTTTACTGACAATGGAAAAGTATCAGATTTTATCCATAAACCTTGGGCCCATTTTACTTCAAAATAATATTCTAAAAACCAGTATGTTTGATAGATTAAAAATAATCTAGGAAGGTCTAAAGTGTTTTACTAGTTGTAGCTTTATGAAACAAGAAAGCATTAGATTAGAAAGGACAACTTCACTTGTAGAACTTGTGGGCTGATTTTATTTTTTAAATTTTGTTTATTTATTTGAAAGAAAGAGAGAGGGAGAAGCATACTCTCCACTGAGCAAGGAGCCCAACACTCAAGACGCTCACCACTCAGGGCTTAATCCCAGGACCCCAACATCATGACCTTAGCTGAAGGCAGAGGCTTAAGTGACTGAGCTAACCAGTTGCCCCTTGTGGGCTGATTTTAATATAATCATTCAGTTGATGTAAAAAATATTACCTAAGCTTGTTAAATAAAACTGTTATTGAAAAATATGGAATAGTAATAAAGAGGAAAGAACTCAAGAATTTTTATTTGGATGGAGTGTAGCAAAGAATAGAAAAAAAGAGACAGGCAAGACCCATGTCATAAGGATCCTTACTAGCTACTTAATGCTGTTTGGAACTTAGTCTGTGTGTTCCCAGCCCCTCTCCCTCTCCCAGTGAAAAAACTAAGTCTGTATTCTAGTAGCAAGATAGAGAAAACACCAACATTTAAGCCCCATAAATAAATTATTAAAATTCAGTAGCCCTCATGCCCTTCCTCTTTGTCCTTCTCAACTTCTTCCTCCTCTTCCTTCCTCAGTTAACTCACTTTTTCAAGAGATAATGTAATTTAAATGTTGTTGTGAGAGTCTGTAGGACTCTGCACAAATACTGGGTCTCTTTTTTTCTTTTTTTCTAGCTCTGCTAGTAATTAGATGTGGCCATTTCTTTGAGCAATGATTTTGAACACAGGTAATATATGTATCACTTTGGGACTAGAGTGTCTATTTGCAAATGTTAAACCTTCTAGAACTCTCTCTCCTTTCTGTAATATTCTGCAATATTAAGTTTCCCATTTAGCCTGGGTAGTGAATAAGTACAACAAAGACGCAAAGGGGAATCTCTGGCTGACCCTGTCACACAAGCATCATGAATAATGGGTGGGGGGATGGGAGTGGGGGAAGAATCAAAAACAAAAAACAAAAACAAACAAAAAACTTTGTTTTATCCAACTGAGAGTTTGGCGTTGTTTTAAATATAAAAACACCGGCTGATCAAATTGTAGCTATTAAAACTTGTTTCCTTAGGAAACACTGTCAAGTGTGAAAAACATTTAGGAAGGCTAGTGAGGGAAGGATTCCTCCTCCCCCCCTGACCAGAGTATTGAGAACTGTGGATTTAGGAGGAAGGCTGGGTAAGTCTTTGACCTTTGGCTATGTTAGTTTCAGATGAAAAGAGTGGAGAGAAGAGCTGTTAAGTTTGAATAAAAAAAAAAAAATGTAAACACTTCAAGTGGTATTCAAGTTGGTGGCACCAGCCCTAGTTCCTTGGGCTGAAAAATAATACTTGTTTGGACGAGCAGCATGGGAAATTTCCTGTCATTATCGATGTTGAAATCCTGCCTCAGTTTCTTTTAGTTTAAAATTCAGAAACAATCTCATCCAAGTAGTTGTTGAGAGAGAAGTACTTTTATAACCAGACTGCCCCACCTAAGTGCAGTGGTGGAGAAGCAAGCTTTAGTGTCTAATCCCTCCCCCCCCACACCATGAATGCTAGAGGGTTAACACTGAGAGGAAGAAAATTGTATTAAAAATTAGTTAGGGATATATTATGTGTAAAGCGACTGATTTCAACAAAGAGGAAGAAAGTAGTTCTGGATTTATGGTTCAAGTTGTTTCGGAGTCCTGGAGTCCAGTGTAATGAATCTCCCACAGAGATCAAGGCAATATAGAGGATTTAACAAGACATTTTGAATGAGAATTGAACCTCAAGTATTGGCATATTAATTTCAATAATTAGCTAACACTTTAAAAACTAAATCAAAAAGGGAGAAGCAGTTTAACTTAGCGGAAATAGCACTAGAGAGAAATTCAGAAAGTTTAAGTGTTGTCCTAGGTCTGCCACAGATTAGCAAGGTGACCTTGGGCATGTCACTAACACTCACCAATACTCAGTTTCCCCAGTAACAAAATAAACGAGTTGGATTCAGACGATCTCTAAAATCCTTATAGCTACTGAGTGCTGGGATTCTCTGATCCTTTGACTTGGGGTGTATTCCCCAGTCTGAGATTAACTAGCTTGAGCAAGTCAGTATTTCTGGACTTCATTTGCCTCCTGAGAATAATAATAGCTTATCTGCCTGAAGGAAGGGGCTGGAACACATTATCTCTCAAAATCCCTTCCAGTCCTAACATATTTTTCTATGAAATAAATATTTCAGGAGTTCATTATTATGTCTGTTAATATTTCTACCAGTAGTGTTGATAGGAGCCATATGAATTTTGGGAGGGTGAAGTAGCAGGGAAGTAGGAAAGAGAAGATAAAAAGGAAGAGTAAAAGAAGTAAAGATGTTGGGGAGATGAAAGTGATGAGGATGGGTAGGGAGAAGAACTGGCACTGACTTTTGCTTTGTCTATCATTTAAGATGCTTTCAGTTACAAAGCAAACAAAACAAGAAAAACACGTATGACCAAAATCAAATTGGTTAAAAAATAAAGAGAATCCCTTGCTTTGTGAATCTTACGGATTGTGAAATAGGACAGAGTCAGGCATCGTTTGAGCTAGAGGCTCATGGTTCAATGAGACTCCAATCTTTTCTCTAAAATTCTCTTGGCTCTGATTTCCTTGATGAGTTGATTTCTTTCTCACCCTGGGTTCCCTCATGGAGGCAAAAATGGCTAAAGCAGTTGCAGGCTTCCTGTATGCTGTCTACATAAAGAGTAATTTTATCCCAGCATGTAAAAGAAAGATATGAGGATTCACTCTGATTGACCAGCTTAGATCACCTCCCCAGCCCTGAACCGATCTCTGCAGTCCGCAGAGTCGAAAGCATGGATTGTTTCCCTTAGACTAGATCTCAGTCACTAGAGCTCAAATAGAATTAACTTCCTTAGAATTCCAAGGACCTCCAAACAGGAAATGGAGGATGTTAGGAAGGGAAAAGGAAGAAATAGAAACTGGAGGAAAACCAAAAACTCTCAATGGCACCCGTAAAAGGGGGCTCTGCGTGAGATTTAGAATCCAATTACTTTGGGTCTGGTTGCTCACTTTGAACTGTATAGGAAAAAGATACTTTCTTAAAATGAGGCATCAGAAGTTACCACCAGAATGGAGGCTCCATGAAGGCAGGATTTTATTTTATTTTTTAAACTAAATACTGCATTCTCAGTGCCTAGAACTTTAACATGAAATCTTGCCATTTGCAATGATGTGGATGGAGCTGGAGTATATTATGCTAAGCAAAATAAGTCAGAGAAAGACAAATACCATATGATTTTACTCATGTGGAATTTAAGAAACAAAACAGACGAACATAGGGGAAGAAAAAAAAGAGAAGGAAGCAAACTGTGAGAGACTCTTAAATATAGAGAACAAACTGAGGGTTGATGGAGGGAGGGGTAGGGGGTGGGTTAAACGATTGATGAGTATTAAGGAGGGTATTTATAATGATGAGCACTGGGTGTTGTAGGTAAGGATGAATCGTGAAATTCTACTCCTAAAACCAATATTACACTGTATGCTAACTAACTAAAATTTAAATAAAAATTTGAAAAAAAAAAAACCCACTTAAACCATTAAAAGAAGAAAAAAGAAAGCCCTGAATAAATATGAGTTGAATGAATGAATAAATACTCTTAAGGTTCTCTTTTTACATATACAAGGCTTACAGTAGACAATGCCTACAAAGCACTTGATACAGTGCCTGACATAGTTAGCTCCCAAGAAATGGTAGCAGCAGCAATGTTATGATAGATATGATAGTAGTGGAGCAAAGATCAGTATTAGAAAAACCGATTATATTCCAAAAGAAGGTTAAAAGTATAGAAAAGATACAAAGTTCCAAAAATACAAGAGCATTTCTATTACAGACATGAAGATTTAATCAAAGTCTTTCCTTGAAAAAAAAAGTCAATACTTTTCCTGAGTTTAAAAATAATTCACATGTTTCAAAAAGAAATGGTGATTTCTAGAAATGACTAGCATTAACTCGATCGGTTTGAGCTTAGACCAGAATACTAGGTAAAACAGCTTGGAGTTAATATAGGAGAAAAAAGAGTAATAGTCGATACTTACTGAGTATTAACTATATGTCAGGCACTGTTTCAAGATCTTAAATATAATAATTTAATCTTCAAACAAAACCACCTTAGGTGGTAGTATTATTAGTTCTTTCATTATCAAGATGAGGAACCTGAGATGGAGAAAGTGACTTGGCCAAGTTTACACAGCAGGTAACTGGCAGAGCCCAGGCTCAAACTCATGCTATTTCCAGATCTTTCTCTTAACCACAAGGATCTATTTTCTCTCTATTATATAGGCCATTCATGAGGAGCCATGCCATGCTAAGGGGCTTGAATTTTTCTTCTGAAAACATCGGATGGCCCTTGGAAGTTTTAGAAGAGAGGAAACATATCAAATCTTCATTAAAATAAATAAATACTTAGGGCTCACTAGCATTCCTTTTGTGTGTGTGCAAACAAAGTTTATTCTTCTCATGGAAGGCGTATAGGTAAACATGAACTTAGCATAACTGAACTCAGCAATTGATAGTTGACAACAGGAAAGTAATAAGCTTTCACAAAGCACAGCAAATATGGTAAGTCCCAGTCAAGAACACACGTATCCCCACATCACCATGTATTTCTCAGTCAATATACTGTGTATTTGGAGACCATTACGTCTTTTACATCTACGGTTAACCTGTATTAGAAACACTATAGTGAAGTGTAGGGGTCTGTAGCTTTCAGGGGAGGTGACAAATTTTGGTTTCTTTGCTCCTTGGTCTGCAGTGTGTCTTCTCCCCACGCTTTCTCTCTGTGGCATCTCTTGGTAGAGACAATTTGGAGGAAAGATGATTAACTTGGTACTTTAGATCTACTCACCCTCAACTCTGTAACTGGTGGTGGTGTGGAAAGAACATGGATTAGGAGGTGGGTAAACCTCAGCTAAATCAGCTCTACCACTTTTTTGCTGTGAGTGCAATAAATTCTGGGAAGAGATCCTACCATTTCCCTCTTTCATCCCTCCTGTTAAACAAGAATTCATCAAGTGGGAACTCATTGAACCATACAGTCTTGAAGTGAAAGAAACACAAAGATGCATTTTTTTCTTGACCAAGGCTAGCCATGGACATAAAGGCTATCACTTCCATTGATAATAAAAGGGGATGTATTGTCTTTTTGGAGGAATGATTTGTTTCTTTGGGGAAATGGCCTAATTTGGTGCATCTTAGTCTAAAACCCTGCGTGGAGGTAGTGATTTATAAAGGCCCATAAGTATTAACAGTAGCAATTTCCTCTAATGCAGCATACTGCTGTCTGCCAAGTGAGATTGGCCAACGGCTGGCTACAGACAGATAAACTGATTTAGAGAAAGCAGGCAGCTCTCCCTTAACTCAAACATATTTCAAAAACTTTTAACACCAAAGTACAACAGCAACTGTTCCGGAGGAATCTAGCTGGAGTATGAATGATTTACGTTTCTTTGATTATCTGGTCTGCCTCCAGGAATGATCTTAGAGGACAATATCATAAGATACTAGTGAGCTAATTTCCCTGCTACAGCAATAATTATCTCCAAACTTAGCACTATTATCTCAGGCATCTAACACAATGTCTTACACAGGGAATGTTCTCAATAAATACTTATCAGTGATTGAATGAATGGATACCCTTGGTTGCCTGCTTTGTGTTTGTTGTAAACTTTGGGGTAAGAAAAGATCTGGGTGTGAAAAAAGTTATATGACTTTGGACAAATTATTTAACTCCTACCTAATTACCTCATTTCATCTTCCATATCAAATGGATCACCAAGCCCTAACATCTTTTTCATAAATACTTATATTTTCCCTTGATTTCTTGAACTCGTCATCTCTCCCCTATTCTCCCTGACTTGTTCTCCTTCACGTTCATCTTTCTTCCTCTGCGTCCACCCTGCACAGGGCTGGCTGCCACAGTGATCTGATCATGTATCTTCCTCCATTTCTGATATTTCAGTGGCTCCCGAAAAGGCAGATTAGATTCTCTTGGTATATTCGAATGCAAGGTCCGCCTTTCACAAAATGTTTCTTCTAAGAGAGCTGGAAGGGCCGGGGCCGCCCCACCTAATCAGCTGACTCTGCTCACTGGCACAGGGAAGGGAGCACCCCTACACACACACACACACACACACACACACACACACACACACACCCTTTTATTCACTGTTGTGCCAGATACGGCCACAGCTCTCTCTCAACCTAGATTATAGTCTTATCAACTATAAGGGAAACCCAAATGTCTTTTCCAATTTCCCCTGGAAGCTCTGCACGAGGAACAGAGTTGAGGTGACTGCTTCCACGTTACATTTTGCTTCCAGCAAAACGGTACACTCTTAGTTTTAAGCACTGAGGGTCCAGCAAGCCCCCAAATGCATTTTCCCAGGCACGTTTCCCCCTCCATTTTTCTAACCTCTTACTATCATGGGGGAAATTTAATCCATATGTTTCTGGTTCATTTACACTTAACTCATCAAAATGTTGTGCTGTAAGAGTG
This sequence comes from Ursus maritimus, assembly GCF_017311325.1. NCBI lineage: Eukaryota > Metazoa > Chordata > Mammalia > Carnivora > Ursidae > Ursus > Ursus maritimus. The sequence continues at coordinate 55,227,366 of NW_024423564.1, read as the reverse complement.
ATTTGATGTCAAAGAAGCCTTGTGGGCCTCATTTATACGTGTCTTTTCTTTGAACCAGGAAGTTAAGGTTTGCCAGAAAAAGCAGAAATCAACCTTTTAAAGGCTCCTTCTTTTTCTAAAGTGAAACTTTAGAACTTCTTACAATGTGAGAATGTCTAAACCCAGAACGCCAGGGTTTTATTGCTTAGACATCAGTATACCCTCTAATCCTTTTTCCTTTCTCTCCTTACCCCTTGCCAGACAGTGTGCCGCCATTCTAAAGAAATAGGTGAAAAAAAAATATGTGAGAAACAAAGAGTTAATTGGAAAAATAGTAGAAGAGCAGCAGACAAAAAAAAAAAACACAAAAAAAATGGACATGGAGTTTTAGAATCCTGAAGCTCAAATCTAGTAATTGACGATGGAGGACTCCATGCCATCCAGGATAAACACATTTCTTTCTGATTTACAGGGCTAATGGAGATAAGTGCAACACCGTGTGGCTTACCCTGCAGACGTTAATTAAGTCTGCTGTAAATGCGGTATCTTTGTTGGTCGCTCTAGATCAGTGCTGTCCAGAACATTCAGCAATGTTGGGAATGTTCAATACATATGTTGCCCAATACGGTAGCCATATGCAGCTCTACAGCACTTGAAACAAGACTACTGTGACTGAGAAACTGAATTTCTAACTTTGTTTAGTTTTTACTAAATTTTAAATTTGAATAGCCTCATTTGGGTAGTGGCTACCATATTGGACAGTGCAGCTCTAGATTCTGCAGTGATGAAACAGTTAACTGTTAAAATATATAGGGCCTTTATCATGCAGCATGAATACATTCTTAGCATTAAAAAAATTAGCCCATAGGACTATCTTAATAGCGGTGGATAAATCCGATCGAATCAAGAATATATATCAAAATAACAAACCAATCCAAGGTTTCAGCAGTCTTCGTTTAGTAATAGAATAATCTCTTAGAAAGCATTCCTGTCTATTGTATGGAAATCAATTAGACCCAGATGGCTTTGTGATTACAGTGATTGTAACTGAAAGAAAATATGCTTCTTTGGGAGTTAGTGCCCGTGGGATGGGCCATATTGTAGTTCTATGCTGTATTCCTTTAATCTTTTTCAAACTACTGATGAGACAGATAGGTGATGCTTGGTAAAAAGTGAACTTCACTTTGAGATGTAATAGTCCCTGTTTCCACAGATGCTTAAAGAGAATAACTCAAAGATTCATGGCCATTTCTAATAGCTGAAAGAATATTATGTCTTAAAGATGGCCTAAGGTCTGTATTATGAAGCGCCAATCTTCAATATAATGGAGAGCTAAAAAGGAGACCAGTAATGAGTCAATATACTGTTGATCTATTTCAGATAAGAAAACCTTTCTTACTAGTTTATAAGCAGGAGAGAATTAGGCATATTTCTGTGGTTAGTAACTTGAGAACCAAAAAATATGAGTAGTATTTTTCACCTTCAAACATTTTTTAGACCAATCACTCAGAGTTAAGAATTCTTAGGGCAACCCAATCCTCCACAGGGAACCTTTCCCACTCCATTTAAAAATTAGCCTGGCCTTCTCTCTACACATTATAATTCTGGCCAAGTTGTAGAAAATATGCTGACTGTTTTTGGCTAGTAAGTATTTGGAAAAATCTCAAAATCATTCATTAGGAAAAGTAAAGGCTATTTGAAATGCTTTGAGATGTTGAAGAAAAATCACAATTATGCCTGAGTCACTGGGGCTTAAGAGTTACCTACCGTCCTACTATAACCCCATTAACTAATTAATTAACCATTTCTTGGGTTCCTATCTTATGCAAGGCAAATTATAAATGCAGATTTTGTTGAATATCTTCAAACTTTATCTGTTAATTCAACAGCAATTTTTTGAGACTTTGAGCCTTGCGTTGTGCTATGTAAAGCCAAAGAAGAGATCCTCCTGTACTCAAGGGACTCATTCATTAGTCTCAGTAGATTAAAAATCGGGAACTACTCATTCTCAATGTTACAATTTGCTTATGTCAAAGAGCCTCAACCAGACAACCTTTTTTTTTTTTTTTTTTTCAATATGCCTTGGAAAGATCTTCTGTCAATTATCACAGATTAGTTTTTTCTTTCTCGGTCAGCAGTGGCCAGGAAGATCAGACGTCTGCTGTGCTGAGCTGTGCTGCCTCACTTTCCCCCTGGGTGTCACTATTAGGGAGGCTAGGAACAAAAAAATGTTCCAAAGAGGTCACATATTGTATGATGCATGCAGTTTCCTGGACATCTTCCAAACGGTATTTCCCAATAACACTGTTTGGTGAACAGAAGTTCTTTGAAATTACAGTAGAAAATAGTAAGTACTTACTATAAATCCCTACTTGTTGCTAAAAAGGTTTTTTGTTCCTATTTGGTCTGTCTCTGTAGGTACTAGATTTTGGACATTTTCAGGTCAAGTCTGCTATTGGGATGGGAGCTTGCATTTATAAGTGCTAAGTATGGGCCAGACACTATCCTAAGTGTTTTATCTGTGTTCATTTCTTAATCCATTGTCATAAAATTTCTTTGAATTTTGTTGTCCAGATCTGCACATTGTTACTCGTTTTACCAAAAAAAAAAAAAAAAAAAAAAAAAAAAAAAGGAAATTAGAAAGGAAAGAAACTAAAGCTGAGTTAGGTTAATCGACCCAAATGCAAACAGCGTGTAATCAAAGGAGCCGAAGCACAGCCTTGCTACAGGTCTTGCTGTACCTGACTCATACTTTAATCTCTCCTGCTATGCCCTGGGCTCAGTACAAAATCTTCTTAGTAGGAAATTACTAAAATGACGTATTTTTTTCAGATAACATGGCTGGAGAAACCATTTCTAGGACGTTTGTACTTCTGGAAAAAATACTAAGATTATACTAAAAGGTAATTATTTTTGCTAAAATCCCCATATAAATATATGTGGAGAACTGTGGATGAGATCATCTTTAGAGAACTCATAACTTGTTATAAAGTTGAAGCAGAGACATACACTGAGGTTAATATGTTATTATTAATGATCACAAGAGAAGGTAGGCATTGATAAAGTCACTAGCTAAAAATACTAATAAAAACTATAAAATAATATTTACTGGATGGTTACTACATGCTGGCTATGACACTTTGTCACCATTATCGCCGGGGAACACAGCCAATCCCATAATGATATCAGCAGGACTTGAACAGTTCTATCTAGCTTGGGAATATATTCTCTCAACATTCTACTGCACCACCTTGAGACTGTAAGTGGGAACATCTTATAAGAGGTCAAGAATTGTAGGAATGTAAGAGGTGTCAGGCTGAAAACCTATATACCTCATTTTCTGAGTAATAGCCAACTGGGTACTTCAGAATATTATGTGGATGTACCCTCATCCTATAAGGATTTCTCAACAAAATTCATCACCTAACTGGAGCCCAAAATCACTGCTCCTAGATGGAAAGGGAATAAAAAAATATGCAGCTATAAAGTGAGTTCCTGACTCAGCAGAGAATAAATACCAGTTTGACAGACCCTTAACTTCTTTACAGCAGCGGAACATGACACTAGAGAGGAAAGAAGTTTAAGGAGAGAAGGAGAAAGATCAACCTGATTTAGCATCACCATTTGTATTCCCTGTAAAGTTTTAAGGCCTGAGCCACACATCAGAAGGTCCAAGGGTCCTCATCGTCTATGGCTTGAAGTTTAATGCTATTGCCAAGAACCAACTGGGCATCAGTAACTGTTACCTGCAAAACCCTGATGGAAAGTGTGAACTAAGAGGCATTCATCCATTCAGAAGGACCATAATTTTATAAAAGGTAGTTAGCATTGGCAGGTGAGCCATAATATAGCTGACCTTCAATCATAAATCAAACAGCAGGTAGAAAAACCACTGGACAATATATCTCCTGCCACCAGGTTGCCCATAAAATACAGCACACTTCCCTGGGCAATCACGGATGGATAAAACAGCATGCTGTTTATATCATCTCCGAACCTCTGGGTTGGACTGAAATGAAAATCTTTGGTAATCTTTCCACCCAAAAAAGCTTTGCTCTTGGGTATACTGACATGTCAGCATCTGTATTAATGCCCCAACTGCAAACCAACGTCTGAAGCCACTCACTGCTCTAAAAAATAGAAGGCAGTATTCAGCAGAAACGGCTTCTCCAAAGCTCCAAATGAAATGGTCCAAGTTTAATGATCCGAACAGAGAGACTGATTTGTTTCTTACCATATCAAAGGCAAAGAGATCATTTACAACTTGTAGTTTCTATGCCCTCATTCATCAAAGCTACACATCTCTGTAGCAGAGTTCATAATTTCAAAAGATGGGCTTCATTTCTTCATCAGATTTTGTTGCCCATGTACTATGTGCTGGTACTGATGATACAAAGACAAATAAGACAACTCCCATCCAGCCATTTAGATGCTTATAGCAAGAAAATAAATGTTCGTAATAGTCATCCACTGGATTTTCAGGTCTGTACATCACATTTGGGGGCCTAAACAAAGTATTCAGTTCTTTCTGGGAGTGGGGCAAGAAAAATCTTCATAGAGGAGGTAAGGTTTATCTGAGTATTTTAAAATGTGGACGAGATTACCTTGTAGAAAAATGAGATGTGAAAGTCATTCCAGCAGAGAAAGCTACAAGAACAAGGGCAGACACATGACATGTTAGGAAAGCTGTCAGCAGTTGGCAGAGCTACAGATAGCCTGTGATATGGGGAGGTGTGAGATAATGCTAAAAAGAAGCTGGAGTCAAATCATGGAAAAGTTAGGCTAATGAACGTAAACCTTGTAATTCACAGGGGAGCCGCATGAAATTATAGATAACTGGCCTCATGCTAGGAGATTATAATTTACTAAGTCTGGGATGGGAGCAGAGAATCTATGTTGTCAAAAACACCCCCCACAATCAGCTAATACAGACCTGTAGCACGTCTTTAAAGAGTTTCAGCAAGAAAGAAACAGGATCGGATTTAGATTTTAGATAGATCTTTCCAGTAATAGACTAGAATACAAATTTGAAGGGGTACGGACTAAAGCCAAGGAGGTCCTCTTAAGTCATCGTTATATTGCTATACACTTGGGATGAGAAACTGATGTTTAGAGAGGTTAAGTGACTTCCCCAAATCAGTATAACTGGTAACAGAGGCAGAATTTAAAACAAGGTCTTTCTCATTCTAAAATCTGAGCTCTTTTATCGTATTATGATGTACTGTACCCCATGGCTGAAAGAATGATAAAATGGCTAAGTTTTAGCTCAAGGGGTTAGAAGCAAAGGAAATCAACTCTGGCCAATTGAAACACCTAAAATAGCAAAGACAGGTGATCACAGGACACAGATATACAGTGGTTGAAAGTGGCTCTTTTGATGATTAGAATTCAATTCTCTAACACTCCTTTAATTCAAGTGCTGCATAACTGAAACGCATTTAACTGGCATCGTATACCAGCAGATAATTAGAAAAGTGGTAGGTACATTAAGCACATTGTCCTCTACTGGCTGCGCTGTGATGTAAAATTTGACTCAAGAAAACAATAGCTATGACTAAAAATTACTAATAAAATGGGCTTTCCCTGAACTAGGCTCTCAGTTTGCATAATCTCATATAACTATCACAAGAACTTTATGAAGTATGTAGTATTAACCCTAGGGTTTTTTTTTCTTTTTTTGACTTTTAATTCTTTTTTCCCCATCTACATTGAGGTATAATTGACAAAAATTCTGACACACAATGTGATGACTTGATATACATATACATTGTGAAATAATTACCACAATCAAGCTAAGCACTTCTATTATCTTACATAGTTACCTTTTCATGTGTGTGGTAAGAATGTTTACTCTCTTAGCAGATTTTAAGTATACAAGATATTATTAACTATAGTCCCCATGCCCTGCATTAGATCCCAGAACTTACTTATACCTGAAAGTTTGTATCTTTTGACTAACGTCTCCCCCATTTCCTCCACTCCTCAGACCCTGCTAACCACCAGTCTACTCTCAGCTGCTTCCATGAGCTTAACTTTTTTTTTTTTTTTTTTTTTTTTTAGATCTTACATGTAAGGGAAATAACACAGTTGTCTGTGTCTGGCTTATTTTACTTAGCATCATGTCCTCCAGATTCATCCGTGTTGTCACAAATGGAAGGATTTCCTTCTTTTTTTATAACTGAATGAGATTCCATTGTGTGTGTGTGCATATGTGTGTATGTGTGTGTGTGTGCATATATGTATCTCACATTTTCTTTATCCATTCATCTGTTGCTGGACACTTTGGTTGTTTCCATGTCTTTCCAATTGTGAATAATGCTTTAGTGAATATGGGAGTGTAGATATCTCTTCAAGATACTGATTTTATTTCCTGTGGCTATATACCTACAAATGGGATTGCTGGGCCACATGGCTATTTTTCAACTTAAGAAAGCAAAGCCCAGAGAGGTTCAGTAACACTCAAACCACATAGCAACAGTTGGAAGTAAACCTCCATCTGACTCTGAAGCCTCTTTTCTCCATTTTTTCATAATCATTCCGTTTTACAACAGTCTAGTTGTGGGCCATTGCCCACCTAGCCCAGCCTATAGAGTCTCTGCCATCTTAAGTGACTGCTCAGTGACTATAGGTGCCAGATTACTTATATTCAAATGTTCTTTGAAACTTTTGTGTTTGTCACACATCGGGACACTTTTCTGTTTACCCTATTTTATTTTTCCATTAATATTAAAGAGGAAAGAAGGGCAGTAGCATACACCACCTGTAATATATAATAGATATGTCCCTAGGAACATGTGAAAAGGGAAAAAAAGATATGTCCTTTCTAAACTAACCATGCCAATGTCCTCATTGGAACGGTTTACCAATTACGAGTCCAGAGGGTAAGACTAGATTTCTTTGGCTAAGCTGTTAATTCCTAGAATTAGAATTAAAACTTCCCAAACTCTGAGACCTCTAACAGATTTCACCCTTGGTGCCGACTGTGTTTAATCTCTTCATTCAACAAGTATATATTGAACACCTATTACGACCACACCCTGAGAATGGCACAGTGAATGAACCAGAGACTCTGCTGCTAAGGAGTCATTCTAGTAACTGCTTGGCCCAGGAGTAGCAACATGAAGGCAACTATCACACTTTATTGTGGGCATGGTTACGAAGGGCATAGGGAACATGCGTTTGCCATTTTTAACCCAAGTTACAGTCTTGTTGAAGAGAGAGAACTGACGTCACTTGATTTTCTATTCCTTGTACTTTACAGAGCCAGAAACACATAGGTTATCCCATGAATATTTGTTGAATGAGTGAATGACCCAGAGAGATCCATGTCTATTTTTGTCTGGACGACTCTGCCACCAGCCAGCATACCACTTTTCATGAGAATCTGGCCCAAAGGGAACTATGTGTTAGTGTGTGGGGTCTCGTGGAGGGAAGATAACCTGAGCTATTTATGCAAAGGGCCTACCTTTGCCTGAAGGCCCCTCTATCTTCAACATCCCAATGGCCTTATTCTCAAAGACAAACACAGGAGACCCTTTGGGACAGGAGACACAGATTCAGAGAACAATGAATGCCCTTCTTTTATTCAACCATTCCACCTCTATTGATTATCTGCCAAACATGGTGCTGGGCACCGAGCAATCTAATAGTGACCAGGACAGTTTGTGTTGGAGGACCTTACAAGCTAGTGGGTGAGAAATAATTGTAACAGCAAACATGTATTGAGTGCTCAGCATCTGAACTCCACCAAGCATCTAAGGAATCCTATAAGGTAGATGGTATTATCTAACCATGTTTCTCGGTGAGAAACCTCAAATAGATGGGAAACTTTGCCCGAAGTCACACACAGCTATGCATGGTACACCCAGGACCACCATTTACAGATACGTAACACCATAACCCATGTGCTTAACTAGGATTACACAGCTGCCCCCCACAGATACCTCTGGGCACATGCTTTTGAGGGCCAGTAGAGCCAAGATGTCAAAAGCGAGACTGCCTGGGTTCAAGCCTTGCCTTTGCTACTTGGCAATGTATTTAGTCTGTGTCTTTTTCTTTTCTCACAAGCATGGGTAATAACAGCACCTTATTCAGAGCATTGTTAAGAATACTGTGAATTAAGGAAATGCTCAAAGTATTTAGATGCTCACTAGTAAATGCTAGCCTGTTCATTAGGGCAATGGCTTTTCATTCCTCTGAAATGGGTTTTGGTGACAGCCCTGTTGGTAGGGGTAAACATCAGAATGGAGAAGACGTTTTCTTTCTTGCATATCTCAGGGGCTGAGTTATTAACTTTCCTAAAACTGAAAGAAGCATCAGACTCTATCTTCATGCATAGAAGCAGTTAGCAAGGGAGGCAATTAGCGCTGCCCCCACCATTTTATGCCTTAAATCTGTCCTTCCCACCTAAAAGCTAATAAAAACAAATCTTCCCACTACATCTGCTCCATGTTTGGCTTTCTCTCTCAGTAACATGGACTCAAAGAGCTAAGAGCACACCGGGGCACATACATGTTGTCAGAGGGAAGGCCAAAGTTTATTAAGGACCTCATCAGATCAAGGGTTTTTTACCAAAACAAACAAACAAACTTGGGCATATTCAATTCACACTAAAACTTTTAAAATTTCCAGAAACATCAGATCATTTTTAAAGAATTGTAATTTAGCTTATTTATAGATTATTGCTCAGGATGACTTTTTAAAAATTCTGAGCTTTCATTTGTTTCCTGGTGTGATACGCTGAGTTTTCATTTCTTGGTGGGACTAAACAATAATAATAGACAACCTAGAGCATGTAATAGTGACACAAATTAACTTTCATTCAAGAAAGCTGAGTAGAGATTTTAAAATAAAGGCAGAAATAGAAAAAATCTCTAAAATCTTCAGACTAAGGAAATTAGGCAGCCCACCATGAATGCTCAGAAGAAAAATGTATAAGAGTACGTGTGTGCACATGTGTGTTCATGTTTACACATGCATGGTGTGGGTATACACGTGCAATCACACATACGCACACGGATATATCCACATAGTGGAGTCAGACTGGGTCAGAGAGCCCTCTGCATGTGTTAAAGAGGGAGAGGAGCTAAATCACACAGTAATCGCACAGTGTGCTTGTCAGTCATGAGGTCATAAGAGATCTGAAATAATTAGATGGGAATTTGGGGGGGCAATTATCATACCTATTATCTTTTATTGGTCATTTACTAGGCTACTACTCACTCTATATAAGTGACTTAAAATTTTCTTTAAAACCCTGAGTAATAGCAATTAAAATTTTCATTTTACACGTAAGGAAAATGAGTCTCAGGTTGAAACAGGATTTGAATATAGGCTTCAATGGCTCTAAAGCCCCACTTTTTTTTTTTTTTAAATAAAACTCCAGTGGTCGCTGTTCTCTTAACATTATCAGCTGTGGTGCTTAGAAATTTCTCTGGCAATAAGCTCAAATAGGATTAATACGTAGGAGAGAAAAATATTTTTTTAATTAGGTGTATTTAGCAATAGCTAAAGACTTCAAGGTGGACCCAATCATCAAATATGTTTTGAAAAGTCAGCAGGTTTTCACGAAGGCTGTTGTAACACACCTATGATCTATGGCTTGCCTCGAGCACTACCTTCCAATTACCCAGTCTGGTATTTCTATCTATTTTTTAAAATATATTTCCACTAGTCCCTCTCTTCCAACCAAGGCACTCAATAAATATTTGTTGAATGAATGTTGAAGGAGGGTAGAAAAAAATAATTCAAGGGTCATGGAATAGCTTCATGAATTTTACAGTTTTATTTCATTGATCTTTTTGAAAAACACTCTCATAAAGGCGGATTCAAATGAGTGAGACTTGAAATTCTGTAAAGAAACAAAGCAGTGAACCCCAGGATAGTATAATTTGTGTTTTCTCAATGAGATCCCAAGGATAGAGCCTTACTGTATATTGTATTAGTTAGAATAATGCTAGCTGCTATAATCAATACATCCCAGATTTCATTAACTTAACCCCAAGAAAGTTTATTCCTGTTTGGTGTTGAGTTTTTCTCCATAGAGTAGTTCAAGGATCCAGTCCCTACAGTCCTATAGCTTGGCATCCAAAAGGGTTTCAGAGACAGATAAGGAGGAAGAGGGAGGGAAAAAGATAAACCTACTTCTTTAAAACCCTGGCTCAGAGCAATCCACATCATTTTCACTCACATACCACTAGACAAATATAGATCATGGCCAGATCACACAAGGAAAGTTGAAAAAATATAGTCCCTGATAGGCAAGCTTCCCGCCCCCTGCTCCCCCAAAATAACTGCACTGTAGAAGGGGAAATACTACTCTCTGGTAGACTCTGCCATTCCTACATCCCCTACATATGCCTAGACTCTCAAGGGAGAATGCAACTTACCACCTATTCCAAGAACTGTATTAGATTCTTCTCATATATTAATTTAATCTTTCCAAAAGCTCTATGAATTATTATCCTGACTTATCAGAAAAATAATTTGAGTCAAGGGGAGAGATATGACTAGCCCACCGTGATGTAGCTGGTTAGTTTGAAAGAACATGGATTTAAATCTAGCACAGTCTGATTACAAAGCACGTCCTCTATCCACTGAACTGAAAGAGGATTCACATTACCAGGATTTGCCTATTTCTTCAAAAGAATCTGAGTTTTTAGCTGAATTGACACTTTACATTATTGGATTGGACTGGGCTTTAAAATATATTGGACAGGTTTTTCCCCCTGATTAGCAGGTGAGAGTCTAGGGAAGATGTTTAAATTACTTATCCATGTATATATTATATATTATATATAAATATGTCCAGCAGAGTCTGGTACATTAGATACCAGCTGAATGGCCTGCAATGATTCCTCCATTCTCTTAGAGTAGTCCCATTCACGGAAGTGAGACCCATGGTCATAGTTGTGTTTTATGATTATGTTCCTCTGCCCAAAGCTGACAGTCTAGGAACGGACTCCTGATAAAATATGGGCCAGTAATACTTTCTTCTCCCTTTAGATGTGTTTTGCTCTGTTTGAACTGGATATGAGAGAGTCAGCCTTTGGTGGTAAGAGCCACAATATGACACCAGGAATTTTCCAGAGGCCATTTACCTCAATCTGGAGAGGAAACTATTGTTTGTCTTTTTTTTTTTTTAAAGATTTTATTTATTTATTCGACAGAGATAGAGACAGCCAGTGAGAGAGGGAACACAAGCAGGGGGAGTGGGAGAGGAAGAAGCAGGCTCATAGCAGAGGAGCCTGATGTGGGGCTCGATCCCATAACGCCGGGATCACGCCCTGAGCCAAAGGCAGACGCTTAACTGCTGTGCCACCCAGGCGCCCCTTGTTTGTCTTTTTTTTTTTTTCCCCAGTAACAGCTTTATTGTTTTATAATTCACATACAATAAATTTCGTATTTTAAAGCACACAGTTCAGGGATTCTGGGTAGATTCAGAGTTATACAACTATCACCACTAATTCTACAATATTTTTATCACCCCAAAATGAAACCCTGTACTCATTAGCAGTCCCTTTCTTTACCTGTAAACCACTAATAGACTTTCTGTCTATGATTTGGCCTATTCTAGATATTTCATGTAAGTAGAATCACATGAGGAAGCCAATCTTTAGTACAAGTGACTAAAGCTGGCAAAGAAAGAGAAGATAAGAAATAGGTGGGGAATATATACGTATAGCTACACACACACACACACACACACACACACATATAAGAATATAGAATAGACATATTCTTATAAATCATATATTCTTGTATTCTCCTCTAGGATTTTGATGGATTCCTGTCTCACATTTAGGTCTTTCATCCATTTTGAGTCTATTTTTGTGTATGGTGTAAGAAAATGGCCCAATTTCATTCTTCTGCATGTGGTTGTCCAATTTTCCCCACACCATTTATTGAAAAGACTTTTTTCCATTGGATATTCTTTCCTGCTGTGTCAAAGATGAGTTGACCATAGAGTTGAGGGTCCATTTCTGGGTTCCCTATTCTGTTCCATTGATCTATGTGTCTGTTTTCGTGTCAGTACCATGCCGTCTTCATAGTCATATCATCAAGCTTTGTAACATAGCTTGTAATATAACTTTGAATATAGCTTGAAGTCATATATTTCTATATCTATTCTGTGTTTCGCTAATCCTTTCACCTAGAGAAATCCTGTCTATGCTTTAAGATCAAACTCATGTGCCACTTCCTCTCTGAGGCTTTTGACCTTGCCACTACCTGAGGCAGAGTTAATCATCCCATCCTCTCTTCCTATAGTAATATAGTCATACTTTTGGCATAGTATTGAACACATCAGATTTCATGCATCATCCCTCATGAGATTACAGCTCTGTGACAGTAGGCTAGAACTCAGCAGAGCATCTAGTAAATGGTGGATGTCCAAGAATTTTTTTGTTGACCCTAAAAATACATGAAGGAATAGTGCCTGGCACCTAGTAACCACACACAAATATTTGTTCAGTTCAATTAAATTAGGTTATCACAAATGACATATAAAATAGTTAGGGGTGGAAATCTATTATCAAAAAAAAAAAAAAGTCAGACTTTGAAAAATCAGAGACAGACTTGTCCAAGGAAACATATGAAGGAAATGATAAACCTGAGTCCAGCAAGGAAATGTACCTTCTGATCGCTAGTTCAGTGCTTTTTCCATTTCAACATGCTACCTCAAAAATTTATAAGAAAGAAAAAAGAGCTCAAATGCAAAAGAGAAAACTTAGAATCAGATTAATGGTTGACTGATATGGTACTTTCTTTGGGTCATTTATCATTAAATGAGGCCAACTGGTTGCTTTTAGAATTACCACTGCTTTCATAGACTTTCTCTCTTCTGGCCTCTCTACCTCGAAGACTCTTAGAATAGGTGAGGATGGGTATTTCTTGTACAAAACCTCACAGCTTTGAGGAAAAAGCCTGTCCTGGTTTCATGCTGGTCATTAGGCGGATGTTGTGACTTGACCAAGGTGCGTAGCTAATCAGAATAGGTCAAGGACTAGAAACCACATCTCTATCTTCCCAAGACAGTGCTCTTTCTTTAGCTGACATACAATAGCCATGGTAAGGTGACAGATGCCCCTGTAAAATTAAAGGGCAGTCTTTTGTAAAAATTAAAGAAGAAATAGGTTAAAAAATGTAAATACAGTATTAAGGAGGGCACTTGTTGTGATGAGCACTGAGTGTTATACGTAAGTGATGAATCACTAAATTCTATCCCTGAAACTACAATTGCACTATAAATTAACTTACTGGAATTTAAATAAAATCTTGAAACAAAGAATGTAAATAGTTGCAAATGCAGCAAATTTCATTTTTGGTTTTTACCTCTACGATTGGTATAAATGTCGATAATTATATTGCTCTTACAATAATTTGTTTCAAGTTGGAGGCTTCCAGGTTTGATCAAGTTCACAAAAACTTGATGTACAGATTTCTGAAATAGTTGAGGGCCAAATTTCCAACTATTTGTCCAAAGTTCCAGTACTTTGAAAAATGCTATCTGATCTTGGCATTCATTTTCCATTATAAAGTTGATGTTTTCAACGTGAATTTTTTTTTATTAAATACTTTCACAGAAAGATCAAAGAGTATTCCCCACCAAATTGCTTCCAACTACAGTGTCTCAATCATCACCATTCCCTTGTTATAACGAGAAAGTGAAAAATATGGCTGATGACTAACCAGAGGAAAGGAAATGAAAGCCCTTACAGATACCACTATGCATAGGTATTTTAATACAACTATATCATTTAATCCACACACTACTATAAGATGAATATAATAGTCCTCATTTAACTATGAAAAACTATGAGGCTCATAGAACTTAAATGCCTTCCATCCTTCTTACATCCAAAAAATTAGAGACTAGTGATCTTTCTACTCTATCACAATGAAAGCTTACTTTATAATGTAAGACAAGGAACAAAGACAACATAAAGAATCCCACCATAATGAAACTATTCTTTAGAGTTATTCTCTAGTTGTAATTTTCCAGTATTTTTCTGGCAGTGAACTCCATGAACAATAATTCCTCAAATTGTCCTATGCCATTCATTCATTCAACCAACATTGAGTGCCTTACTCTGTGCCAGTACTACAGGGAAAATAGTTTTTGAAAAACGAAAAGACAATATATGATGAAAGGGAATCTTCTGATGTGAATACAATCCCAGATCTGTCAGAAATGCTAGGGGAGGGGTGCCTGGGTGGCTCAGTCAATTAAACGTCTGCCTTCAGCTCAGGTCATGATCCCACGGTCATGGGATCCTGCCTCACACCAGGCTCCCTGCTGAGCAAGGAGCCTGCTTCTCCCTCTCCCTCTGCCTGCTGCTCCCCTTGCTTGTACTCTCTCCGTCAAATAAAATCTTAAAAAAAAAAAAAAAAGACAGACAGACAGACAGACAGGCTAGAGGAAAACTGTATCCTAGCCTATTTCCTCCTAAAAATTTATGCCAGAATATTGATTCTGACAGAGCCCGTATTATCACTGTTGACAAGATAAATTTGATAGTAAAGCAAAATGAACCATGTTTTAAAGACATCTGAAATGTCTAATGTATTTTCAAAATTAGAACAAAGCATGCCTCAAACTTTATTAGTGATACTAACTTGGCAACTTATTGCCAAATGTCAACTGAAAATGCATTCACCCATTCGCCCCTTCATCCAACTAACTATAATTTAACTGTTAATAACAATAACTACCAATCCTTTCTAGTTTCCTATGCATCAGAAATTGTTCTAAATGCTTAGAATTTAGAACTAGAATTCCTACAAGTCTCAGAGGTAAGTACTGTTATGATCTCCATTTTAGAGATAACATAGGACTAAGCAAGTTACCTAAGATCACAATTTGTCAAAATTGAGGCAGTTTGGCTCCAGGATGCTTTAAACCACTATACCACCCTGCCTTTTGAAGGTATATTAATATCTACTTTAGATCAGGCACTGTGCCAATTTAAAGAGAAATCACAATGAAGACGACATGGTTGCTGTCTTCAGGGATCATCCATCCTGCAGAGAAGACAGAATCCACAAGCAAGTACACAATGTGACAAGTGTTACAACAGAGGAAATACAAGTGGCTACTGGAACATATATTGAGGAATAAGTTGTTGCCAGAGGAGAGCTAGGAGAGGACAGGTGAGTGCTGTCTGTAATATGATAGCCTTCTACACAATATGAATGCAGGTAAATTAGATAATTAGACCCATGCTAAGGCCAGCCTGTGAACTGTAGTATACAGCAGTAAAGAAAGAAGAGAGAGAGAGCTATTAGTGACAAATGATGGTGCAGGTGGTTGCCTGAGCACTATTTATGGAAGAGTTGTGCTGTGATATGGGGGAACAGAAGGTGTGGGATGAGGGGGATGCAGAGGAAAGAAACCTGCAGCTGTAGGACCAGAAGAATGGAAACATAGTGAGAGGCAGATGGGAGTTAGCAATGTGCCATCAAACAGAGTGAATCAGCAGAAAGATGGAGTACTTTATCATTACATTTCTAATGCTAAACTTCTGCTGGAACATTTCTTGTATACTTTCTCAAATGATTATTCACAGGACTTCTAGAAAACATTTATTGGTGGAATAATAATTTTACATAGGGGGTGTGTGTGTGTGTGTTTTCTCCCATAATTTGCTTTATTTTTTTTTAAAGATTTTATTTAATTATTAGAGAGAGAGAGAGCACGAGTTGGGAGGAAGGGCAGAGGGAGAGGGAGCAGACTCTGCACTGAGCAGGGAGACTGACATGGGGCTCCATTCCAGGGCCCTGGGATCATGACCTGAGCTGAAGGCCGATGCTTAACCAACTGAGCCACCCAGGCACCCCTCCCATAATTTGCTTTAAACTAGAGCTACCATCTTGAAACTTCTTTCCAAGTTAACTGGTATCCCTTAATACAACTGAATTCTGCAGTCATAGAGTGGAATAGTTACAAGGAACCATGTGGCCAAGTTCCCCTATTTTCATCATAATCATATTAACTTGTCATCAAATATTTTTTCATAAATAAAAAAAGAAAGCCAAGAAGTCCACACAGAATCAGAAACCCTAAAATATGGTTTGTACAATATTATTATGTATTAGATTATGCTCCCCCAAACTGAAGTCCCATGTTGAAGTCCTAATCCCCAGTACCTCAGAATGTGGCTATATTTAAAGATAGGGCTTTTAAGAGGTGATTAAGTTAAAATGAGTCCATTAGAGTGGGCCCTAATTCAGTATGACTAGTGTCCTTATGTGAAGGGGATATTTGGACATAAGAAAAATGAGGACTGCATATGCATAGAGGAAAGACCATTTGAGGACACAGTAAAAGACGGTCGTCTACAAGTCAAGAACGGAGGCCTTAGAAGACTCCAACCCTGCTGGCTCTTTCTGGCCTCCAGAACTGTGAGAAAATAAATTTGTGTTGTTTAAGCCACACAGTCTGTAGTATTTTGTTTTGGCTGCCTGAGCAAATCAACACAAGTATACTCTTATATTCATACCATCCCTGCTTCCCTTCCTCCCATCAGTTACAAAGCACTTTCATGCATATTACTCTATTTGAGCTTCATAGCATCCTCGTTAAGGAGGCAGGATAATGACTAGCCTCACCACCTGGATAAAACTGAGTTTATAAGTTACTCACATACTACTGGAAATAACTAGAATAGTTTCAAAGCTAGTACCCTCTAAACATAACTCAACTATCTCCCAGCACTGTAAATACATGTGGATTGGATGGAATAAATATAAAAAACAAAAGAGGGATACTTATTAAATTGGCTAACAAAATGAATAAAATAAATAAAACCTAACAGCAACAACAGAAAACCAGTAAAATTATACCCAAACCCTAAAGTTTATTAATCCCAAATACTGACAATCTTGTTTTGCCAGGGTCTTTTAGGTCCCACTTTCCATCTTCCAAAGCAAGGGTAAAGGGGTGTGTACTGAGAGGGTACAAGAAAGTGACATGGGAAGACCCTGAACTCACCTCTTCCATGGACATACCAAATATATACTTACTTATTTATAAAGCAATTCCTCCTAAAAAAACAACTGAGGACTGACTGAATAGCTTCTGCCCAACAAAGGAAAGAGGCCACATAGAGAATAGTAAGAGAGATGGAGACATGGAAACAACAGAAATTTCCACACCCAGTGCTGCACATTTGATAATGTAGAGAGGAACAGAATCTGAGTACCCTAGCCAGCCTACCACATCAGTGAGCCAGACCTGTAGCCCACACCAGCCCAAGCTGTCCCAGCAAGGTGGCCTCAGCACTGTACATAGTAGGACCTCTGGTCAGTGCTCATTACAGCTCCAGCCATTTCTAGCCATGGTGACACAGATGCGAAGCACCCCAGAACACTCCAAGTCCACACTACCTCAGCTCCAGATGACTTGCTAGGGCACCCCTGGTGCACAGTGTCCTGGGATTTCTTCGGCACATGCCCACTTTGGCACTGTACAACTCACTAGGATGCCCCCTGTGCAGAGTATGCTGGGACCGTGCCCACCTCAGCTCCAACTGTCTCATCAGGGTGCCCTTTATGAGGAGCACCCCAGGATACCATGGCCTGCACCCTGCCTCAGTTCCAATCAGTGTGCCAGCGCACCCACTGCACAGAGTGCCCTGAGACCCCCTGGCTTACACCCACTTTGGCTTCAGCTGTCTTGTGAGGGTGCTCTCTGTGCAAAGAGGCTCAGAAATGCTCTGGCCCATGCTGACTTCAGCTCTTCCATCCCACCAGGAGAGCCCCAGAAGAGTGCCCAAGGACCCCCAGGCCATGCCAGCCACAGCTCCGGACAGCCAGCCAAAGGCACCAGGCATATACGGCCCATACAAGGGATGAACACACATAAGAACTGCCCTTCAAATTCAAGAGAAGTCATTTTTCTCCCTAATTCATAGAAACACAGAAAGTAAAAAAAAAAAAAATGAGGTAACGGAATATTTTCCAGCTGAAAGAACATAAAACCTCAGAAAAAGATTTAAATTAAATAGAGATAATGAAACTACCTAATGAAGAGCTAAAAGCAATCGTCATAAAGAAACCCACTGGACTGCAGACAAAGTGGATGAATTCAAGGAAAATTCAACAAAGAGATAGGAAATATTAAAATGGACTAATCAGAGTTGAAGAATACAAAACTGAAATGAAAAATACAGTATAGGGAATAAACAGTAGATTAGAGGAAGCAGAAGAACGGATCAGTGACCTGCAAGATGGAATAATGGAAAGTACCCAAGCTGAACAGCAAAAAGAAAAACAACAAAGCTAAGGATAGGTTAAAGGATCTCTTGGGTATCAAGCAAACACTCACATTTTTAGAGTCCCAGAAGGAGAAAAGAGAAAGGGCCAGGAAATTATTTGAAGAAATAATAGCTGAAAACTTGCCAAATGTGAGGAAGGAAACAGATATCCAGGTGTGGGAATCACGGAGAGTTTCAAACAAGATGAAACCAAACAGATTCACACCACATCATAATAAAAATGTCAAAGATTAAAGATAAAGAGATAATTTGAAAGGCAAAAAGAGAGAAGCAAACAGTTATGTATAAGGGAAACCCCATAAAGCTATTAGCTGATTTTTCAGCAGGCACCGTACAGGCTAGAAGAGAATGGCATGATATATTCAAAGTTCAGAAAGGGGGAAAAAAACCAACAACAACCTATAACCAAGAATATGCTACCTGGCTAGGTCATTATACAGATTGCAGGATAGATGAAGAATTTCTAAGACGACAAGAGTTAAAGAAGTTTATTGTCACTAAATCAGCCTTACAAGAAATGCTAAAGTGACCTCTGTAAGTGGGCAAACAAAGGCAACAATTAAAAGTAAGAAAACTATAAAAGATAAACAGTCCATAAAAAAAGTAAACATACAGTAAAGGTAATAGAACAATCAGTTATAAAGCTAGTATGAAGGCTAAAAGACAAAGGCAGTAAAGTCAATTAAATCTAAAAAATTCAAGGAAACCACAAAAGAAAAAGATGTAAAATATGACAACATATACATAAAACATGGACAGATGAGTAAAAATGAAGTTCTTCTAGAATGTGTTTGAACCTAATTTAGATTGCTATATACTTAGTATGTTATTTATGAATCCTATGGTATTCACAAACCAAAAATCTGTAAAAGATATTAAAAAAGTAAAGAGAAAGTCAAGCATAACACTAAGGAAAGTCATCAAATCATAAGGAAAGAGAGCAAGAAAAGAAGGAACAGAGAAGCACTACAAAAGCAACTAGAAAACAACTGTTTAATGGCAATAAGTACATACCTACCAAGAATTAGTTTAAATGTAAATCTAAATGCTACCATCAATAGACACAGGGTGATGGAATGGATGGAAAAACGAGAATCATCTATATGTTGCCTACATGAGACTCACTTCAGACCTACATACAGACACATAGAGGCTGAAAATGAAAGGATGGAGAAAAGCTATGTCATGCAAATGGAAGAGGAGAAAAAGCCAGAATGGTAACACTTATATCAACCAAATAGACTTCAAAAGAAAGACTATAAGAAGAGACAAAAAAGAGCATTACATAATAATAAAGGAATCAATCCAACAATAAGATATGACAATTGTAAATACCTGTGTGCCCAACATTGGAATATCTAAAAACATGAGGCAAATATTAACAACATATAGGAAGATAATGCCAGTAAAACAATAATGGTAGGGGACTTTAACACCCCCCACTTATGTCAATAAATAGATCATTGAGGCAGAAAATCAATAAAGAAACAGTGTCTTTGAAAGACATATTAGACCAGATGGACCTAACAGATATATATAGAATATTCCATCTAAAAATAACAGGATACATCCTTTTCAAATGGACATGGAATACTCTCCAGGATAAATCACATTTTAGTACACAAAAGTGTCAAAAATGTTAAGATTGAAATCATAGCGAGCATCTTTTTCAGACCACAACAGTATGAAACTAGAAATCAATTACAAGAGGGGTGCCTGGGTGGCTCAGTCGGTTAAGCATCTGCCTTCGACTCAGGTACTGATCCCAGCCAGGGTCCTGGGATCGAGCCCTGCGTTGGGCACCCTGCTCAGTGGGGAGCCTGCTTCTCCCTCTCCTCCCTGCTCGTGCTCTCTCTGGCTATCTCTGTTGCTATCTCTCTCTCTCAAATAAATAAATAAAATCTTAAAAAAAATAGAATCAATTACAAGAAAAAACTGGAAAAAAACCACAGAAACATGGAAGCTAAACATCATGCTACTAAACAACCAATGGCTCAATGAAGAATTCCACAAGAAAATTGTAAAAATACATAGATATGAGTGAACATTAAAACATAATGGTACAAAATCTTTGGGACAGTGAGAAAGCAATTCCAAGAGGAAAATTTATAGAGATACAAGTCTACCTCAGGGAACAAGAAAAATCTCAAATAAGCAACCTAACCTTACATCTAACAGAGCTGGAAAAGAAGAATAAACAAAGTCCAAAGTTAGAAGAATGGAAATAATAAAATCAGAGCAGAAATAAGTGAAATAAAGACTAAAAAATAAAATCAGAGAAAACGATCAATCAAACCAAGAGCTGGTTCTTTGACAAGTAAAACAAAATTAACTTTTAGGTAGACTCATTAAGGAAAACAAAACAAAACAAAAGGAGTAGGACCCAAATAAATAAAATCAGAAATGAAAGAGAAGAAGTAACAACCAACACCACAGAAATACAAAGGATTATAAGAAACTACTATGAAAAATTATATGACAACACATTGGATCCTAAAAGAAATGGATACTAGAAACATACTATCTTCCAAACCTGAGTAAGAAAGAAACAGAGAATCTGAACAGACCCATTTTACTGGTAATGAAATTGACTTGGTAATCACAACTACCAACAATCAAAATCCAGAACCAGCTGGCTTCATGGGTGAACTCTACACCACACATTTAAAGCAGAGTTAGTACCTATTCTCTTTAAACTATTCCAAAAAATAGAAGAGGAAGAAAACCTTCGAAATATGTTTTATGAGGCCAGCATTACCATTATCCCAAAACTAGACAAAGACACTACAAAAAGAGAAAGCTACAGGCCAGCATCCCTGATGAACACAGATGCAAAAATCCTGTGCAAAATATTAGCAAACCTAATTTAACAGTATATTATAAAAATCATCCACCATGATCGAGTGGGATTTCCTGAGAGGGATGCAAGAATGGTTCGATATTTGCAAATCAATCAGTGTGATCCATCACATTAACAAAATGAAGGATAAAAATCATGATCACCTCAATAAATGCAGAAAAAGTATTTTGACAAAATTCAACATCCATCCATGATTAAAATTCTCAACAAACTGGGTTTAGAGAGAACATAATAAAGGCCAGGTAGGAAAAACCCACACCCGACATTATACTCACTGGTAAAAACTGAGAGCTGTTTCTCTAAGATCATAAAGAAGAGAAGGATGTCACTCTCAGTACTTTCATTCCACATAATACAGGAAGTCCTAGTCACAGCCATCAGATGAGACAAAGAAATAAAAGTCATCCAAATTGGTAAGGAAAAAGTTAAACTGTCACTATCTGCAGATAACATGATACTGTATATACATAGAAAACCCTAAAGTCTTCATCAAAAAATTATTATAAGTAATAAATGACTTCAGTAACATTGCAGGACACAAAATTAATATACAGAAAACTGTTGTGTTTTTATACATTAATAATGAAATAGCAGAAAGAGAAATTTTAAAATCCTATTTATAATTGAACCAAAAGAAAAATACCTGGGAATAAACTCAAGGAGATAAAATACCTGTATTCAGAAAACTGTAAAACATTGATGAAAGAAATTGAAGAGGACACAAATAAATGGAAACAAAGACACAGTCCCATGGATCAGAAGAATTAGTATTGTTAAAATGTCCATACTACCCAAAGCAATCTACAGATTCAATGTGGTCTCTATCAAAATACCAATAGTGTTTTTACAGAACTAGAGCAAATCTTAAAATTTGTATGTAACCATAAAATACTCTGAAGAACCACAGCAATCTTGAGAAAGAACAAAGCTGGAGTTATCACAATCCCTGATTTGAAGACATAGTACAAAGTAAAAATAAATATCATAGATCAATGAAACAGGATAGAAAGCCCGGAAATAAATCCATGCTTATAGGGTTAATTAATCTATGACAAAGGAGGCAAGAATATAAAACAGGGAAAAGACATTCTCTTCAATAAATGGTGCTGGGAAAACTGGACAGCTACACGCAAAAGAACGAAACTGGACCACATTCTTACACCATATACAAAAATAGACTCCAAGTGGATTAAAGACCTATCTATAACACCTAAAAGCATAAAACTCGTAGAAGAAAACATAGGCAGTAATCTCTGACATTGGCCTTAAAATCATTTTTTCTAGATAGGTCTCAAGCAAGGGAAACACAAGCAAAAATAAACTTTTGGAAATCTATCAAAACGAAAAGCTTTCTGAAGGAAACCATCAACAAAATAAAGGCAACCTACTGAATGGGAGAAGATAATTGGAAATGATATATTCAATAAGGGGTTAATACCCAAAATATATTTTAAAAAACCTAACACACACACACACACACACACACACACACACACACACACACCAAAAACCAAGAAAAAATAGGCAAAGGACCTGAATAGACATTTTTTCAAAGAGGATATAGAGATGACAGACACAAGAAAAGACACTCTACACTACTAATTATCAGGGAAATTCAAATCAAAATCACAAGATATCACCTTACACTTGTCATAATGCATAGAATCAAAAAGACAAGAAATAGCGAGTGTTGATTAAGGTGTAGAGAAAAAGGAATCCTCATACACTGTTAGTAGGAATATAAATTGGAATAGTCACTGTGGAAAACAGTATGGAGTTTCCATAAAAAATTAAAAATAGGAATACTGTACAATCCAATAATTCCAGTGCTGGGTATTTACCCAAATAAAAAGAAAACACTAAATCAAAAAGATATACACACTCCTATGTTTATTGCAGCATTATTTACAATAGCCAAGGTATAGAAGCCACCCAAGTACCCATCCATCAATAGATGAATAAAGAAGGTGTGATACACACACACACACACACACACACACACACACACACAGGAATATTACTCAGCTATAAAAAAAGGAATGAGATTTTGCCTAGTTAGACCTAGAGGATATTTTACTCAGTGAAATAAGACAGGCAGAGAAAAACAAATACCTTATGATTTCACTTATATAGTGAATCTAAAACAAAACAAAACAAAACAAATGAACAAAGAGAGAGAAGCAGAAACACACCCATAAATACAGAGAAGTGAGGGTTGCCAGAGGGGAATGGGCAAAATGACTGAAGGGGAATGGGGCGTGCACACTTCTAGTTAGGGAAGGAATAAGTTGCAAATATGAATGACACAGTGTAGGGAATATAGTCAGTGGTATTATAATAGCATTATATGGTGACAGACAGTAGCAACACTTGTGGCGAGCATAGCACACCGTATAGAGCTGTCAAATCACTGTGCTGGACACCTCGACATTATATAACAGTGTGAACTATACTTCAATTTTTAAAAAATTGAAAAATGGGGGGAAAAAGCAACTTTAAAGAGTATTTTCTACTCATTAGCCAGACCTAGTAATATATTCTTGCTGTTCCTAACTGTCGTGTATTTTGTTTTGACCAGCAGGCTTGAGGAGTGTCTGAGATATGGTGGCTTCTTTACACCGGGGAGATGTGGTCCTTGTTGGATTCTATGTGTGTAGTTTCAGTGTCCCTTTGATAATTTCAAAGATCAGTTTCTTTACCAGGAGCACTGGCCTTTCTTCTTTGGGAAAGGAGATGTGTGTGTGTGCCAAGCACTGTGATTCTTATCGCAGATGACAAGACAGCACACACCAGGTCACTCATGAGGCTCCATCTTCAATGCTTCTAACTGTGAACATGAAGCTTGCCTCCTGTACATAAATCCATGATGAAAAAGACCATATGCTGTTATATATCAACATAAATTTCCCAAACAAATGTTCATATCTTTGCAGACACAAGGCTTCTGTTCCTCCATCCACAGTAGGGAAATAATATTTTTATACAGGCATACGGTAATAAGACCTAGTTACCTTCAAATTCTTACACTTGTAGTTCACTGCCAACTGTGTCCTGCTCCACCACCAACAGGTGCTCTAGCATAAACCATTTGGATGAGGAGACATGCACCTAAAATGCTGTGAGCTGGTGATCCCGAAAAGCAACTCTCCTCTTAGAAGTAACAGCTTCTCATAAATATCCAAGCCCTTTAATGATATGCTGAAAAGGTTGTGACAAAAGACCCCTGTCCTTGGTGAATTATGTAAAACAGCAAATAGCTTCAAATACAGTTTTTTTTTTTGTTCAGCACTGTCTCAAGTAAGGAACAAACAGCTTCTTCCAATCATCTTAACAGGATGATATTCGATGAGGGTTTGAGGATCAAGGACTCTCATACATTGCAGTACAGGCGTGTTGGTTTTCTATGCAGAAAGTACTTTTATATATGTGTAAATGTTCCTTTTAAAAAATATTTTATTTATTTTAGAAAGAGAGATGGGGAAGGGGCAGAGGGGGAGAGACAGAGAGAATCCCAAGCAGACTCTGCACTGAGCATGGAGCCCGATGCGGGGCTCAACCTCACAACCCTGAGATCATGACCCGAGCCGAAACCAAGAGTCGGATGTTCAACTGAGGCACCCGGGCATCCCTATCGGTAAATGTTCTAAAAGGAGTCTGGCATTTTTTGGGCAGAATGGGAGTTTAATTTTTTTAATTGCATATCCTTTGTACATACATTACTTTTTAATCATCCAGATGTCTGCCTTATTCTAGATAAAGGTTTAATAGAGAAAATGGCTTAAACCTTAGGACAAAAGGAGGGTGGGAGGGAGAAGGGCACAAGACCACTTTCCAATATTTATGAGAAGAACAGGAATTCCTATTTTATGAGCTGAAACAGGAAAAAGGAGAAAGAAAAACACTGTTTCCTATAATTGCTGAATTTTTGTTTCAACTCCTTGATCTTAACACTGCAGCCCAGGTCAATACCCAGTGGACTATCTCCCTTGGAGGCAGAGGCCTGCACGTTAGCTCTACAACATGCTCTTAGAGTTGTTCCCTCACCAAAGCAACCTCTGTTCCTGGGATGGTGATGGGCAACTCAGCTTCTATCGCCAGAAGCAGAGCTGACTATCCTGGTTCTTCTCTAAGTGGTAACAGTCACATGATAGTCACATGTGTCCAACCTGTGTAGCTATGCGGCAGCCTTCCAGGCGGAAGGATCATGGATGTGAATCAGCAGAGGATGCCTATTTCATTGAGTAAAAGCCACATTGCACCCCAGGCTGGAACTTTATTCCCTATTCTGAGTCCCGTTTCAAATTACTGCAAAGGCACATTATCCAGCACGGTGCACTGGAGGTTATGCAATAAGTCCAAGTGATGGCAACACAAAAATACATAAATACAGTACCCGCAATACAAAAAGGCTCCCAATTTGGACAAGATAGATCAATTATTAAATTCACAGAGCGGAAAGTAATTCCAAAACTTAAATCACCATTTTAATTAAAGTTCTAAAGACTTCAAGTCCAAATGTGTCCTCTCCCAAATTAAGTTTTCTTTTTAGCCTCAATCAATCATTGTTTCTTCAGTTGCTGCAGTTTCTGAGGCTTTGATGTTAAATCATTATGACCCTGAGTTTCCCATGAGCCTCACCTTTTAGAATCTAAAGCATCAATAAGGCACAAAAGATTGTTTAGGCACCAGAACAGCATCTAAAAATTTTTAAAATCTTGCATGGAAATCCCCCATCCCAAAACAGTTATCTCAAGCAAAATGATGTTGATGGATAAGTGCATAGTACATTTTTTTTAAAGATTATCTATTTGAGAGCGAGAGCAAGCGAGCACACATGCGTGAGCAGGGGGAGGGGCAGAGGGAGAGGGAAAAAGAATCCTCAAGGACTCCTTGCTGAGCGTGGAGCCCAATGCGGGGCTCAATCCCAGGACCCTGAGATCATGACCTGAGTCAAAATCAAGAGTTGGCTGCTTAACCAAATGAGCCACCCAGGTGCCCCAGTGCATAGTATATATATTTTTAAAGATTTTATTTATTTATTTGAGAGAGAGAGAGAGAGAGAGAGAGTGAGAGCAGGGAGAGTGGCAGAGAGGAGGGAGAAGCAGGGTCCCCACCGAGCACAGAGCACAACGGGCAGCTGGAGCCCAGGATGATGGGATCATGACTGAGCTGAAGGCAGATACTTAACCAACTGAGCCACCCAGGTGCCCCCATAGTACATTTTAAAACCACATTATTATCAACAACCGAAGATCACAGCAGAAATTTGGTTTCATTCCAGGGACAACAGGAAATGGCATGGACGCCGTGAAGAGTAGAAGTGAGGGAAGGGAAAAAGAGACACAGAGAGGGGTTTTATAGTAGTAAAACAAAATAAAAACGGATTTTAAAATGTGGATCTAAACATGATGTCCCAGGTAATATCAAAATGGTTAATAAGATGAAGA
Organism: Ursus maritimus; assembly: GCF_017311325.1. Classification (NCBI taxonomy): domain Eukaryota; kingdom Metazoa; phylum Chordata; class Mammalia; order Carnivora; family Ursidae; genus Ursus; species Ursus maritimus. The sequence continues at coordinate 55,200,805 of NW_024423564.1, read as the reverse complement.
ATCAGAAGCTTTGGTAGAATTGGATTTCAGACAACTTGAACGATTCCCTGGCTGATTGATTTTCTTGAACTCAGTATTACCCAAGAAAAGTGTTATCACACATTAGATACCTTTTAACAATCCCCTCCAGAAGCCTTTATCAGAATGTATCTCTATATCAACAACTTCCTCATACCATCAGGATCAAGTTCAAATTTCTTTTTTTTTTCTTTTTTTTTTTTTTACTATGTTCAGTTAGCCGCTGTAGAGGACATCATTAGTTTGTGATGCAGTGTTCAATGATTCCTTAGTTGTGTATAACACCCAGTGCTCATCACAGCACATACCCTCCTTAATACCCATCACCCGGTTACCCCTTCCCACCACCCCTCTCCCCTCTGAAACCCTCAGTTTGTTTCCCGGGTCCATAGCCTCTCATGGTTCGTCTCCCTGATTTCTCCCCCTTCAGATTTCCCTCCCTTCCCCTATGCTTATGTTCCACATATGAATGAAACCATATGATAACTGTCTTTCACTGCTTGACTTTACTTCACTTAATTCAAAATTCTTAACATTATTAACCAACTTTATGAATAATCCAATCCTTAAAGTTGGGAATCCTGACATGGTCACGGACTTCCCAGGCTTATATGTCCCTCACTATCTCTACTCTTCAATTGGGCTGTGCTCCCCACCAGGCCTTTTAACATGTCTCTGAATTATTACGTGCCAGGCATTTTGCAACCTCATTTTACCAATGAGGAAACAGGCTCAGAGAATCAAGTGACAGCACCAAATCACTCAGCCGGTAAGAAATTTGCACACAAAGTTAAAATGAATTGAAAGCTCATTCTCTTAACTATTTTGCTACTGTGTAGTGGCCTATAATAGCTGAGGCTTGACACCAAAACGTCTGCTCTTTCTAGAATTTAACTATGCCTCCCAGATCATAAACTATACATGTTGATTATATTTAATTATAGTTAGTGCTTTATGTCTAGAATGGAGAGGAGTGCATTTCAATTTCTGGCAATACAGCAGAATAGATAACCTGAAAACACCATCACTATTGAATACTTTCATACTCCCTTGAGCAAGGATGCTTTAAGTTGCTTAGTCTGGGAATAGCTTGTAGAAGGAATTGGGTCAAACGGGATAAAAAGAGTCTTACCGCAAAATGTTTTTGTGTGCTTTCCAATAATACAGACCTAGAAAGTTTTTCAAACTTTCCAGGTAATCTGCCTATTAGAAAATGGTATATAAATGTATGCCTGTGTATGGGTATGTGCATGCATAACTCACCTTGAAAGCAAAGTCTTTTTGTTAAGCATTGAGATGCCAGTTCTCTTATTTTGTTAATTTGAAAAATGCCTCCTGTGTACCTTCCCAGTTTGCATACCATTGCCCAGATTCTCTCCTGCATTTTCAAATTCTAACACGTGTATAATATACAGGATGTTAGGTAAAGGCCAATAGATGCTACTAGGAAAATATTTAAAAGAAAAATGCATTGCCACTATCTGTTTATTAGCATAATATACAATGTTCCACTTTAGATCCTTCAGTGTGGAAGTCATGTGGGTCAGTCTACACATTGGCTGGTGAGTGTATTATTCCTGCCAAATCATCCAGTTGAGATGGGAACATTAATTTATTTGAGCAGACGTGTATCTATGTGGCTTTAACAAAACAGCCATATGCTGCTCCAATACATACCGTAACAAAGAAAGCACAGTTAATGCCAGAACCTACCCCAGAACTTTTGAAAAGGACCATGAAGAATGTTCTTCGACCTGATTTTTCGGTGGCATTTCATGTGTTCTGATGATCTTCTATACCAGTCTAGTCCAACACATATTGTCCCAACTAAGTGTGAATTCTGTGATGTTTTGTGTTAGCCTTGGGTTTCTGTCCTCTCTTTAATGGATTTTGACTAGGTGTTTTAGAGTATAGCCATAGTTCCTTGTACATAGATTTCTTTCTTCTACCCAAAACCTTGTGTGGAGATGTTTGTCACTACCTTTAATAGATCTTACTGAAGTCACTATGGTCCAAAGACTAAGCCTCAGCTTTGTAAGTCTGCTTTTCCTGGAGTTGGTAACATTATTTTTGTAAAATAAGATGTACTCTACTATGAATGTAATATATACAGAACATTCAGAAATATATAAAAGTAGAAAGATGGAAAACTCTTGATTGGACTACCCCAAAATTACTACTGCTAATTTTTTGTTCCTTCATTATTGTGATGATTGTATTTTTTTAATATCATATTGTCATGAATGTATTGACATTTTTCTGTTAATATAAGTATATTCCTACACTAGTATAAATTCTCAAACAAAAAAAATTAATGGCTACTATGATAGAAAATACCATAACCTGAATATTTTCAGAGAGTTGGGCTATTTTCAATATTTTGCTATGGTAATATATACAAATGTTACCAAAATAGTACTTGGAGATACCTGCTGTTATTAATTGCTTGGTATTTTTCCAGAAATGTCTATTAATTTAGAAACATGTATGTGTGTGTATGTATTTAATACAGACAGGCTCATGATAGCCATATTTTTCACTTTGTTATTTTTTTTAAAGTGTAAATGAACATTATAATTTTCACAGGCAGCATATTTTGCTGGTATTAGCATAGAATCCAGAGCCAGGTTGCCTGAATTGAATTTTGGCTTCAGCATATAATAGATTAAATAATATACTAAGGTTGTAAAAGCTACCTACAGCTCAGTTTTCTAATCCATAAAATGAGGATAATAGTGCCTAGTTTATAAAATTGTTATGAAAATTAAATGGCCTATAGTAAGCATTACATAAGGGTCTGTAATTTTTTAAATCTCATTTTTAACAATAGTGTAATATTCCATAATATGGGTATACTACAATTTATTCTATTCATGGGCATTTATATTGCTATCACAGTCTATTTCATACAAAATTGCAATAAAGATCCTTGTAAATCTATCTTTTACACATGCATGAACATGTCTGTTATATCTGTAGTCAAAATTTCTAAAAATGAAACTGCTGAGTCAAAACACACACAAGCATTTTAAAATTTAATAAGGACCGCCAAATTGCTCTCCTCTGTGATCACACCAATTTTACTTCTACTTTATGCAGTAACTGTCTCCCTACTCTTTAGCCAACACTGGTTTTCCTCAGCTTTTTATTTTTTGTTAATTCAGTAGGTAAAATAAGTTACCTTGCTTTAATTTGCATGCTTCTCATAATGTGTGTGATATAACAGCTACTCCCAGATTTTAAGGCCATTTAGATTTTTAACTACAGGAACGGTGGAATCATGTTTTTTACTTTTAAAAATTGAATTGTTCAGTTTTTTGGGATTTTTTTATAAAGTAGTTTATAAATACTATTTTGTTTTATGCTAAGTGAAATAAGTCAAGCAGAGAAAGACAATTATCATATGGTTTCACTCATACGTGGAATATAAGAAATAGCGTGGAGGACCACAGGGGAAGGGAGAGAAAACTGAATGGGAAGAAATCAGAGAGGGAGACAAACCAAGAGAGACTTTGGATTTGGGAAACAAACTGAGGGTTACAGACGAGAAGGGGGTTTGAGGGTGTGTTAACTGGGTGATGGGTATTAAGGAGGTCACATGTTGTGATGAGCACTGGGTGTTATATGCAACTAATGAATCATTGAACACTACATCAAAACTAATGATGTACTGTATGTTGGCTAACTGAACATAATAATAAAAAAATCTTCAATTAGTACTTGCCTTTTAATTTATTTATGATACTTTCTATCCACTATTTTTTTACTTATTTGGAGTCCATTTCTCATTTTTTAATAATTGGAATGTCATAATTAGAATACCCTTCCACACTCGAAGGTTACTAAATGTTACTGAGTTATCTAAGATTTCTAAATAAAAATGTTACCAATTTTGGGACGTCTGGATGGCTCAGTCGGTTAAGCACCTGCCTTTGGCTCAGGTCATGATCCTAGGGTCCTGATCCACGATCCCACATGGGGCTCCCTGATCACTGGGGAGTCTGCTTCTCCCTCTGCCTGCCGCTCCCCCTGCTTATGCTCTCTCTCTCTCTCTCCGACAAATAAATAAAATCTTTAAAAAAAGTTATCCATTTCATCTTCTAGTACTTTTGTTTTTGTATGTATATACTATATATGTATCTAGACTTCATTTTAGTAAAATAATATAGGGATTTAAATACATATTTTCTCTAAAACTCCTTAATTCCTATCTTGAATTGCCATTCTTATCAATTTTTTAAAAAATTCACATTCTGTGGGACTTTTCTTGATTCACTATTCTTTTCCATTATTCTGTTCTTACTCCTGCCTATTTTTAAGCTTAGAAAGCCTTCCCCCTCTGGTAAGATTTTTAGAAATCACCCCTATTTTCCTTTGCATTTTTAAATTTCAAAATTTTACTTAGTTTGTCAATCCAGTGGAAATTTATTTTGAAAGATGTAAGATCTCCTAGGCCTTCCTTTTATTAATGTGCTAGGTCCATTTTTATTCCTCTAGATATTAAGGGTATGAAGTCCATCAAATATTTTTCCTCAGACTTTCCTTAACAGCATATATTTATCAGGGATTTTTAACAGTATCTTGTGCGTGATCAACTCTTAGTCTTTATCTGAAACTTGACATAATTTTTTTCTCTGTCTGTTATAAGGCATGTTATAATGATCATCTAAATGGAAAAAGTCTTTGTATAACCAGGATGGAGGGCAAGTCTCCAGAACACCTGTGTTTATACAGCTATTCTGTTTAGGATTCTGGTAGAGGACATTTTGAGAAAGTTTATTTTCTCTAAATTCATCAAAAATTTAGATTTAAAACAATCTGTTTATATATGTATATAAATAATTTATATTTATAATGTATTATTTTATCAGTCTATTTTATAAACATATAATTTATTTAATTTATATTATTATATTCATAGAAATATTACATTAATATATGGAGCAAGCATTGGGGTGAGTCATCTAAAAAAGACACATTTGTTCTATAAAGCATGATTTTTTTTTTCTTACCTTTACTCTGAGACATGATGGAAAAATCTTACAGGTACATGTGGAAAAGGACATGATCACAGTTAAAAGTAAAGACAATCTATCCAGAAAGCTTTAATGCCTGTCAGCTAATGTTGAAGCTACAGCTCTGTATGTGACATGCTGCAGGGCTGAAAGGAATGGTAATTAGTATTCCTCTCCTTCTTCTTCACCCTGTTTGTCAATGGAATCCTCACCAACCTCCTAATAATACTTCTCAAGGGCAGCCATGTCTTATTATAATGCTTCAGATATACTGCTCGAGAAATAGTGCATTTCAATCTTAGGGATATTCAAATCCTAGAACCTAGGCTTGCAATCCCTTTTTTGTTATTTTTAAATTTAAATTCAATTAGCCAACATAGAGTACATCATTCGTTTCAGATATGGTGTTCAATAATTTATCAGTTGTGTATAGCATCCAGTACTCATGCAATCCCTTTTTATGTTTCTTTGAATAAGAGCTCCTTCCTACTCTTAAGAAAGGTGCTGGAGGGATGGAGGGACACAGACGCGTTGTTACTCTTGGCCTTGGCTTCAAGCAATCCAGTTGTCTTCAGTTATATGATTGGCCTTGAGTGAGTCAATTTACAGTGCAAGTGACTGTATTTGAATTCCTTGGAGGCAATCTACTGGGATTGGCCTTGCATACAAATAGACCCCACAATACCTGGCATGTAGAAGTCACTCATTCACTCACTGGCTCACTCATTCATTCATTCAAGAAGTACTTGTTAAACATCTATGTCAGGAGATGGCTCAGTACTGAAGATGGTGAATTAAACACACCCCCTGACTTCAAGCAGCTCCCAATCTAAGAAAGGAAGCAGATGATACAACATAAGAAGTTAAAAGGCCAGTCATGAGTAAGCACAAAGTGAAGAGGGTAGTCAGGCAAGGCATCCCTGAGATGGTCATATCAATGCTAAGCCCAGAAGAACGAGTGGGACTTACTGAGGTAAATTCTGTGCATGTGCGTGCATACACATGGGCATGAGTCCATGCACACATGCACATGTGGGGGTGAGGGGTTATAATAGTCTTCCAAGTATCAGTTAAGGTTAAAGAACAATAAATATTTATTTTTCATTCTAATCATTCAATTATCAAAGATCCTCACAACTATTTGAAATTCATGTTTCAGGGTACCTTACATCTAGGAATTCTTTACTCATATGTTTGTTTTACCAAAATCACACTCAGAAGAAGAAAGATTATCTAAGGGAAGTGCTGGATGCTGAAAAGGCATTTAACCCTTATAACAGTACTATTATAAAGACAGCGTTTATTATCCTTACTATATTGATGACTAATTAAAACCCAGAAAGTCAAAGACCAAACAGCTAATAAATGGCATATAGGTCCTTGGTCAACCTCAAAATCCCATGCTTTTTCTCCCATATCACAAGAAAGTCCTTTTGTGATTTTAGATAGTGACCTCATGCCTTATCCAAGATTCTAAGACACTCGTATCGCAGTCTTCTTTATTTCATTTGATAGATCAAAGAAGATAAGGAACTAAGGAATAGTGTTCTTTTATATTACAGCTTAGTACCTCAATCTTTACAGAATGAAATGTAGTTGAGGAAAATGGGAAAAGTTTTCTTGCAATATATAATAATTCTTTAAGCAATTTCTAAATGACTTCCTATGATATATCTTTTCTGGAAATTACTGTTTTTTCCCTAAAAAAATATTCCCTAAATGTGATTCAAGCATGAAGTAGGCCATCTGTAAGTCTGTATTTTTGCCTCCATCAGAGTTGCCGTTAGCTGCTTTAGCAGAAACCTGAGTACAGTAACTTATTTAAATGGTAAAATATTTTGTTTTTTTCTTCAGTAATAAGACATCTTGAGGTAGCCCAAGGTTGGTGCAGGTTATGAAGAAAGTCAATGAGAATCCAGAATCTTTCTAGCTTCCATGATTGCAAGATGGCTACTGTACCTTTGGGCACTGAAACTAAGTTCCAGGCAGAAGTAGAAGGAAGACCAAAAGGCTTGTGCTAGCTCAATCTGTCCCCTCTTATCAGGAGAACAAGAACTTTCTCAGAGCACCCAGTTAATATTCTTCCACGTATGTCACATGGTCATCACAAGCAGCAAGACAACCTGGGAAAGTCAAGCTTCTCAAATGAGCAAAGTGTAATTAGGTTCTCATAATGAGGAAGAAAGAGCAAACAGACATGACACACTGTGAAATCAGCACTGAGAAAATCAGCTACCCAGTCCCAGCAATGTAATGGTCTTAGAGCAAATCTCAATCATAAAAGAGTTGCTACCCTTATCTAGACAGGCATTTTAAAATCTATTAAAAGCTAAGAAAAGACAGTTGCCCAAGAAAGGAACAGCAGTATCAATTAACAGTGTAAATCACTATAATACTCTTAGAGTTTGTTTTTAAAGACAGCATAAAAGACATCGTAATTAGAGGAAAGAGCTTGAGTCCATATTCTGTTCCTTCCTAGCTATGATCTTAAAATATTCATACCAAATATGTCCTCTTAGTCAAAGGTAGTTTCATTGCTTGTAAAATGATACCAGATTAATAAAAATGGACAACAGAATCAAACCAGCATATCGCAGAAAGGGAAACATGAATGACCAATAAACCAATAAAAGGATTCTCCTTCTCACTAGTAAGCTGGGTAATGCAAATGAAAACATCACTTTGCACCCAGAAGATTGGCTAAAATTAAAAGTCGGCAATTTCAAGTGTGGACAATGATGTAGCAGTAGGTTTGGCAATCCGCAGCACATGGTACAAATCTAATCTGCCACCTGCTTTTGTATAGAGCCCATGAGCCAGGAATGCTTTTTACATTTTTAAATAAAAAGTGTAAAAAAGATTATTAGTCTTTCATGGAGAACCACTGCTCAATTTTATCACTTGGTGCTAAAGCCTAAAACATGGACTACCTGGTCGCTTACAGAAAAATGCCGACCTCTGATATGGAGCGTGAGAATTCTCTTACATTGCTAGCAGGACTAAAATGGCACAACTGGTTCAGAAAACAATTTTGTGTTTCCAGTAGATGAATAGGTACAAACTGCAGGACCTACTGGTGCCCGGGAGCAACTCTTGCCTGCTTGAACAGCACTGTTTGGAACTGGGGAAAAAATGGAACAAATACAAACGTCTACCGGTAATAGTACGGAATCATAAAGTGACAACACACAGGGAATACAGCTCCCGACACCACCATGAGTGCATCTCATAAAGAAGATACTAAGCAAAAATATGAATTCTAGAGCTCTGTCCAGTAGAAAAATGATGCAACATAGTTCATTTTAAAATTTCTAGTAGCCATTTAAAAACCAAGAAACAGATGACGTTTTAATAATATATTCCATTTAATCTATTTCGCCATGAAGCCAATATAAAAAATATTTATATGACATTAATTTTTGTACTAAATCCTCAAACGTTGGCATGCATTTTATATGCACAGGACATTGCAATTTGGACTAGTTACTTCTCAAGTGCTCAGTAGCTGCACGGCCATCATACTAAACAGCACAGTTTGAAAAGATGCAAATAGTATATAATTGTATTTACATTCCATCTTCAAAGTAGGCAAAACTCAATGTTATGCTATTTAGGGATACATATATGCGGTAAAACTACGAAGAAAAGTAAGGAAGTGATAAGACAAGAGCCCGATGGCTGTGGCACTAGGGAAAGGTAAGGGGTTACTGCGATGGAGGGCTGGTTCTGAGGGGCTCAGCGATGCTCATAACGATCTATTTCATAAGTGTGACAGTGGGTGTATGGATGCTTGTTTTTAAAAAATATATGTTATAATTATTTTGAAGCTCTTCACTCTTTCATAAAAAAATGGAAAAGTAAACCCCTGTATCAGATGCTTACCTCAGAGAGAAGTTGTAGCATAACTGCAATGCAAAAACTTTTTGAACAGTAGAACAGAATGTAAACAGACAAGTTAGTATCTATTATTGTTCCTTATAACTTTATAATTGGAAGGTCCATATGTGCAGAAGTTGCCACAAGATAGGGACTTTAAATAGAGAGAACTGAGCAATACAAGAGAATGTAAACTGTTAGTTGATACCCACAAAACAGAAGAGGAGAAATGGAAAAAATCAATAAGGAAGAAAGAAATCTACATAAGTGGCAACAGAGGCATGTGCAAGTCTTGAAGGGTGACCAGCTGTTGCATCTCTGAGATTTGTCAAAAAAGACTTGTGGGGGAGAGTCACTTGACAGGAAGCTGTCACGGAGGCTTGGGAGGGAATCAAGGAGGTGATATCCTTCAGGGTGGGATGGAGAGCAGTAAACTATACTGGGAAAGAGCCCCAGGCAGATGCGGTACTTGAAGCGGGTCCTAGTCTGCTGCACAGACTGTCTACACACAAGGAGTTGCGATTGGCAGCAGGAGCGCACGCTTGGCAGAGTCAAGGCGGCTTCTTTTTCTGGCTCTGCCACTCTTCCATTTTACCATTTTCAGTAACTGGTTTGAGGCGGAAGAAATGAGCTCTCTGCAGTGTTTCTTTCTCTTCTAAGATGAGATAAGAAAGCCAGCGTGTGCATGGCCCTGTAACAGGAGCAGAGAGCTGTGTGGGTACAAGGTGAGCCTGTTCCATGACCTGTCTCTCACCATATGTGTATGGGAAGGTAGAGGAGTGATGGTCAGGGACTGGGACCTGCCCAAGTCTTCCCAAACAATCTCTCATAGAAGTATTCAAAATGGGGTAGTAATTGGTGTCCCTTCGGAAGATCACATGATCATACAGCTACTGACTGCAGAAATGGAGCCGAATTTCATTCAGACCGTGGTCTGAGAGAACTGTGGCAGCCATGCAAAAAGAAAAGAAAGAAAAATATTCTTTGATATTTACTATTATATATACATGATAAAGAGTTCCTAAAATATGTACAAAGGTGCCTAAAGATAAAGTTTGAGGGTTCTTTGGGAATATTCAGTCAGAACATCTACAAAGAAACAGATACCGCAGTCTAGCACTAAGCCCTCCATCTGCGAGCTTGTATCTGCTGTGTCTTTTACTTCTTGGTGTCCCTTACAAAAGCTAGGGGAGTGATTGAATCAAGGCAGGCACTCAGCAAAAGAGAGTTAATAAAACCCCTGCATAAACATGAGCAAATGTGCACTGTCACCTGGTATAGTTGATAAGCCCCCGTGTGTGCCACCAGGAAGTCACTTTAGATGCATAATTTTGCTCAACCTTCAGAACATGCCCGAGAGAAAGAGAAACTTTACCCTGTATCAAAGATGAGGAGGGGTGCCTGGGGGGCTCAGTCGGCTGGGTGTCTGCTTTTGGCTCAGGTCATGATCCCAGAGTCCTAGGACTGAGCCCCACATTGAGCTCTCTTCTCAGCAGGTAGCCTGCTTCTCTCTCTTTCTCTACTGCTCTCCCTGCTTGTGGTCTCTCACTCTGTCAAATAAACAAGTAAAATCTTTGGGGGGAAAAAAAAAGATGAGGAGACTGAGGCCCGGGGCGGGGGGGCTTGCCCCCAGTAGGAAGCTGAGCTTGGGCTTGAACTGTTTTTAATCTACCCGATTTCAAAGTTCATGTTTGTCCCACTGCATCATGCCATCTACTAAATTTGTTGAATATAAATTTACTGCAGGTGTTTACAAACACTTAATTTAATCCTTGCAACCACTTTAAAGGCAAAATTTTCTTTCCCTTCCCAGCCTAGATAGCCGAACACTCATGGGAGCCAGTTCCCATCTCCATCTACTTTGCTAGCACCACATACCCGACCCTGACATTCCATGTAGAGCCACTACTCCCAACCTGCCAACCTCAGCAGGCTTCCCTCCAAAGTGATGCCTGTCCTACCACACCTGCCAGGCAGCCCGGGCTGGGAACAGCACCGCTCCAAAGTGACTGCTGCCTTGGGGAGGAGAGAAGAAAATGCTACACAGGAGAACAACCAGAGTTCCTGCAGCGGAGCCACTTAGCTGGCTGCACAGGGAGCAAGCCCTGCCCTTTGCTGTGCCTGCAGCTGTGGAGGAGAGGCCAACTGTAGACAGCTAGGCTGACTGCTAGCACCATTCACCAGTGAGCCAACTGCTGCCTTAGCCGGATCTCTCAATAGCACAAGGAGCAAACACTACCCAGCACACTCACAGCAGGCAAAGCGGGTCAATGCAGCTGACTGAGCTGAAGGCCGTTGTGGCTCAGCCACAAAAGAAGGCCATGCTCAGCCCACGCAGGGACAACCCAGGAATGTCTGGTTTTGGAGACCAGAGGCAATACACTATAGGGTTCCACAGAGCCTCTCCTGCACGCCACTACTTTCAAGACCAGGAGACATGACTGATCTACCTTGTACATAGAAACAAACACAGAGAACTGGAAAAAATGAGGATACAGAATATGTCCCAAGTAAAAGAACAAGACAAAAATCACAGAAAAAAAGTGCTAAATAAGAAGGAAATAAGAAATATGCCTAATAAAGAGTTCAGTGTAATAGTTATAAAAATACTCACCACACTTGAAAAAGAGTGGGTGAACTGAGTGAGAACCTCAACAACAAGGAGATAGAAAATAGACAAAAGACCTAGTCACAACCAAAGAATAACTGAAATTTTAAAAATACACTAGGAGGAATCAATATCATATTAAAGGCTAGGGAAGATGGGATCAGTAATCTGGAAGACAGAGTGATAGAAAGCAATAACACTGAATAGAAGAAAAACCAAAACCAACCAAACAAAAACAATAAGAAATGAGAATAGGGGGTGCCTGGGTGGCTTAGTCATTAATCGTCTGCCTTTGGCTCAGGTTATGATCTCTGGGTCCTGGGATCGAGCCCCACATCAGGTTCCCTGCTCAGTGGGGAGTCTGCTTCTCCCTCTCCCTCTGCCCCTCCCCCTGCTTGTATGCTTTCTCTCACTCTCTCTCTCTCAAATAAATAAATAAATAAAATCTTAAAAAAAATAAATGAGAACAGGTTAAGGGAACTCTAAAATATCACCAACTGTTAGAACATTAACATTATAGAGATTCTAGGAGGAGAAGAGAGTGAAGGGGGAAGAAAACTTACTTGAAGAAATAATAGCTGAAAACTTCCCTAATCTTGGGAAGGAAACAAACATCCAGGTCCAGGAAGCATAAAAATCTCATAATAAAATAAACCCAAGGAGGTCCACACCAAGACAATAATAATTAAAATGGCAAAAAGTTATGATGGAGAGAGAAACTTTTTTTTAAAGATTTTATTTATTTGAGAGAGAGCAAGAGAGAGAGCACACACGTGGGAGGAGGAGCAAAGGGGCAGAGGAAGTAGCAGGGAGCCCTATGCAGGGCTTGATCCCATGACCCTGGGATCATGACCTGAGGCAAAGGCAGATGCTTAACAGACTGAGCCATTCAGGTGCTTCAATAAAGAGAGAATCTTAAAAGCACAAGAGAAAAGAAAGTAGTTACATACAAGGGAAGCCCCATAAAGCTATCAGCTAATTTTTCAACAGAAACTTTTCAGGCTAGAAGGAAGGAGTGACAGGATATACTCAAAATGCTTAAAAGAAAAGCCTACAACCAAGAATACTCTACTGGCAAGGTTATCATTCATAATTGAAGGACAGATAGTTTCCCAGACAAACAAAAATTAAAAGAGTTTATCACCACCAAACTAACCTTACAACGAATGTTAAAGGGAATTTTTTTCAGTGGAAAGAAGAGGCTATAACTAGAAGTAAGAAGAGAGAAAAAAGTTCATAGGTAAAAACAAACATATTGTAAAGGCAGGAGATTAATTACTTATAAAGCCAGCATGGAAATTAAAACACAAAAGTAGTAAAAATCAATTATATCTACAAAAATAAGCCAAGGGACACACAATATTTTTTAAACATGTAAAATAAAACATTATGTACATAAAAAATGGATAGGGGAGTAAAAATGTAATGGTTTTAAACCCAAGAGTAACCACAAATCAAAACCTATAATAGATCCACAAATAGCAGAGAGAAAGGAATCCAAACATAACACTAAAGAAAGCTATCAAATACATATGAAGGCAGCAAGAGACGAAAAAGGGAACAGAGAAAACCAAAAACAATGAACAAAATGGCAATAACTACATACCTAGCAATAATTAAGTACATATGGAATAAATGCTCCAATTGAAAGACATAGGGTGACTAAATGGATGAAAAAGACAAGACCCATTTATATGCTGCCTACAAGAAACTCACTTCAGAACCAAAGACACACAGAGACTGAAGACAAAAGGATGGGGAAAGATATCCAATGCAAAGGGGAGCAAACAAAAACAAAACCAGCCATGGTAGCATGACTTATATCAGACAAAAGAGCCTTTAAAACAAAGACAGTAGCAAGAGACAAAGAAAGGCATTACATAATGATAAAGGATCATTCAATAGGAGGATACAACAATTGTAAATATATACGCACCAACAATGGAGCCCCTATGGGGCGCCTGGGTGGCTCAGCTGTTGAGCGTCTGCCTTCCTCTCAGGGTGTGATCCCAGGGTCCTGGGATCGAGCCCCGCATCTGGCTCCCTGCTCTGCTGGTAGCCTGCTTCTTCCTCTCCCACTCCCCCTGCTTGTGTTCCCTCTCTCGCTGTGCCTCTGTCAATAAAATCTTTAAAAAAAAAAAATGGAGCACCTAAATATATGAAGCAAACATTATTAGATATAAAGAAAGAAATTTGTATTAACCCAGTAATAGTAGTGGATTTTACATCCCACTTACTTCAATGGATAAGTCATCCAGACAGAAAATCAATAAAGAAACAATGGCTTTGAATGACATATTAGATCAGATGGACCTAATAGATATGTACAGAACATTTCACCCCAAAACGGCAGAACATACATTCTTTTTAAGTGCACATAGAACAATCTCCAGAATGAATTACATACTAGGCCACAAAATAAATCTCAACAAATTTAAGAAGACTATAATCGTATCAAGAGCCTTTCCCTACCACAACAATATGAAACTAGAAATCAATTACAAGAAAGAAACTAGAAAAAAAATACAAATAAGTGAAGGCTAAGCAATATGCTACTACTTAACCAATGGGTCAACAAAGAAATCAAAGAAGAAATCAAAAAATACATGGAGGCAAATGAGAATGAAAACAACAATCCAAACCCTCTGGGACCCAGCAAAAGCAGGCTTCCCTCCTAACAGGAACTTTATAGCAATAGCTTTACCTCAAAAAAACAAAACAAAAAAACTCTCAAAGAATATCATCTTACACCTAAAGGAACTAGAAAAGAAAAAAATAAATAATAAGGCCCAAGGTTAGTAGAAGGAAGGATATAATATAGATTAGAGCATAAATAAATTAAAGGCTGAAAAATAGGAAAAAATAGGGGCACCTGGGTGGTTCAGTAGGTTAAGCGTCAGACTCTTGATTTTGGCTCACATCATGATCTCAGGATCGTGAGACTGAGCCCCACATGGGGCTCCACACTCAGCAGGGAGTCTGCCTAAGATTTTCCCTCTCCCTTCCTCTGCCCCTCCCCCCCACTCATGTGCACGATTTCAAAAAAAGAAAAAAAGAAAAAGAAATGAAGCCAAGAGCTAGTTCTTTGAAAATGTAAGTGAAAATGATAAACCTTTACCAGACTTATCCTCCCCAAAAAAGGAAAAAATGAGGAGAGAACTCAAATACAATCAGAAATGAAGGAAAAATAGCAACACTACAGAAATACAAAGAATTACAAGAGAAGACTATAAAAAACAACTATATGCCAGCAACTTGAACAACCTAGAAGATGTGGATAAATTTCTAGAAACCTGCAACCTTCCAAAATGGAATAAAAACAAAATTTGAACAGATTATTAGTAACAAAGTTGAACTGGTGCTGAAAAAAAATCCCAGCAAACAAAAGTTCCAGACCAAATGGTTTCACAGGTGAATCCTACCAAATATTTAAAGAGTTAATATCTGTTTTTTTTTCCAGCTATTCCAAAGAATAGAATGCAAACCGTCAAATTCATTCTATGGGGCTAACACTACCCTGACACCGATAAAGGTAAAGACACCGATAAAGATAAAGATAAAGATAAAGATAAAGATAAAGATAAAGACGCCAATAAAGATAAAGACACCACAAAAAAAAAAAACTATAGGCCAATATCTCTGATGAACATAGACACAAAATACTCAACAAAATATTAGCAAACCACATTCAACTATATAGTAAAAGGATCATTCACCACTGTCAAGTGGAATTTATTACAGGGATGCAGGTGTGGTTCAATATTCACAAATCAATCAATAGGATACATCCCATTAACAAGAGGAAGGATAAAAATCATATAGCCATCTCAATAGATACAGGGAAAGTATTTGACAAAATATACATTCATGATAAAATCTCTGAACAATATGAGTTTAGAGGGAACCCACTCGATGTATTAAAGGCCATATATAACAAACCTAAGCTAACATCATACTCAATGGTGAATAAGTGAAAGCTTTTCCTCTAAAATCAAAACAAGAATATCCACTCTCACCACTTTTATTCAACATAGCAGTGAGAGTCCTAGAAATAGCAATCAAACAAGAAAAATAAATAAACAAATAAATGCATCCAAACAGGTAAAGAAGAAATAAAACGGTCACTTTTGCAGATGACATGATACTATACAGAAAATCCTAAAGACTTCACCAAAAAACTATTAGAATATTTGAATTCAGTAAAGTTGCAGAATACAAAACTAATACCCAGAAATCTGATGTTTCTATACACTAATAATGAAGTAGCAGAAAGAGAAATTAAGAAAACAATCGAACTGATGAAAGAATTTGAGGATGACACAAACAATAGAAATATAGACCATGCTTGTAGATTTGAAGAATTACTATTGTTAAAATGTCTGTACTATTCAAAGCCATCTACAGATTCAATGCAATCCCTACTAAAATACCAACAGCATTTTTCACAGAACTAGAATAATCCTAAAATTTGTATGGAACCACAAAAGACTGAATAATCAAAGCAATCTCAAGAAAGAACAAAGCCAAAGGTACCACATTTCCAGATTCCAAGATATACTACGAAGTCATAGTAATCCAAACAGTATGGTACCAGCATGAAATAGACACATCGATAAATGGAACAGGATTCAGAGCCTAGAAATAAATCAACACCTGTATGGTCAATTAAGCTATGACTAGGCAGGCATGAATGCATTATGGGGAAAAGTCTTTTCCCCCATAAAATGGTGCTGGGAAAACGGAAGAGCTACATGCAAAAGAATGAAACTGGGCCACTTTTTTTCACCATATACAAAAATAAACTCAAAATAGTTTAAAGATGTAAATGTGAGACCTGAAACCATAAAACTCCTCAAAGAAAACACAGGCAGTAACCACTTGGACATTGGCCTTAGCTAATGTCATATATTTGATTATGTCTCCTCAGGCAAGGGAAACAAGCAAAAATAAATTACTGGGATTACACCAAAATAACAATTCTTTGCACAGCCAAGGAAACCAACAATAAAACAAAAAGACAACCTAGGGAATGGGAGAAGATATTTGCTAATGATATATCTGAGAAGGGTTAATATCCAAAATGCATAAAAACTTTCGCAACTCTACACCAAAAAACAAAAAACAAAAAACAAACAATTAGAAATGAGCAAAGTACCTAAATAGACATTTTTTTCTTTTCCAAAGAAGACATACAGATGCCCAACAGACATACGGGAAGTGCTGAACATTATTAATCATCAGAGAAACGCAAATCAAAACCACAATGAGTAATTACATCATAGCATGGGTATGGCCAGGAATGTAAATTGGTACAACCTCCATACTGTGAATTATAGTATGGAGGTTTCTCAAAAAATTAGATAGAAATACCATATGACCTAGTAATCCCACTACTAGGTACTCATTCACAGAAAACAAAAACACTAATTCAAAAGATATATGCTCCCCTATGTTTATTGCAACATTATTTACGATAGCTAAGATATGGAAGCAACCTAAGTGTCCATCGATAGATGAATGGATAAAGATGTTATACACATATACAATGGAATATTACACAGCCATTAAAAAGAATGAGATCTTGGCACTTGTAACAATATGGATGGATCTAGAGAGTATTAAATGAAATAAGTCAGAGAAAGACAAATACTATGTGATTTCACTTATATGGGAAATCTAAAAAACAAAACAATGAACAGATTCTTTAAATACAGAGAAGAAACTGGTGGTTGACAGAGGGTAGTTGGGTAAGAGGCAGACAAAATAAGTAAAGGGGATTAGGAGATACAGACTTTCAGCTATAAAATAAATAAGCCATAGAGATGAAAAGTACAGCATAGGGAATATAGTCAATAATATAATATGTTGTATTATATTCACAATACACAATATGGTGTATTATAATCACCACAAATGGTGATTACATTTATCATGATGGGCATTGAGTAGCATACAGAATTGTCGAATCACTATGTTATACACCTGAAATTAATATCATGGTCATCTCTACTTCCATCTAAAAAAAAGTAAAAATTAATGCCCTGCTTAGAGAAAACCTATAGGTTCGGTAGTTGAAATATCAGAGATGATATCAGAGATGATCATTTCAGCAAACAATTTAATGTATTTCAAATCATCTATCTACCATCTATTCTCACTTTCCTTCTTCTCATCCCCTAAGAATATTCTTCAAGTCGATGTTTCAAGTGGGTTTTGACCTGGAACTAAAATCTGAATTTTTTTCTATTGAGCTTCTTCCAAGTGGAAGTATCATTACTATAAGGGTAGGGAAGTATGACTGAGATGTTGATATCCAAGTCACAATTCTAGAAAACAATGTCAGAATGGAGCTCTTGAAAAACCTTTCCCCCCCTCCCTTAGCCCAGTATGGCAAACCATGCCACTGGAACAAGGCACATCACTAAGGGAAAATGATTGATATTCTCTCTCTCTTAAACACACACTCAGAGAATAAGATGTTCTTCCACTTTCTGAAATATATTGTGTTTCTTTCCCTATAGCTCGTTTCTAATTCCAATTGAAGTAATACTTTTCTGGTTCAAACTTTCACTTCTCTTGGCATATTACAATTTCACATTAACTAGTGATGCATCAGGATAGAAGCTAGATTTTTTTTTTAGTCCTTCTTTCCTTCACCTAAACTAGGAATAATTTGAACTTGCTGACTTGGCTATTTCAAGAAACTTATATTTCCAGGACGTTAGTATTACTAGGGATCTCTAAAAATATTCAGGACCATTACCTTCACTAGGATTCTTGGAAGGATTCTTGAATTTTGGCAAAGTTAGGCTGGTTGTTCCTGCCTCTACCTTTAAGTTTGCTTTCATCAAACACACTCCTGAGAAGAAGGGGAAAACAGAAAAAGATGAGGTTCACAGGTCAGTCCTGGATAATTTGGTGACATAAGTACCATCCAAAAGAGGCCACACGGTGTAAGAAACATCACTTGGACTTGGAGCCAAAACTGCAGGAGTCACGGCTTTCCCGACCTGCTGTTCCATGTGTCATGTACAAGTTCATTCACCTGCAACAACCACATGGTATTTATTGTATCTGCGCTCAGATAATATTATATATTATCTGTGCTCTCCACTGGACTGTAAATTCCATAATGACAAGAGCTATGCCTGAATTGTTCAGCATTGATGCACCAGCCCCAGCCAAAGAACCCAGCTCTTATATAGAACCCTAGGCTTAAATGAAACACAGTTCAACCAGGCCTTGAAAGGATTTACCCAGAAATGGCCTGAAATTACTTTAATCAATTGTATGACTTTTGGCCAGAAGCTTTATCTTTGCTGCCTGTACACCATTAAAAAGAAGTCATTGATAAGGGCCCAACATATTTCAAAGGGTTGCAGTGAGAGTCAAACAATTCAGTGTGAATGAAGAAGCAGTAGATATTCAAACATGCTAAGCAGAGGAGAGGTCTAGTCTCCCTATAAATCTTTTATCTGAAATGCCTAACGGAAGGTGTAGGCATTCTCCAAATGATTGAATCTGGCATCCTTTAAAGTTCATTCCAACTTCGAGATACTATGATTCTATAATTCTAAATAATCGCTTCTGTGTGTTTGGAGTTTCACATGCCTAGGTGCCCCCATTGAAGCATAAAGAAGAAATATCTTTAATAACTTATTTGAAGCAACTAATATATCTCTCTGATACATGTTTATCTTTAAGACCCTTTGAGTATCTCCTGACCCACAGCTAAACTGGTTAGACTGTTAATATTGAACATTTAGCTAATTCTAAACTTCACATATATATAACTAGGTTTTAATACAGTTTATCATAATAATAAAAAAACTATTATGTTATATCATTAAGTTCCCTAACACCTGTTATAACTGTTTCATGCTGCAGAGGGAAATGAGGGTTTTACATGTAATGCTGATAGAAAATGGCAGGAAGAAACAGAATCAAACATTCACTTTGAAGCATTATCATTGCTAATATATGTGCACATTAAACTCAGAAAGTCCACTCTTCCCCACCACTCACCAGGTTAAAAGTTTCTATTGGGTCTGTATGAGTTCCATATTGTTGCTGTAACAGATTACCACAAACCTAGTGGCTCAAAACAACACAAGCTTATCATTTTATAGTTCCAGAGGTCAGAAGTCTAAATGGGTCAGGAGGGCTGTAATCCCTCTGGAGACTCAAGGAGAAAATCTGTTGCCTTTCTTATTCTAACTTGTAGAGACTGCCTGCATTCCTTGGCTTGTGGCCACTTCCTCCATCTTCAAAGCCAACAGAATAGTATCTTCTCTCTTCCAGATATTTTATCTCCTCCTGCCTTCCTTTTATAAAGATCCTTGTGATTCTATCTGGCCAACCAGATAATCCAGGACAACACCTCCTCTCCAGATCTTGAACTAAAAACCGCAAAATTCATTCTACCATCTAAGATGACATATTCACAGGTTTTGGAGACTAGGATGTCATCTTTGGTGGGGTAGGAGAGGTAGGGGTAGGGGAGGCTTTATAGCAACGTTCTACGGGTTTATTTTACAAACTCAGTTTCTTTGCCCCCAAATGAGCTGCTAAAAAAAAAAAAAAAAAAGACACTATCAGGACTGTTTCACACCACAGTGTCATCAGAAGGATTTGTCTTGAAGATGTAAAAGCTTGGTTTTGAACTGATTTCTCTATTTGGATGACCTTGATATTGTTCCTTATCTCTTAAGTTTTCATTTTCTTTCCAGAAAACAAAAATTTAACAGGCTATCATAATCCACCTGTACCTAGCAAATAAATGCTATCAATAACCTATTATGCTAGCCTATGTTAGGTGATTTCTGCATTTCTGATCTAATTTTCCAACTGATTTATACAAAGTGTTCATTTTCCTATTTTCATGGATAAGAAAATTGAGTTCCAGAGAGATTAGGAAATTTGCTGGAGATAAATAGTAGTAAAAGAGCCTGGATTTGGGCCCCCATCTGTCCCATTTCAAAGCTGCCCCTTTTTTCATAATTTTAGGTTGCCTTCCTTAAAAGGCTGTGGGAGAATCCAATGAGACCATGTTTGTGGCAATATTTTCACACTGAAAGTACCACTTAGAGGAAAGTCGTTGTTATTATTACCGCAGGTAAGAGACTTTCTTCTGGCATTTCTATTAATGTGCCTGCCAACATCATAACTCTGTACGTGTATATGCATAGTTCTAAAAATATTATTCAAAGAGTAAAGCCTGTCTTCTTATATCATTAAGTTAATGTTTTTCATTTAAAGTGGACTTAAGAAGGCTTTCCAAATCTGTTATTAAGTACCTCAAACCTCTCAACCACAGAAATATCCCCTGGGAGGCCCCTAGCCCAGGGCAGCTACAATTAGGGCTGGGATGGAGAAAAATGACACCAGACATCAATGGGGTCTCTTCAATTCTTGTGTTCTACATGCTTCTTGATTTTTCTCCCCTGAATCACTTTCTTTGTTTCTATAGATGTTAATCTCCCTCTATCGGGGCTGTGTGGGTCAACTCACTCCAATCCATACATGTATACAGGTTGGCACCTTGCTGGCTTCTAATGCCCCGTGAGGAAGCAAAGCATCTCTATTTCAAATCACATTGCTTTTGACACTTTAGAAAAAATATTGTGTTCTTCATATCACTTCTAGACATAATGTTAATATTTGCTTAATATTTCCTTCCCTAAATAGGATACCACTGAGACATCACCAATGATGGCCAAACACTATTACTTTATGAGAGCAAAAAGGAGATGAGCCGTGCATAATGGGGAATGAACACAGATTCTCGATAAACAGTTGAAATGATTATATACTTAGAGTATCACTGAATTTTATTTGCATGTATCCATCTTTCAGCACGTTGTTTCCTCTGTCTGGAATATATTTCTGCCTCGTGAACCCCAGTTCATTCTTCATGATATACCACTGATAAATTTTGAATATCCATATTTATTTATTTTATTCTGAAAGCATGCATTGGGTTTATGGATCAAAGACCAGGCTTATTATTATTTACAGCAATAACTGCATTGATTCCTTATACCCCATTCTACCCCTCAGGGCAGGGATGAGAGCAGATGTCACACTGCATATATAAAGAAAGGATTCCCAAAGTTATGAATCTGGGAGCTTATACAGGAACCACTGCAGAGCTGCCACCCCCCACCCCTATCTCAGATCCCTTTCTGAAAGAGGGAGAGAGAAACCTTTCCTAATATAAACAAATCCTGTCTGGAAAAGTTTCCAAGATGGTTACAATCCTTTGGAGACTTCGTAACAAATGGCTCCTGTTTTATCTTCCTTTGAGACTTAAACACCTAGCTCTAGTGGGATAAACTCCTCTCTCTCTTTCTCTCTCTGGAGTATTTTACAATTTTAGTGTTACTAATCAGTTATGCTTTAATCCAGGTTTCCAATAATTTTTGTTCAGAAAGTATATGGTCATGCAGAAACATGAACGTATTTACATTGCTTCCTCATAACTACTATTTCCATATCCCCCAGCAACTCTCCCGCAGTGTCACCACCATAGGACGCATCTCACTCTCTCATAACCTTTGTTGGTCTGCCTCAGACTGGTCTCTGTCTCCAGCACGAGCACAGTTTCTGGCATAAAACAGAAGATAAGGATTTATTGACTAAACACGTATTTTCTGAGCCATTGTATGATGTAAGGCCACGGTAATCTTAAAAATGAAGTACTTTTCAAAGTGTTCTCTCTTACAACAGTATTTTGAGGTATGTCTGCTTGTCTCATTTGTACCTATAGAGAAATTTTTACTTTCTCTATTCAGAAGAAACATTCCTGAGGTCATAAAGCCAGTCAGTGACAGAGCTCGGATCCAAACCCACATCTGTCTGACTTAGCAGCTCTTCTTTTAACTGTAACTCCTTGATGGGCTCTCAAGAAACAATTCAATGTCTTAAATGTGATTGGATTCCCTAGAAACAGTCTGATATGGATATTCTTGTGCAAATGGTTTATTAAAGGGTATATTCTCAAGAGAAAGGAAGTATAAGGACCAGCGTAGGCTGGGGCGGGGTGGGGGAGAAAGCTAAGGATGTGCTCCCACCTGAAGACTAGCTTCATCCTTCTGTAACGGGATCTGGAACCTCAGTTATACCACAGAGTTAGCCCCACCATCGGGCAAGAGGCCAGCCTTCCACAGCCCCATGTTAATCATTCCTTTTCTGCAGTCTTCCCCCGGGTAAGAGGGGGCCTAACATTCTAGGCACGAAGGAGATTTCTCCAGGGAAGGGGATAGCTCTGTGCTGTTAGCAACCAGTACTCATGGCACCCATGGATGGGTGTATTTGCCTCATAAAGGGGACCTAGGTAGGGTACCATGAGCGTCTTCCCTAGAAGAGCTAGCTAGGATGCACTGATTACACCCCTTTGGGGATGGGGCAATAGCCTTTTGGCTTTGGCTGGCTGTGGGCTCCATGTGCCAAATGAGTATTGGCTGTCTTTCTTCTGGATCAGCACAGCTTCTAGCTTTAAGCTAAATTGGTTGCTTTTGCAAAAGAGGCTCTGGCTTTAATTCTTGCTGAAAATGTTGGGCCCTTTGGGCAAAGATTGCCAAAAGATGCACTTGGCACTTCTAGATGAGGTATTCGAGGAGAGACTCCACCTGTACAGCCTCAGGAACCTGCTGGGCACACTGCTCCTGGGAACATGTTCCTTGGGCAGGAAATGGCAATTAAGCACCTGTTAGCCTATGTCATATCAACTGTCATTGTTCATTTCAAAAAGTGATTTTTAATCTATTTAGTTTTCTTATTTAGACATCTGGGTGTCAGACTGTCCTTTAGTTTACTTATAAACTAAACAATTACCAGCTTAGGACATAAAACTTAAACTGTATATAAATCACTAATAGGTACTGAATTAATATTCACTGTCAGACATCTTGCTTCTTTTAAACACTTTTTTTTTAACATTTATTTAAGGTAGATATTGTTACTTCTTTTGGCAGATGAGGAAACTAAGGTACAGAGAAGTGCAATAATTAGGCTGGTAACACAGAGCTAACGATCCCAAATTTAAAATCAGGTCAATTTTTTTTTTCAATTATATACACATGCCAACTTCTCAAGTACTAAAAAGCTTACTTTCATTATGCTTTCATCAAATGTTAAATTAAATCCTATTTGACTGTTTTCAAAAGTCTGCTTAGTGGTTTTGATTACTTTTAGGACAAGAAGGACCCAGAATATTTCAGGGCTATACCCCATTCACCATGCAGTAACAAAAGCGATCTTTAAAAAACCCTAATATGTCCCTGTCACCCCCAATTTGCAACTCTTTGGTGGTTCACCATTACACTCAGGATAAAATCCGGACCATTTACACAGCCTGTCATCAGCCTGGCTTGGACTCTGTGTCATCAGCCCATCTCATACCATACCCACCTCCTTCTCTCCAGTCTAGCCAAACTTCTCTCTTTCCCCATAATTCTGCTGTTCCCTCTCCCTCTACCACTTTTTCTCTCAATATTTAATTTTCTCTCTTCCTTTATATCTCAGCTCAAATGCCACGTCCTCTGGGAGGCTTTTTCTGATCTCCCAAATTTGTTTAAGTGTTCTGTATTCTCACAGAAACAATATGTCTCTTCTTAACACTTATTCGTTGGTTGTTTCACAAATATTAATTTGATTAACGCTTTATTTCCATCACAAGACTGTAAGCTTCAAAAGGGCACAGACCTTATTTCTTGTCCTTACTTCCATACTGCCAATACTGAGACTATGGTACCCAGCACATGGCACATTGTTGGATGAATGAGTGAATAAATTGTCCCCATCCCTCCTTCTCTACTCTGTCATAACCATATGGTCCAAGCCTGAGATAAGAGCCCAAATCTTTTTTTTTTTTTTCCAATTTGGCTTACATATCATGACTAAAATAACATCATGAGACAGGCTGGCATGATTTGCTGCACAACTGGGGATAACACAGAGAGCCGCCTCCTTACAGAGCAGGAAGGGTAAGCTGACCAACTTTTATGGCCTTAGATCTCACACACCACGGCTAATATACAGGAATTCCTTTCTATAGAGGCAGGACATTTCAGAGCCATTGGAAGCAGCACCAAGAAGTATAGGAGCCTAGGCATTGAAGCCATATTATAGATATACATTTAATAATAATTTTTATTATGTTATGTTAGTCACCATACAGTACATCCCTGGTTTTTGATGTAAAGTTCCATGATTCATTATTTGCGTATAACACCCAGTGCACCATGCAATATGTGCCCTCCTTAATACCCATCATTGGCCTATCCCAGTCCCCCACCCCCCTCCCCTCTGAAGCCCTCAGTTTGTTTCCCAGAGTCCATAGTCTCTCGTGGTTCATTCCCCCTTCTGTTTAGCCCCCTTCATTCTTCCCTTCCTTCTCCTACCGATCTTCCTATTTCTTATGTTCTATAAATGAGTGAAACCATATGATAATTGTCTTTCTCTGCTTGACTTATTTCACTTAGCATAATCTCCTCCAGTCCCGTCCATGTTGCTGCAAATGTTGGGTATTCGTTCTTTCTGATGGCTGAGTAAAGGCTTTCATGCACTCAGTTTCCTCGCCTAAAATGATGGATCTGAAAGCAGTGTGCATACTAGACAAGAGAAGATCGTGGCTAGAAACACAGACTGTTAGGTCAGGAGGTTGCAGCCTAGGTGATTTCCTACCATCTTCTGAAGAATTCTAAGACTTGCAGGTGCCTAAATGGCCACTGGCGGTAAAGTGAAGGTAATATGGCAAGGGACCAAGGAAGACTGTTTTGAGGTCACTGCTATTTCGATCAAAGCAGATCCATGTTAATCTGTTCTATGTATCAAGATTCTAAAGAGTGTTTTATTTGAAAACACATTTTCGTTATTAAAAAAAACTTTAAAAGCCACCTATTTCATCTTGTACTCCCATTTTACAGATGAGGAAACCAAGCCCCCAAAAATCTTACATACCTTGACGATCCAGTCACAAGACTCATTTTTCTACCATCTCCTCCTCATACATGCTTGGACTTCACAGTGAATTACCTCAAAGTTTATAGGTCACTTCACAAAGTTCCCTCTGCTACTCTCACTCAGATTCGTAAATCAGAAGACCTGGCTTCCAGTCCTGAGTATATAAAGAAATTGCTATATAACTTTAATATTCAACTATTCTGAGCCCAGGCTTCCTGTCTGAAAAATGAGGATGATAACACCTGGACTCCCTCGTGGAGAGTGGTTGTGAGGTTGTGAGGAGCAGATAGCAACAAAATGCAAAACTGCTTTGACTACTATAAAACACCATCTTTCTATCTTTGAGACCTAAAAAAAAAAAAAAAAGTCTATAGTCACCATTTAATAAATGTTTGTTGAAGGAAGGAAAAGGAAAAAAAAGAAAGAGGGAAGGAAAGCGGGAAGACAGGCAGACAGGCTTACTTCTATTCCTCTCCTGTCTATCAATGGTAAATTTCTAATCTCATAAAAATGGAAACACCCATAAAATGCAATTGCTGCATTCCTCTGATAAAGAAGAGATTCACACAATCCTTGACCTTGGTCTTGTGGGTCCTGGATTCCACACAACTGGTTTCAGCCTTAAAATGGTTTGCCTCATGGTCTGGCTGAATAAACGGAATGTTCAAGCCCTGGATCAGGAAACCCAAAATATAGTTCAGTGAAACCTAATGTGTTTTGCCCCCAGAACTTTTCCTTTTATCTTTCAAGACCTATGTAATTTAATGGAAATTGAAGAAGTGTGGGACAGATTCCACTCCTTCCCCACACTTCCCCATCCATTGTACCCATTAACTTCAAAAGAATTTAGCCTGGAAGGAAGCAAATATGGGTGTAGAAAGGGATAAGATGTGGTTTTTTGAGGGATGGGGGAAGGGGGATGGGAACTGTCCAAGTTCTTCAAACAACAAAAGCACAGCCTATGGGGCATTTCTTTTCATTGAGTGTGTCGTGTGCAGAACTGCCATCTGAAGATGCAACTCACCTGCACATCTTCCAAGTACACTGCCCAAGACTTCTACACCCTGAGGTTTCCAGTGGCCTGAACTGTCTTCCCACTCCCATCTCTGAGTCTTCCTGTATATGTCCATCACATATCATCAACTCAACATACCAAAACCAAATCCATCACTTCTTCCCTATGACCAGTATATTAGTAGCAATGTTATCGCTGTTCTTCTTGTCATTCAACCTATAATTCTTAGACCCATCTTTGACTCTTCTCCCTTGCTGCAACTCCATTTCCAGTTATTATTATGTTTAATGATCTCATTCTCTCACTTACGTTTTCTACCTAGTGCTCTTGCTGGAATTTATCTCATGCTTGATTATCTCTTATATGAACTCTTACAGTAGCATAATGGATAATATTTACTTATAGCAAGGTTTCTCAACCTTAGAACTGTAGACATTTGGGTTAAATAATTGCTTGCTATTTGGGGCAGGGGGTGTTCTGTGCCTTGTAGAATATTGAACAGTATCCCTAGCTTCTGTCCAGTAGCATGCCCCTCCCTGCTCCCAGGCGGTGAAAACCGAAAATATTTCCAGACATTGCCAAATGTCCCAGAGGGGCCAAATCACCACTGGTGATTGAAAACCACTGCTTTAAGTCAAGAATTTCAGATACTCACCATGTATGTCATCACTTCAGCTTTCTGGTATTATGAGAGAAATCTATGACCAACCAAATAATTTATCTTGTCTTAATCTTACCTCTGTTCATCAGGGTCAGGGAATGTGGTTTTCTATTGCTGTATCTCAAGTTCCTAACACCCTGACTGGCATTTGAAAGGCCCTTGAAATGTATTTTTGAAAGAAAGAATGATGAATTCATCACTTCTTGCTCCATGCCAACATTGGGAATTTAGAAATTCCATGGGCCACAGATATCTCAGTATCTCCTGTAACTGTTCAGGTGCACTGCACAGGAATGCCTAGCTTATATTATAAACACTATTGAATTGTATATTTACCATAAACTTCTAACCGATGGAAGAAGAATCTTGAGGAAGACGTGATTTTTTAAATTATTTGCACAAGAGTATCGTACAGCCTAGTAGAGACCCTGCCAACTCCTCACTATGAATTCAAGATTCCATTACATAATTCTCTCTCAGAACCAGCATAAAGCTCAATTCTACAGCTCGATATCCAGAGCCTTCCAAGATCTGGCTCCCACCTACCATTCTGTGTTTCTTTCTCACTTCTTCCTTTCTTGTAGTTTCCATTTTATTTTGGGAGTCCCTGAACATACCTTGTTTTTCCACCTCTACATTGTTGTTGACCCGTTTATCACCACCTTGAAATGTTACCACTAACCACATACATATATTGGCTTAACTTTATAGATATAAGAAAGCAACAGGTTTTAGGGGCCTTGTGAGACACATGCTTTATATATTATTCATTTAATCTCATGGATAAGATTATCTCCAATTTACATTTGGGAAACCAAGTTTCAGAGATTTGTCCAAATGGGGTAGAAACAGGATGCAATTTGAGGCACTAGACAGTGTAGGACCCTTGATGAAACAGTTATTTCTCTTTTCTTATCCTTCCTGTCTTTCTACTCACTCCCACGAGATAAAACCTGTCTCTTAAACCCAGGTTCTTCACAAAACTAAAACACGGGACTGTTGGACAAAGACTGGTGGTTTTTGTCTCATCTAACCACAGCCTGCTGCACGAAGCCTTCTGTGGAAGAAAGGGATGAGTTTGCCTTTTGGGCCAAGGTCTATACCACCCCACCACCAGTAGAATTTAGTTCAAAGTATCAGAACTTAACATCACAAACTAAAGAACAGTCTAAGGGTACAGGGTAGGAGGGGTAAAATGACATTTCTTTCACACCAACATACAAGGCTATTGGCAATGGGAGCCGAGCTTCCAAAGACCGGGATAGCAATATGTATGCATTCATGAGCACAGGTCAGCTGTGTTAGCAGGAAAGAAAGGAAAAAGAAAAAAGAAAAAAAGAAAGTAATGAAAGTACAAGGAAGAGATTATTTAGGTTCATTTTGGGAATGGGGGTGTCTTGTAGAATGTAGAATTCAAATGACCTGCGTTACTTCCATAGTTGGCATCACCATTAATTTTTAGCATGGGAAAGAATAGTAATTCTTTAAAGGGAAGGCAGACTTTTCATATTATCTTCACAGAAGGACACTGGTAGATATAACTCATCATTAGAGGAGAAAACTAGGGAGAACCCAATATCATTTGAACAACTTCCTAAATTTTCAGATAAAGAAACTGGAGCCTCAGAAAAGGAAAATAACCCCCAAAAGCCACATGACAAATGACTGGCAGAGACTAGAACCCCTGCTCCTATTACCTTGTACAACACCCTTTCCACACATGCACTCAAATGCCTCTGCCAGTTGTGACCTCCATTCCATAAATTACCACTGGAGGTTCATCATGGAAATTACCGTAGACAACTGGGAACATGAAAGCTTGGCTACTTTCCTCTCTACAGCATTTATTCTGCATGTGAGTCAGTGCAGAAAATAGTTTGCACTTCATTTATTCATGTACTAATTTTGAATTAAGCTGTACCACATAAATTCTCCTGAAAAACGATGCAATTAAGCCTGGACTATTTGAGGAAGGACAACAACATGTGGCTGTAATTATAATGGCAAAACATCTCAGTAACACACTGACTTATTAGTGCAGTAATTAGTGTTGGTGCAATGCATACTGAATAGTCCATAAAACAAATAATGCAATGTAAAATCCTGAAAAAGTGTCATAATTTTCAAGTGAACAATCTTTGGATATTTTGCCTGTGGCATCAACCATTTGGACCAAATTGTTTCAGCCACTACATATAGGAAGCTCTGCCTCCCTCGTGAGTACAGATTGTTGGAAAGATCTCCAACTTCTGGCAAAATACTGAATTAGTATATAAAATCTGGAAAATTAAAGCAAAATAAACTCTGTTAGGGACCAATTATGTAAATGCTAAAAAGCGTGTGAGCATTTGCTGCATAATCTTGAATTCTGGGGTAGTTTGGGCCAACAGCAGTCATTAAAAACCACAAAATGTAAAGCTATCAGTCTCATAATAATTTATCTTAGAACTGCCTGGAATCTTAAAACATCATTCTTATTGATCCCCTAACTTTAGACAGGTTTTACAATTTTATAAATTAAAAAAAAAAAAACTTATTCCCAGAAAATCCTAATAAGTGGAATCACAGAAAATAGTATCTTAAAATGGTAACTTAGTTTCTATCCAAATTCCATCTTTATCCATTATGTAAATTTATGTTAAAACATCTCCTCAGATCTAAGGCTCAGGCCTTTTATAATCTCACCCTGAGATAGAGAGTTTGATCTAGAATAGTGGAGGAGAGAGGTTCAAGGATAGAACACTAGGAAACTTCCTCTGGATTGTTTTTGGGTGTTTTATGTGATATGTAACTCATGTACATTTAATAGCAAGTAACACTCGTATCTTGGGCAGGTGTTGAGTAGGGGAGAGAACAAGGCTAGGGCAGAACTGTGGTAGTACTACACAGTGTAGGAATCTTCGAGTGGATTTAATAAGAGCCAGTGGGATGATCATCAACGAGCTGTGGTAACTCAGGCTTTGTCTTCTCTCGTTGTGACAGAAGATCAAGAGCCTGTGCAGATTCTTAACGTCATGAGGATGGTACCATCATGATTTCAGATGGGAAATTCTATGTGACACAGTGTCTCAGCCAATGGCCTAGGTACACAGAAAACAAGACTTGGGAGGGTGCCAAAAAGAGTTAGGCTGTGAGTAACAATTATGTGGGTGGTCTAGAGGCCGTATCAGGGCTCGAGGCCTTGGCTAGATGTGGCACTTCACTCATAAGTATGACAGACATCAGGACAAGGTTGCATCCCAGGAAGGATCAATAGTTTGCCCAACTATTGAAATATTGCCCACAGATTGAAATAATCTAAACCAAGATTTGAATCCATACAGTTAGCTCGAAAAAGGTTTTATTTTACAAGCTCTAGAGTGTAGCAGGATGTGCTTAACCATGTACTTGGCTCTTGGACCTTCAAACTCAAGACTACACGTAAGCACACATTCATACATCAAAGTAACTTTATATTTTGATTCAACATTAAGTACCTCTTAGTCTCATTTGAAAACTCTGTGTGTACTGTTGGGACAGAGTGGCAAGGTGACTTTTCTCCAGGCCTTGATGTTCAGTATGTTCCTGGGTCATTTATTCTACTAACAAGGATCTTGTTCAACAAAATATTTTTTAGTCACTTTCTGGGTACAATTGATGCAAGATAACATTAAAGCCAAACAGAAAATTCTCTATGAAGACTTTTCTGAACACAGCATCAGAATTAAGCCTCTTTCCACTCTGTCACTGTGCCTTTCATCTCCTTCTTGCATCTTAAAATGGATTTGTCTGTTTACAGGCCTTTCTCACCCTCAGAGCTGTGAGCTCCTTGAGGGTAGCAGGAGCTGAATATTTTTATTTCCCTATCCTCAATATTTATAACTAAGTCCAGTGCCTAACACAGAGAGGGTACTTAGTATTCGATAAAGAATCTAATATAACCATTCTTTCCTTCTGGGGCACCTGACTGGCTCGGTCAGTGGAGCACGCAACTCTTGAGCTCAGGGGTTGTTAAGTTTCAGCCCCATGTTGGGTGTAGAGGTTACTTAAAAACAAAATCTTAAAAAAAAAAAAAAAAAAGTTCTTTCCTCCTTACATTCTCTCTTCTCCTGTTGGCACAAATACATCCCCTTGCTGTTACACAGATTCACCACGAGGATATGGCCATTATGATTTAGTTAGGGAATTATTGGAAGACACATTTTATAACTCTTGCCATAATTAATGTGACAAGAAATAATAATTGACTTAGTAATGTAATCAAATCAGAATGTATTTGATTTGATCTGTCAAGTTGTTATTCATATCTCTAACCCTTCTAGTCAGAGCTTTCAACACCTAATTATTTCTGAAAGCAACGAAGGCAGGCATATTGGATGTCAGGCTTGGCTGAAAGAAATGAAGAATGGTTGGACCCTTGATCTGTTCTGTAAAGCTGGAGAAGGTAGAGAGATGTGTCTTTTGCTCAAATGAGTGGGAAGATGTTCCTGACTTTCATATGCGTATGCTCTGCCCACTCCTGTGGTGTTTACTAAGCTACAGGGTCATCATCCCAGGTTTTAAAAGCAATAATCTTTTGAGGCATGGAAGTCGTTCTTTAATATATTTCACACAACACCCATAGAGATGGAAAAAATGGTCTCAGAATAATTACTTCTTTGGAAAATTTCTAAAAGTGCAAAGGAACCTCCCACAAGAGCTGTTCTTTATGGAGCATTAATGTATACTGGAAATTCATACACAATTAATGGTCTTACACACACACACACACACACACACACACACACACCTGCCTTATCTCCATTTTAAGATGAAGGACTAATATTGGGAAATTGAGGCCACATAACACCTTCAGTTTCAGGACTAGATTTCTAAACTCATGCCTGTGAGCTGAGTCCATACTCTACCACCACACTGAGCATATATACATTTATTTAAACACATTATCTATTTTATAGCCTACTGGCTAACTGCTCTTTTTGAGTGAAAAATTTTTGAAATAAAGAACTTATATTTACAGAGATCCTCCTTAAAAAAAAATACTGTACTATAATGACATCAGCATAAGGATTTATTCAACACACATGGAAAATCTGGCCATTTCTAAGGTACTGAAGATTGGACAAAAACACAGCCTCTCCCTCTAAGAATTATGACAGAGCATAATTATTTCCCTGTTGGAAATCAATGAAAGCAGCATATGAGAAAAGGGTTTCAGGGAAAGCTTCCTAGAAAAGGCAATGGTTGAACTGCATCTCAAAGGAAAAAGTTGAAATTTTCCAGGAAGACAAGCAAATTAGGCACTGCAAGCAGAAGGAATAGTATGTTCAAAGGTCCAGAGGTATGGAAAGTATATAAAATAGCTGGATCATAGCGTAAAATCAGTCAGAAGACAGCAGTAGAGAAGACATTAGAATTATAAGGCAATGAGGAAAATCTTAGTTTCCTCCTATTTCTTCATAAAATTCTCTGACTGAATACTTGAAACCTGTTGCGATATTGTATTTTCATTTAATATGGCCAAAGCTTCTAGGCATTCTTGAAAACTAGAATTACATTCTCCCCCATGGTATTGCATTCTGATATTATGCCCTCAATTTGGTTAACTAGCCTTAGGATTACTTCAGTTGGATACATTTTACTATTTGTAAATTATATCTCAGTAAAGTTGACTGAAAAGAAAAAGAAAGAGGAGTTAGCCTGAAGTGGTTCCCCCGGGTTGATTCTGGGACAATTAGCTCATTAAAAATGAATGACTGAATTAAAAAGGAATTCATGAGTCCACGGTGATGCTAAGTTATATAAATAGTAAAGATTTCTGCAGAATTAAATGAAATACATGTATGTACTCTAATACAGTTCTCATCGACGCTGTATGACACATGTTAGCTCAACAAGAAATAGATAATTTGAGGATTTCATTAATGTTTTTGTAAAAGCTAATGAAAGTAAAGTCAATTTATCAACTTTGTATACACACTCATCCCTCCCAAACTTCAGTTTTCTTCTTTTGTAGCTGAGCTGGAACAATGCATGCCTCCCCTTTCTTCATCCTATAGCTGCTGTTGAGTTTTATATTTTGGGAGAGGGTGGTACAAATTGAGGCTCGTCTACAGGGATACTCTCTAGAGTGTTCATCAAATACTTCTGGCTCTCCTTCCAAGCACATGGTGGGATTTCACTCCCACCCCCTTGAAGTTAGAGGTGGCTTCCTTTGGGCAGTAGGAGCAGAAGTGATCTGTGTCACCTGTGGGAAGAAGCTTTAAGATCCCGTGTTACTGGTTTATCGTATTTTCTTTTCCTGCTGTGGTGACTGTGGAAGCATGTGTCAAGATGGATCCCTAAGTGACTATGATGAGCAAAGGTCTGCGGTCAACCTATATTAGACGTATACTCTGAGTGTAAAATAAACATTTAGTTTTAATCCACTGAGATTTGAGGATTGTTATGGAAGCATAACCTAGTCTATCTCAATGGACATCTGTGTTACTTTGCACAGGGGCCAACACAGAATGGGTTATCAAAGTCTAATGAGGTGAAGGAATTTCCTTAAAGAGACCTAGCCTCACGAGGAAGAACTCAGGCTGAATTTGCCTATCTTTGAGTTAAAACGAACTTGCCTCCCCTCCCACTGCCTTTTATGATTCATTAGACCAATGCTTCTAAGTTTTTTTAATCTCCATTTTCTCTGCCTTCCTGGGGGAGAAAGAGAAATAGCTCCCTTCTAATTTTTTACATCCTGTTGAAAAACTGGTTTGACAAACAACACGCTGTGCGACAGAGACTAGAAAGAAAAGACCTCTCAGCGAACAGCAGCTCTGGCCTCATCTTCCACGAAAAGTCATGAAAGAGTCAGAGTTGAAAACTGGAACCTCAAAGTTGTTCTTAACAATGAAGGAAAGTAACATTTCCTATTATTAAAGGGCAGAAACAATTCGTAGTCACACAAAGTTAACTTGCCAACAGTTTTTCTACAAAAATTTTGCCTGTCAGAACAATCATACACTGGCTTAAATAGATATTCCCATTTCTAGCCAGTTGGCATAACTGATTAAGTGGGAAGTTGTAATAAGCCCTATCTTCACAACTGCCCCTGCTTCACTCCTGGGTTGGTCCATTCTACACATATCCCCAGCAAAGAAGGAAATTCCTGTGGTGGCCCCTCCTTCACTCCTTGCTCAACCACCACTGGATTTTCAGCAACAGAGGTCATTGGCAGAGCTCTGGTATCTGCGGTCCTCCAGCTTCTCTAGCTGCCGGTCTTGAGTCCAAAGGACGAGTTTCTGCATGAGCCTGCCAGAGACTAACAACATCCATCTCATCTGGACATGGCCTAATTTTCTTCAGAATAAACCCCAACACAGTTATTTTTTTCAATTTCAGTAGCTTCTCTTTTCTTGATAGCTGGCTCCCCCACCTCTTCTTTTTCCCCCTCTTCCTCTTCACAAGCAGTGTCAAAACATCCCAGTTCAAATATTCCATCCCATCATCGTCCAACTCATTATTCAAATTCCATGTCAGATGGCATGGCCTAAATTTTGTTTCAGGAAATAGAGTCACTGTACCAGACATCGTACAGCACAGAAGCTAACCCAAGATGGGCAGTTAATGTTCTTCTAGGAAATGAATAATATAATCAAAAGACATGAGTTTAAAATGTAAACTCCCTGAGGACAGGAGAAATGACTTCCCCTTTTTACTCCCAACACCTACATGCTGCTTGCCGCACAGGACTTAAAAAATAGCTGTATGGTCAACAGCATGGTGTTTGGAGTAATATTATTGACTCAATTTTTAGTTTTACCAGTTCGTAACACTGAAAAAAAATTACTTAACCTACTTAAGACTCAGTTTCCTCTTTAGCAAAATAAAGATTAAATGAGATAATGTGCACAAAGTACTTGGCACAGAGTAAGCTCCCAACAAAGACTATGAGTCCCACCTTAATAGCTTCATCTCCTTATTAACTCTGCCTTAGCTCTTAACGTTTCTGCAGTTTCAAAGGCATGTGCACCTGCAACCGGCAATTTAGATATTAATGTGATTCCATGGTGTCAGATCCTTAATCATAAGTAGCTTGTGCGTGAGTTCCCCCTCCCTCAACCTGGTGAATTCATTTAAGAAATTGTGTCTATCATATAAAAGAAGGCCAACTATCCAGAGGTTTCTATTTTAAAACCACAGCCTAGAGAATGAGGGGAAAGGGACGTGTGTCAGGAATACATCACACCTGATTGCCTCAAGCACGCAGGTGTGCCAGAAATGTCTCCAAAAAAATGGTTTCATCTTTTACAAGGAAGAAAAATAAGTCACAGCATTCCCCAGGAAGATTCAGAGTCGTCATTAGTGATATGAATAATTTATCAGCAGCTCCCTAAAGCAGATAATGACACTTTTGTTGTCTGCTCTAAAGAGCGGGGAAGCTGTTCAACAACAAAATTAGTTCCCCAAAACAAAACCATCGTTTTCACCCTTGAACTTGCCTTTTCTGAAAATTGCAGATGTATCAAGGCACCAATTGAGCCAAAGAACACAGAATAGACTTTTGTTTAAAAAAAAATAAAACAAGAGGACAAAATACAAAACAAATCAATAAATTGAAAGAATCATTCCCTTTACCTTGTTTTCGTAACATCATCCAACATCATTCCCTCTTGGATGTGTTTTCCAAATATTAATTTGTGTCTCTAGATATGATAGAAGACTTATATCCACGTAGCTTAAGAGCAACTATAAAAATGAATGTGGTTTCTAATCTTTCAGCTCTGTTGTGGCCAAATGTGAAAAAGCACCAGTGTTCAGGCACTGAGGCTGGTTTCTTGGAAGACCAGTTCAAATAGTGAGTGTTAGATGCACGCCAGCATGAAAATCAAAGCCATACCTGGAAGCAAAGCAGAGTTGGGGTCGTTCCTTTGGAATTACTTTTCATGTGTTTGAAATGGAAACTTTCAGAAGGCTGGAATGGTTCCTTTAAGTCACTTGACCTCTTAAACACAAAACTCTTTTTTTCCCCTCAGAGAAAAAGGTCGGGTGGGAAAGGGTAAAAAGACATTAAAAAAAAAAAAAAAAAAACTCAGAGGAGGTCTTACTAGTAACTGTCTCAGAGCAACCTCTGCAGAGGAAAAGAGCCTTCCCATGCAGGAAATCTGTCTAGCCAGCTCACTCTCCCCATTTAGCCCGCCCTTTGTCACAGATGTTACCGATTTTGTTAGATAGTGATCCCCAGCTCCCCAAACAGATTCCAAGTGAGAAAAGAGGAAAAGTAATTGGTTGCTATTAGATACGCATTCTGAAGTCGAGAGAAATGTGGGCAGTGAGGAATTTCTGGCCTGGATTAGAGGTTCCATGGTAATTAAACAGTAATGACAAAGAAGATTCCCAGTAATTTATTTGGAACCCAAAGACTGGGTTAAAAACACAAATGGGTAAGCGTCTTTCAAGCTATCTCAGGAAGACATGCCATTCTTTCTATAGGAGCGGTCTTCTTCCCTGAAACAGACTGTCCACTACTGAATGTCACTGCTAGACCTTCAACAGTGCAAACATGTGTTAAGTGGGCATTATGCGTTAGGCCTCGTGCTAGAGGGGGCTTGCTGCACTCAGTCCAGTTTCTAATTATGTGTTTGGGAGGTGCGATGATATTTTTCAAAGAGGAATAGATAATCCCACAAGAAACTGTTAGAGTTCATTGCCCATAAGCATTTGCTGGGATCCTTCTGACTTCTTTGGATTAAGCTGTTAACATGAAGGTTCATTAAAGACTGCTAAAATTGTCCTTGAGGCTTACAATGGAAAGCTTGG
The DNA here is from genome assembly GCF_017311325.1 of Ursus maritimus. Classification (NCBI taxonomy): domain Eukaryota; kingdom Metazoa; phylum Chordata; class Mammalia; order Carnivora; family Ursidae; genus Ursus; species Ursus maritimus. Next base: position 55,163,867 of record NW_024423564.1, on the reverse strand, counting down.
GTTTTTTTTTTTCCTTTTAAATAGCTTATTAAGCTATAACCCACGTACAATAAAACACAACTTTTTTTATAGTGTACAATTCACTGAATTTTCGTATACTCACGAATACATCCCCCAAAGAAGCCCATACCTATTAGCGGACACTACTCGTTCCTCAACCACTTCCAGCCTAAAACATACACATGGCCCCAGACAAGCACTAACCTACTTTCCTGTCTCTAGTCCGGATATTGTATGTAAACGGAGTCATGCAATCTGTGGTTTGTGTGACTGGATTGTTTGCGTTTTAAAACTTTAATGCCATTAGACAAGAACCTAAGATTTCTGAACTGAACCTCCATTTCCTTCTTTGTAAAATAAAGACAATACGACTTCCTGACCTAGTTGTTAAGAAGTAAATAAAATAATACATGAAAGCAGGTAGCACAGTGCCTGGCATGCAGAAGTTGCTAAATAAAGTTTGGCTTGATATCTAAGAACAATTCTATGGAAGCCACCCCAAATCTTTTTTTTTTTTTTTTAAAGATTTTATTTATTTATGTGACAGAGAGACAGCCAGCGAGAGAGGGAACACAGCAGGCGAGTGAGAGAGGAAGAAGCAGGCTCCCAGCGGAGGAGCCCGATGTGGGACTCGATCCCTGAACGCCGGGATCACGCCCTGAGCCGAAGGCAGACGCTTTAACGACTGCGCTACCCAGGCGCCCCATTCTATGGAAGCCACCCCAAATCTTTATTTTGGAAGCAGTTTCCACATCTTTCTGTGCAAGCGGCAGTAGGATGCTTTATACAAGCTACATTTATCAATCAAAACGTCTTTGAAAAACTGCTTATTTGAAAAATGCTAAAAAATGCAGAAAAATAAACTCACAATCTGACTACTTAACATTTATATAAAATAACTCCCCTGGAGGTAAACATTATTAATAGTGCAATGTGGATCCATCTAATTTTTCCTATGCTTAGAACAAATGAATATATATCATAACAAACATGTACAAGAGCATAAGACATCCGTGTCTCCAAGGGCTATATAATATAGATAGGGTAGAAATAGAAAAATACAATCTTAAATATAGAACATAAAATTAAGGGCTGAACTATGTGTACAAGCGAAAAGAGTGATATATCAGACTGTGTGTCATTCCCAGCGTGAATGACACTAGAGGCTTTTGCTTTCGGAATAGCGGTAGCAAATATTCAAAATACAAAGTTCAAACAGGACAGAAAGATTTTGAAAAAGGATATCACACAGACTTCCAATCCTGCAAGTGTTTCATACAGCCAAGGAGAAAGTCTCTCCAATGTTTGTTTCATGACACACTTTGTGTTACGGTGTTTCCTAGCCAAGAGAAACACACTTCTGTTTATTAAGTAGCTGGATACAAGCACCCTGATAAGGGTTCGTATCCTAACTACTTAGTGGTTGTTCAAAAAAATGATACATATATATTGAAAAAATGGTCCATTTCATTTTTATGTAGCGAAAATTACTAACAGGAAGTGTGTGCCTCTTGGACGCTATAGAACTCTCAGACTTTGCAATGAGATTGGACCCACCACGCTCACTTCCTGCTTCACTGATTCCCATTTGGTGCTTGGTTTTGTTTTTAGTGGACCTTATTTTTAAGAGCAGTTATAAGATCACAGCAAAATTAAGTGCATAGTACAGGGTGTTCCCATGTAACTCCTCCTCTCACACACCTGGCACTTATTTCATTTTTTTAAGATTTATATATTTTAGAGAGAGAGCAGTGGGGGGAGGTACAGTGAGAAAGAATCTTCAAGTAGACTCCCCGCTGAGCTTGGAGCCAGACCGAGGCAGGGCTCAACCTCATGACCCCAGAGATCCTGACCTGAGCCAAAACCAGGAGTCCAGCGCTTAACCCACTGAGCCACCCAGGGGCCCCCTACTGCTTGTTTTTAATAAAAATCGTACCTTTGCAAAGATGGGACCTCATCAAAAGGAATGCAGTGCGATCTCGTGTTGAAACTCTTGGGGCGTCTGGGTGGCTCAGTTGGTTAAGTGTCCTTCTCTTGGTTTTGGCTCAAGTCATGATTTCATGGGTCATGAGATTAAGCCCCAAGTCAGGCTCAACGGGGAGTCTGCTTAAAGGTCTCCCTCTGTCCCCCCACCCAGACTCTGACTCCCTCCCTCTGTCCCCCCACCCACCTCTGTCTCCCTCTCTCAGACAAATCTTAAAACAAAACAAAACTCTGAACTATATGCAGCTAGTAGGTCATGCGGTCTCTGAAAGACCTCGAGTATCTCTGAGTTTTTCTTGAAATTTTAAAAAGTTCCTTGTGTTAGCTGAAGCACCCTAGGGTGCCTCACACAGAGTTTGAGAAATGCAGGCTTAGTATATTTAACCCTAGGAATACCATTCTAAACACAGAAATGTATGACGAAGTGGAAAGCTCATGGGGATTAGATGAGATGTAATTATTGGTTTTATGCCTCTGGTCGTGTGATTGAACTCTGAGCCACGATTTCCCTATCTAAGAAATGGAGAAACCATTCCTACTTTAAAAGGTTATAATGCTGGTTTAAGAGAGAGCACTTGTAAAATGCCTGTAGCACAATGCCTTGCTGTCTCTATGATAGCTGAAGGGAAGGGATGGCTGATGGAACAAGTACAGTCCTCAAAGAGACAAAGATCTGTAAAATCAAGGCAGAACAGAAATGCCAGGTTTAGAACGATGCTCCAAAAATGACAGCACGAACAATATAAAAGAATAAGAACTAGGCATATAGTGCTTTGCTAATTATCTACGAGACAGTAAAGCATAACGTAGTCTGACCACCTATAGAAGTTAGAATGCTTTTACTTAACCAATTTGTGCCTCATTTAATAGGCATTCCTGGCTTATGTCAAGCACTTAGCATATTACCTGGCACCTAGTAAGTGCTCAATAAATGTTAGTTGTCATTAGTTTGTGCTATACGCTCACTTGACCCTTACATAATTTCACTTTACCCTCACGATTACATTTTGTGGTTTGTACTATTATGTTTCCTTTAGAGTGAAGTTTAAGTTCTCAAACCTGATAAGAGTTATGGATAAGTCCCAAACCTGTGATATTTCTTATATACTATTTTAAATGGAATCAAAGCCTTTGACTTTTTATTTTTATGTGCCATGTAATGTTTCTGAAATTAAGGACAGAGATCCAAATCTGAGTTAAGTCACAAGGGACAACTGAATTGCACATCGCTGATTTCAGGCTCTTAAAATAACAAAACCAGCCTATTTATTGAGGGCAGCAGACAAGGAGCACCACAGTAGTGCCAACCACCCGTCTTCACCTACAAAACATCTTATACTATGAGTCCAATTGATCCCACTCAAATCAATATGGCTGCTGATGGATCTGATGCTAAGGATACATCCAGGACTATGACTTTAACCCTACTGTGTCCTCATCTTCTGCTACTTTTTCTTAAAAGGCTATTCATGACACAACTTTGTGGGAGATGGGCCATCCATATGCCCATATATCACATAGTTTTTTAATAATTAAATTGACTTTACCATCTGTTACAATTATTTGAGAATATATTTTAAAATATAATACTGTGCCCCTTTCCCCTTTATCAACTCCAGCCCCCTGAGATAACTAATGTTAAGAAGATGGTGTGCATTCCTTGACCATTTTTCCATGCTCATATTAACAAACACATAAGCTTACTTAGAGGATTGTGTTTTAAAATAGGACCATATTATTTCAGATTCTGTACCTCGCTTCCCCCACCCTTTCAGAAACTATCATGGATATTATACAAATCCAAATCATTCTCTCGTTTTTTTAAACACTTATCAGTAGTTGATATATTTGTTTATATTTTTGTCTCCATTAGGATCTAAGTTCCATGATGTTAGCAAATGTATCTATTTTGTTTACTGATAAATCCCCAGTGTCTAGAACCATGCCTAACACATACTTGATGATCAATTAGTATTTTCTGAGTGAATGAATAAATTAATGCATATGTATATGTCTTTCACTCTGTCTGCAGGGTCCTTTTGCTCCTGCAGGTATGGCCACTCACAGTTAGGTTTCATATGCAAGAATCAAAGTAGTTCCTTTCTAAATCTTTCCTTCATATCTCTCTTCCAGAAATATTTTATTGCCCTATCTTTGAGCCCCTAAAGCCCTTGACTCTATGGGTTTTTGAGTAGAGCAGGTGAAATACTATATCCCTAAGAGCCTTCTTAGAGCATGGAACATGGAAAACATTCAATAAACTGGTAGTTACATTAAGTCATTTTTACTCTGTAAGTTTATGAGATGGGTACTATTGCTATTTCAACTTTATAGATGGAAAAACAGAAAGTCAGAGAAACTGAGTAATTTGCTTAAGGTTTAGTAAACGGCTGAAGCAAGATTTAGGACTAGCTCTGTCTGATTCCAAAGCCCACATTCCTAATCAATAAAAATTTCAGTCTCCCTGTCATTTTCAAATTAAAAAAATACATTGCTGTGACTGAGGCTGCTACATGCTCATCAAAACCAGTTTCTTACCCTCTTATCCCATGCGATCAGATGTGGCGACGTGACGGAGTTCTGGCCAATGGAATGTCAGACTACTACCACCCGGCCTAACTATAAAAACTAACTTTAAAAACCTCCCACGTGACTCTCCCTACTTTCTCTCTTCCCTGTGTCTTTAGCCCAGATTCAAGGATTTGACAGAAGGCTCCGATACTTTACGTATCTAAGATGATGGAGCAACAAAATTCAGTGATCCTAGGTCCCTGGAACACTGAATAGGAAAGTATTCGTATAGTATCTACATCAAACTATTAAGTATCAAGAATTAAACTTCCGGGCGCCTGGGTGGCACAGCGGTTAAGCGGCTGCCTTCGGCTCAGGGCGTGATCCCAGCGTTATGGGATTGAGCCCCACATCAGGCTCCTCCGCTATCAGCCTGCTTCTTCCTCTCCCACTCCCCCTGCTTGTGTTCCCTCTCTCGCTGGCTGTCTCTATCTCTGTCGAATAAATAAATAAATAATCTTAAAAAAAAAAAAGAATTAAACTCCCATTAGGTTACTCCATTTGTGCCAGGGGATTAGGATCATTAATAGCCTCCCCTAACAAGTAATGTTGATGGAAAGCTCTACATATGTGGACTTGATTTTTCTCTTTAGTATCTTCTTTCACCATTACCCAAAATACACCCTATAACCCAGCTAGAATAAGGTGCTGTTCCTCATATACCTTACTCTGGTCTCTAAAAGTTATAATCTCCCTCTCTTCATGACTAAATCCTCCGATTCTCTGAAATTCAATTCATCTGTCACATCTTCGAGGAAGTCTTACTTAATATCTCTGATAGATTTCCTTTCTCTTACAATCCCTTCCTAGCGCTTACCTTCCCCATTCCCCTGAGCTGCTTCTCTTCAAGCTCTCATCTTCTCTATCAGTACTCTGCTTTTCCTTTAGCTGAACTACAGAGCCAATATCATGCGACCTCGCAACAAGACTCATGGATGATAACTACATCCCTGAATCCCAAATCCAAAATACTGACCTCTCAAGGTTCTTTGTTGTGTCAAAACAATAGCATTAGCTAATATTTCTGAGCACTTCAGGGCCATTCACTGTTCTGAGTGTTTTACATGTATTTAATCATTTAATATTTATAATTTTTTTGAAAAAAAAGTATTACCTCATTTTACACTTGAGACAAAATAAATACAAGGTGATGAAGTAGTTGTTCAAGGTCACGGAGATTGAAAAACACTGTTCTTCCTCCAAGACAGGACTAGAAACGCTGATACTCTGTAGAACTCATGGGAATCTAACAACGCCTTGGCAATCTGTCCATGTGTTTAGGAGGATGAACGTCCCTTATTGGGCTCCCAGGTGTCAATGCTGGTTCCAAACTCCCTCCCCAACTTCTACTTGGTGGTATAATTAGATTTATATTTCTCCTACCCAAGGTAAGATGACCGTCTAGAATTGATCGTGAGGTCTAAAAGAATAGGACCACATTTATTTTCTACACTGCTGTATTCTGCCTGGTGAAACATTCAATAAATACTTGCTGAATAAATGAATTAATGAGAGTGAGAATGCTGCTGGCAGCAGAGAACATCAGAGGTTTGGGCTTACCCAGTACAGAATGACAACTGAAACAATCTCTTTTTCCAGTTCATTACTCACTGGAGGAGAGGAAGCTGGGAAAAAAATGAGAAGAAAGCAATCAAGGAGGAAAAAGTAAATATATTTGCAAGCTGTGATGAATGGTATGGACTTCAGGTAACTTTGGAAGAATAAGTAACACTGTTGTCTCTAAAGCACACAAGCAGATTATATAGTATGTGCAAGGCAAGAGTTGGATTTCAAGATAAAGAAACAGTTCTAAGTTCTGATGATGAATAATTCAGTGTAGTCAGATCCCAGCAAGGATATGTGCCTACGGTTAAATAAAGTGTTATCAACTGAGAGACATCTCTATAAAGAACATGGCCTCTGTATACTCTCCTGAGCACCTTTTAAATGAATAAATGATGGCAGAGTGAAAGAATTATTTATCTTGGCAAGTACAATGATCACTGGGTGTGAGCTAAGTATAGCCTTTTATTCAGTAAAATATAAGCATATGATGTGTAACTTATATCTGTCCTCCAGGAATTTATATCTGTACTCCAGGCATTTCAGACACCCCTAGAAATATAGGGCATGTGCTTGTGGCACTTGACCCTAAGTGGGCTTTGGTGAAGGAAGCCTGACATCTAAGTGAAAAAGTACACACCAAATCTTACATCTCCATACCCAGGTTCCAAGAATCTTCACTCATGGACTTCTCCAACCAAATTTTTCACCCAGATTCATGTCTCTATTCCATCTTTGTCTGTTTTGCATCTTCTAAACTTCTTTCTAAATAAATAGTCTTCCAGCTTGGTGCTAACAATGTATTTCACATAGGGGACTACAATTCCAATAAAACTGATGTCAGTAAAAGAAGGGACACTGAGTTAAGAGTAAGCAGAAACCCTGGATTAGAGAATTATGGATAAATAATGCTGGAAATCTCAGAAGCAGGATACTGCGCAGAGGTAGTCCCTGGAACCATCTGGGCCATGTGTAAAAGGAGCAAGGCCCAAGGAATTGTATGGGGTCTTCTGTGGGATTCTGGCCTCCAGGACAAAAGCAGAGCCAGGAGTGGAATGTCAGATTCAAAAATTCATAGCAGATGGCAGGTCAGGTTTTTTGGGATGCTATGCTTGCAGTGGCACTATGCTTTGTTTCCTCCAGGCATTAGACTCTGGGCATGTGGCAACAAAGTCTTTGCAGGCCTTGTCACTGGTGGAGGGAGAGCTCCAAATGTATTACTTGTCCTGGCTCGCATTGTTTTTTAGAGCTGAGGTGCAACTTAACTTGAAAAGGACAAATAGTTATTATTGATACTTGAATGGAGTAAAATAGATATTTATTTTTCAGCCATTATCCAAAGGATAATCTTAATTTAGAAGCTGAACCCTTACGGAAAGCCAATAAATCAAATTTCATTAGAATAAAGCTATGAGAAATGACGAACATTTTAAAAGATAATTTTACCACACGTACTTATTATGACCCTTAAAAATGTTTGCCTTAGCTTGGGTTTCCCCAAAAACAGAGCTTGATAAGAATTCATGTGCAGGAAAGTCATTCCAGAGAATAAGAATGAGAAACTAGGCAGAGTGAGATAGGGCAAGAAGAAAAGCCAGACTACAAGTGCAGTATCAAGGTTACACTGTGGGCAACAGAACATCAGTTCTGTTAGACCTTCCTAAGAAGCATACAAAATGCCATCCTAATATGTTTATCCAAAAGTCGTGGGTACATGTATCATGCCATCAGACTATAGCAAACCTCTGGTCAGGGCTACCGTCAGAGGTGCTCACTCCCCAACACTGTTGAGCTTCACATGTGCACAGGCCAGAAAAGCACCTCATGTTGGGAGAAGAAAAGCAAAGGTGTGCAGTACATTTATAATGAGATACGATCAGTACAAATGAATTGAAGTGTCTACAGCACAGACCATCTCAGCCCTAGACATAGTGAGAGATCTGGCAGAGAGGATGCAAGGCAGGGCCCCAGAGGAACTGAGTACAAACTTCTTCCCCATTAACACAGGGATGAAAATGAGAAATGAAAATGTTTCCAAAGGGTAAAAAATGCTAAACTGTACACACAGAATGATCACATCATCTAAAAACAATCACGTATAGAAAAATATCCCTAAAATAATCAAAATATGAAGGTAGTTGTATTCAGATCTTGGAACTGTGGGTACAATTTTCCTCTATTTTTCTACTAGAGCCACAGAAGAGATCAAAATTGTTCCAGCAAATAGATCATGTATGGCTATTAATTTCTTCTTCTTGAGCCTTGACCCCTACAGATTATTAAATCCTATCATGCTGCTCACTCAACCCATGCTCTAAATTACTTATTTCTACATTCTGATCTTACTCCTATTTTCCTAAGTCCTCTCCTTACAAAATTGGTTTTTGCTTCTCTTCGTCCTTTAGAAAACATTTAACTCTGGTACTACTTACTCACCCATCATCCATGTCCCTTGCCATTCCTGTCCCAGTTAGTACTCTTTTGTTTACTCCCATAAGACCCTGTTCGCATCCCATTCTAGCACCTATGACACCGTTTTGTATTGCTTGTGTATCTTTTTTGTACACCACTCCTAACTATAAGCCTTTATATGCATTATTTTCATCAATCATCACAACTACTTTATCGAACTTTATTATTAGCTCCATTCTGTGGAAGAAGATTCAGAAGCTTAGAGAACTTTAATAACCTGTCAGAGTTCACATAACTAATATACTGAGGATCAGCATTTGAGCCAAGATCAGAATTCAAGACAGTTTAGACTTCAAATTCATTTTTTAAACATTGTCCCTGATGGGGACAATAATCAAAACTAACACAGAACAAAGGATTCTGTTAACTGTTTTCTTACACTTTGCTAAGCCAGAGAATATTCTCTGACTTTTCATTGATATCAATAAATCTGATCATAAATAGCCAATGGTTCCTGTATTTTATTCTAAATTAATAAAAATCTCATTTACAGTTAAATGTCCAAAACTAGCTTAAATAGCCAATAGAAGAAAATAGCTAAGTAAATTATGTGCCTGATTAAGTCATCAATAATTATGTTTACATTTTAAAGATGCACTGCTATGTGAAAAAGCAGGATATAAAAATATATGTATATGCAGTATGATATTTCAAGCATATGCACACACATGGAACTAGAACTAAATACAATATCAGATTTTTGAATGGATGCTAATTATTTTATTTTCATTTTTCTATATTTGTCAAGCTTTCTATAATAAAATTTATCATTTTATAATGAGAAAATCTTTTTAAATTTATGTGTGTAATTTGTTATATATGAATTTGTGTGAGATATTTGGGTCATAGAACTAAGTTGAGTCAAATTTTTAAAATGACACAAAATGGTTGCAAGTCATAGGTACAAGTTTGACATATTGTCTCTGAAGCAGAATTTGCATGAACAAATGATGCTGGGACAATTTCTAACCTAGTTTGTCAATCCATAATGAAGGAAAATAAGGTAGAGTGCCTTGATATTCCTTTTTCTATATATCGTGTCCAAACCCTGAATCATTCCAGGCCCTTTCTGCTTCAGCTCCAGATGACTCACTAGAACACACCTGTGCAGAGTACTCTGGGACGTCCCAGCTCATGGCCATTTCAACTCCAGCCATCCCAAACAGGGTAACCCTGTGTGAAATGCTCCATGGTCCATACTTGCCTCAGCTCTGTCCTCTCCTCCAGGATGCCCCCTACATGGAGTGCCCTGGGGCACCTGGCCCACAACCTACCTTAGCCCCAGCTGTCCCACAGGGCACCTCCTGCACAGAGTGTCCTGAGGCATGCTGGCTTGCATGCACTTCAGCTTCAGCTCTTCTGTCAGGGCACGCTCTGAGTAGAGATGCCAGGGACCATCCTAGCATGTGCCCGCTTCAGCTCTGGGCATCCAACCAGAACAGTCCCAGCACAGAGTGCCCCATGACCCCCAGCTTATGCCAGCCACAGCACCAGTCATTGAGCCACATATAGTTTACACTGGGGATGACCATAGACACGACCATTATTTCGTGTAATGTTTAGAAGTAACTATTGTGCTTAATTCATAGAAACAAACACAGAAAGTCAAGTTAAATGAGGAGACAAAGAAATATGCTCCAAATGAAAGAACAAGAAAAAATATCTCAATAAATAAATAAGTAAATAAATAACCAACCTAAATGAAATGGTGGTAACCAACCTGTCTTATAAAGAATTCACAGTAATGGTCATAAAGATGTCTGCCAAACTGGAGAGAAAAGTGGATGAATTTAGTGAGAACATCAACAAAGAGAAAATATTTAAAAAAATAACCAATCACAGATGAAGAATATAACCAAAATGAAAAATACATTAGAGGGAATCAATAGTACATTAGAGGATACAGAAGAATAGATCAGCAATCTGGAAGACATGGTGATAGAAAGCACCTAAGCTGAAGAGCAAAAAGAAAAGAAAAGAATTTTAAAACTGAGGATAGGTTAAGGGATTTCTTGGGCAACATCAAGCAAACATTCATATTACAGGAACTCCAGAAGGAGAATAGAGAAATAATAGAATAGCTGAAAACTTCCCTGAGGAAGGAAAGAGACATCCAGGTTCAAGAAGCACAGAAAATTCCAAACAAGATGAGGACAAGGACATTTACACCAAGACACAATGATTAAAATGACCGAGATGAAAGATAAAGAATATTAAAGGCAGCAGGAAAGAAGCAACTTAGTTACATACAAGGGGAACTTCAAACAACTATCAGCTGATTTTCCAGCAGAAACTTTGCAAACAAGAAGAAAGTGGCATGATATATTCCAAGTGCTGAAAGGAAAAAACCTACAATTAAGAATACTCTACCCAGCAGGGTTATCATCAGAATTAAAGGAGAGGTAAAGAATTTCCCAGTCAAACAAAAATTAAAAGAGTTCATCACCACTAAGCCAGCCTTTTAAGAAATGTTAAAGGAACTTCTTTAAGTTGGGGAGGGGGAGGGAGGCTTATTAAAAATTTATGAAAAGAAAGACGTTCCATGACTAAAAGCAAATATGCAGTAAAGGTGCTACAGCAATCACTTATAAAGCTAGTATGAAGTTTACAAAAGTAGTAAAAATCTAAGAAGGTAAGTTAAATCTAAGGAATTAATTAAAGGAATTCACAAAATAAAAAGATGTAAAAATATGACAACATATACATAAAATGTGGAAGGGGGAGTGAAATTAATTCTTTAAGAATGTGTTTAATTAGAATATTATTTATGAACTATAGGGTAACAACAAACCCAAAACCTACAATAGATATACACAAAAAAATAAGAAAATCAAGCATAACACTAAAGAAAGTCATCAATCACAAGGAAAAAGAGAAAGAGAAGAAAACAAGAACAGAGAATAACTACAAAACAACCAAAACACAATTAACAAAATGGCAATCAGTCCATACCTGTCAATTATTACTTTAAATGTAAACAGTCTAAATGTTCTAATGAAAAGACATATGGTAACAGAATGAATTAAAAAAGACACATCTATATGCTGCCTACAAGAGACTCACTTCGAAGCTACAGATACATATAGACAATTTGAAGGCACAGAGGAACATATTCCATGCAAATGGAAACAGACAAATAAAAGCTGGAGTAGCAATATTTCTTTCTGAAAAACATAGACTTTAAAACAAACTGCACCAAGAGACAAAGAAGGGCATTATATAATGATAAAGAAATCAATTCAACAGGAAGCTATAGCAATTGTAAATATCTATGTATCCAACATTGGAGTACCTAAATGCATAAAACAAATATTAACAGATATAAAGGGAGAGATTGACAGTACTATAATAATAGTAGAGGATTTTAACACCCCACTTGTTTCAATGGATAGATCAACCAGATGGAAAAATCAATAAACAGTGTCTTTCAATGACATATTAGACGAGATGGACTTAACACATATATACAGAATGTTTCATCTAAAACCACAAATTACACATATTTTTCAAGTGCACATGGAACATTCACCAGGATAGATCAACTGTTAGGCCACAAAACAAATCACAGTAAATTCAAGAAGATTGAAATCATATTAAGCATCTTTTCTGACCACAAGAATATGAAACTAGAAATCAATTTCAACAAAGAAACTGGGGAAAGAACAAGCATGTTGAGGCTAAACATCCTACTTCCAAACAACCAATGAGTCAATGAAGAAATTTAAAAGGAAATAAAAAATGCATGGAGAAAAAAGGTAATGAAACCACAACAGTACAAAATCTTTGGGATGCAGCAAAAGCAATCCTAAGAGGGAAGTTTATAGCACTACAGGTCTACCTCAAGAAACAAAATCTCCAACCTAAGCTTACACCTAAAGAAACTAGAAAAATAAGAACAAAGCATAAAGTTAGCAGGAGGAAATAATAAAGGAAGGAAATGAAATAGAAATAAGCAAACAAAACAAAAACATGAGAACCAATAGAAAAGATCAATGAAACCAATATCAGGTTCTTTGAAAGGAAAAATAAAATTGATAAACCTTTACCTAGACTCACCAAGAAAAAAGAGGACTGAAATACATGAAGTAAGAAATTAAAGAGAAGTAACAACCAACACCATAGATATACAAACAATTATAAGAGACTACTATGAAAAACTATATGCCAACAAATAGGACAACTTAGAAGAAATGGATAAATTCCAAGATACAATCTTCCAAAACGGAATCAGGAAGAAATAGAAAATATGAACAGACCAATTGCTAGTAATGAAATTGAATTGGAATCAAACTCCCAACAAAGTCCAGTACCAGATGCCTTCATAGGTGAATTCTACCAAACATTTAAAAAAACAATTAACATCTATTCTCTTCAAGCTACTCCAAAATATCAATGAAAGCTTCCAAATATATTCTATAAGGCTAGCAATACTTTGATACCAAAAGAAGAGAAAGACATTATAAAAAACTACAGGCCAATATTCTTGATGAACATAGATGCAAAAATCCTAAACAAAATATTAGCAAACCATTTCGACAACACTTAGAAAAATCACCTACCACACTCAAGTGAGATTTATTCCAGGAGAACAAGTATGTTTCAATATTTATAAATCGACAAACAAATCCTAGGTATCTTACTTCTTTTGGTACAATTGTAAATGAGATTGTTTTCTTAATTCCACTTTCTGCTATTATAAAATTAGGAATAAGCTTAACCAAATAAGCAAAAGACCTGTACTCTGAAAACTATAAACTGTTGATGAAAGAAATTGGGAACACCACAAACAAATGGAAAGACATACCATACTCATGGACTAGAGGAATTAATGTTGTTAATATGTCCACACTACCTAAACAATCTACAGATTCAATGCAATCCCTGTCAAAATACCAATAGCATTTTTCATAGAACTAGAACAAATAATCCTAAAATATGTATGGAACCACAAAAGACCCCGAAAAACAAAGCAATCTTAAGAGAGAAGAACAAATCTGGAGGTATGCCATTCCCAGATTTCAAGATATACTACAAAGCTGTAGTGATAAAAACACACCATGGTAGTGGCACACACAAAATAGACATATAGATCAATGGTACAGAATAGAGAACCAAAAATAAACCCATACTTATGTGACCCTTTACTCTATGACCAAGGAGGTAAGAATATATATAATGGGGAAAAGACAGTCTCCCTGATGAATAGTGCAAGGAAAACTGGACAGCTACATGTGAAATAATGAAACTGAACTACTTTCTAATACCATACACAAAAACAAACTCAAAATGGATTCAAGACCTAAATGCGAGACCTGAAACCATAAAACTCCTAGAAGAAATGTAGGCAATAACTCTTGGACACCAGCCTTAGCAACATTTTTCTAGATATGTCTCCTCAGGCAAGAGAAACAAAAGCAAAAATAACTATTGGGGCTGCACCAAAATAGAGATTTTGCGCAGTGAAGGAAACCATCAACGGAACAAAAACACAACCTACTGAATGGGAGAAGATATTTGCAAATGATATATCCAGTAAGGAATTAATATCTACACTTGATCTTAGCCAAAAGGCCAAGAAACAATAAGGAGTTAATATCCAAAATATATAAATAACTTATACCACTCAACACCAAGAATCATCATCATCATCAACCTATTAAAAAATAAGAAGACCTGAACAGACATTTTTCCAAAGATTCTGTACAGATGACATACACATAACAAGATACTTAACATCACTAATGATCAGGGAAATGAAAATCAAAACCAGAATGAGGTATCACCTTATGCCTGTCAGAATGGCTAGAATAAAAAAGAAAAGCAATAAGTGTTGGTGAGGACATGGAGAAAAGGGTACCCTTGTCCACTGTTGGTGGGAATGTAAATTGGTATTGCCACTATGGAAAACAGATCAGAGGTGCCTCAAAAAATTAAAAATAGAACTATTATATGATCTAGCAATTCCACTAGTGGTTATTGACCCAAAGAAAATAAAAACACTAATTTGAAAAGATATATACAACCCTTTATTTATTGAAGACTTATAATAGCCAAGACACAGAAGCAACTTAAGCATCCATCAATAGATGAATGACAAAGAAGATGTGGTGTGCGTGTGTGTGTAATGGAATATTACTCAGCCAAAAAAAAAGAACAAGGTCTTGCCATTTATGACAACATTTTGAACCTAGAGAGTATTATACTAAGTGAAATAAGTCATACGGCTAAAGACAGATACCATATGATTCAACTTATATGTGGAATTTTAAGAACGATATCAACAAATGAACAAAGAAAAGCAGAAACAGACACACAAATACAGAGAACTGATGATTACTAGAGGAGAGGGCGTAGGAGACAGACAAAATGGATAAAGGAGAATGAGAGATACAGGCTTCCAGTTACAGAATGAGTAAGTTAGAGAAATGAACGATACAGCACAGAGAATATAGTAAATGGTACTGTATGGGGACAGACGGTAGCTACACTTGTGGTGAGCATAGCATAATGTATAGAGTCGTTGAATCACCATGTTGTACACCTGAACTTTACTTCAATAAATAATAATAATAATTATTATTATTAAAGATTAAACCTGGAATACTATAACAATGTTGTCTGGGGTCAGGGAAGCCAGAGCCTTATTACTGCAGCTAAACACCTGTGGTTACTAATCTGTTCAAGTTGCATTATGCCTTAACATGGCAGTTGAAATTCAAGCTGTTTAACCTTCTGAACAATTCCAGCAACAAAATTTTGCAGCTATATTTGTAGTAAAAGAATCATAGACATGATGCCAGAGAACCTAGGTCCATATTCCACCCTGATTATCCATGATCTGTGTGACATTAAGTTGGTCTTCTAATCTCTCTGCATCTCATCTATACAATCATTTAAAGAACAGACAGACCTAACTGTCGTGAGAATAAAATGCAAGTAATTAGCACTGTGGTTTTAAATATTTGGGAAAATACATATAAGTAATGGAAATATTCAGTATATCTGAAGTACATTAGAAATAAAAATTGCAATGACTGCAAGAATGCAGGACTAAATGTCAACAATGGTTGTTTCAGGATGATAGGATTATGGGTTGGAGTTTTGAACGCTACTTTATTCTTTTTCCTTTCTACTCGTATGATTTTCTCTGGGAGTACAAAGATTCCACAACAACCAGATGAAATTGTCTGGGTAGGCACACTGTTGAAATTACATATTCCCCCCTTCCCTTCTGGTTACAAAATACCGAGTAGCTCCATTTCCAAATTTCCCCAGTGGTCAATCTTTGGCATTAGATCAAACATCACAATATGCTTTAAAAGGGTGTGAGAAAAGGAAAGCAGACCGCTAGAACTTAAGGGCTTTGGCAATCTGAACTATGCGGTGAGTTTGGAGAGGATGGTTTAAAATAAATGAGAAAGAAAAGCCTCTGGCTTTTGGCAAGAGCTTCGTGAAATACCACTGCATGACTTTCCTACCTCTGTGCCCCCATCTAGTGCCATTAGGAAGAGGTAAATGTTCACTTGCTTTGGATTTGGTATTTGGCTGCTTTTCATAATATCTCATCCATTTACAAATGAGCACCAGGTTCTTTCAGACCCCCAAATGGTAAGACATTTTAGAGCATAGTTTTAAGGCACAGTGCCACAGTGACATGGGTATTCTGGCCTCCTGGGAGATGTTTATAATGAAATCTTGAGTTCTTAAAGGTGTTATCTGTGTTTTCCCTTTATTGCAATTACTCAGAAGAAACTTACTTGAAATTCTCCAGATACTTCCCCTCCCAAAGAGTCCTCCTCTTCTCAATTGTGAAGGCTCTATCTCTTCAAGGTCTCCGCAGGCCACATGGGGTTTCCTGAGAACTGGGTAAAGGGGCCAGCTCAAGCCCCAGCCATTTGCTGGAGGGCAGCCTCTCCCGTTGGCAGCCCTAAGAATCAGTCTTTTGTCTAAGGGAAAACCAGCCCAGCAACTGCCTCCATTCCCATTGTTCTCCAGTGTTGGGCGGGTTTGTGGAAAAGTTACCTCTGAGCAGATGGCAGTGCTGCCTGATGACTGTATTTCATGTGCAGCAAACCAATGAATCGCCATTTGTGTGTTCACACTATGCACTTCTTTGTACCTGGCACCATTTGCATATTTTTAACGGTGTTGCCTGTGGATATGGCCCATTTAAACTGTGCCTATGTGGGAATCACGGCTCAATTTATGTCCTGTTCCAAACCTACCACATAGGAGTTTATCAGCTTTTCAAAGAAACAGGGAAAAAGGCTTTTCACAGATTTTATTATAAAATAGCTATAACCTTTCTTGAAATAAAATACTGCATAAAATGCAAGATGTATGCCAAGTCAATGGAAAGATGCAAGAAGCTAAGGATAGAATTCTAGGCCAAGGGAAGAGATTACAAAAGGAAAAAGAGAGTGTCCATCCTTAAAAGACTGAGTTTCTCAGAATTCTGCCCCAAACTTGCTTCTCTCCTCACTCTACCAAGTCCCTTGGCTGAACTTCATCACCCTCTTCCTTTCACAGCCCCCCTTTATGCTGATCACCTCTACGTTAAATCTACATTGCAAGTCCTCATCTTTGTTCATACTTCCGAATTCCTGCTGCCTAGCACATATTTCTAACACGACACACAAAATTCATCAAATTCAATATACAAAACTATCACCTCCCTAAATTTTGCTTTTTTATCTGCCCTTTCCATGTAGTTTATCATCATTTACGCAACCCAATGGTCTACATTAAAAATCTGAGTTGATCTTGATATATTTCTCACAGCCAATCAATTAGCAAGTCTTTGCAATGACACCACTGAAACCTCCCTCACGTCATTCCCCTTCTCACAACTATTCCTTTCCTCATCTGAGCCTTCATCATCTCCGTTCAGTTAGTGTAAGACTCCTCTAAGTAGTCTCTCAATCCATGGCCACTCTTCCAACAATATTATCTAAGATGTAGATTTGACCATATCACTTCCTACATAAAAAATTGTCCAAGACTCCCACAGATAATAGCAAGGTTCTGTGGGGGAACGTAGCCCAGACAACACCGCAGAAGAAGGTAGAAACTCCACACAATGTCTGGCTCAGTTAACTCATCATCCCTTTTTCAATTTTAGCCAACCTCTCTCCCTTCACTGCTTGATCCCAAGTACCCCACCCCCACATACAGGCCACGTTCACATTCTTAGACATTTTCATTCCTCTGTATTTTCATGCCTCCGTCTTCATGCAGTCTTATTTTTTTTTTAAATTATAAACCTCCTCAAAGAAGGAGGTTAATTACTTTCTCATTTATGTTTCCATAGAAATTTATATGGCCTCTCTTAAAGCACTCTTCATGCTGTCTCTTAATTATTTACATGTCTATCTCTCCTTTGTCCTTGAAGTTTTAAATGCTTCCAGGACAAAGACTGACCCTTACGTATCTTCATATCCCAGGCCAGGTGCTGTGGCTGCCTGAGGAAGTGCTCCAGGAGTCTTCTCTGAATTGAATTTTAAAAATGGCTTTGTTGCTTGGAATGAATCAGAAACCCACCCAAGCAGTACTCCAAAACCATGAATCCCCAACCAGTTGCTACTAGCCCTGAAAACACCTGAAAAAGTGTACCAGGTCCAGAACACCCCAGTGAAATTCAAATTGTTCATTACCACAGGGCTTTGGCCTACAATACCTGTCCTATAATTTAGGCTGAATGTGTGAGGTTTGAAGACATTTTTGGCTCTTGTCGAAGGTTTAACCCATTCCTTTTGTCTTGCCCCTTGGGATCTCAAGGGAACAATGGATACAAAATGCATCCCAAAGCATGAAACTGTTTTTTAATGGACAAATTGTTAATACCATTCCCCAATTTCTCTCTCTCCCTCTCTCTTCCTCTCTCTCTCTCTCTCTCTCTCACACACATACACACACACACACCTGCTCCTAGAAGGGCATTATTTTATTTCTGGACTTCGACCCATGTCTCTACTCCTTTCAAGGGGCTGAGATTTGACCTTGAATTTTCTCATATATCTGTGGTCTCTCTTACTGGGAGTTGCTGAAGCAGAACCCAGTACAAAAAAGTACAGTTTTCTGTGGAATATCCTTTCCTACTTTTAGGGGACTCTCATAAGCTGAGGAACAGGAGACATGAGAATGGAGAAGCACAAATTCTTCTTGAATGGCAGAGGACACTGTCAGAGCTAAACACTAGCAAGACGAGAATAAAAGCAATATGGAAAAAAAAATACATTGGAGCAACAGCCTTCAGGCAGGGAGATCAGAGAGGAACGCAGTACAAGATCCTAGGTAAGAGGTCCTGAGATCCTGACTGAGAGAAGTGGCAAAATAGAAAGAGGCAAGAAAGATGGTGGTGGCAGTATTAAGTATAAGTGACAGAGCTGGGTCCTAAATTTCAGTCTGACCATCTCTAGAGATCCTGCTCTTGGGCTTTGGAGGTAGGATAAAGAAGATTTACTGAGTTTATAAAGGGGTGTGGTAAGTGAGGGGGAAAGAAGAGCCAAAAGTAAGCCCAAGGCTTTTTGTGCTGGGATAACTGAGAGTTTAATAATCCCTTAAGTAATAAGGGGGCACAGAAAAAGGGAGGAGGAGATTTCCTGATAGGGATGAGTTCTGTGCTATGCAGAATAAGTTTGAGATGCCCCTGGGACATCTAGAGTGAGGTACTCAATAGGCTGTTGCAAATGGAGAACCCAGCCACAGTATCATTTTCTCAAATCCCCCGAGGACCAAATTTGGATTACAAAATTGGGCATATGGATCTGACCTTCAAAGGCAGATATACGAGTTAAAATCTCAGTGCTTAAGCATTTAAAATTCCTGAATACCCCAGATAATGTATTCCAGCTTCTTCTATACTCTTGCTTTTAAGAGTCAGTATATATTTTATATCATTATAGCATATTTCCACCACAGCCCTGGGCCTGCAAGTCTGTTCCTTTTTTTGTAAAGTAATTACTTAGAGAGCACCCTGACCAGTAATTTGCATTTTTCCCAGGAGAGCATGTAAATTGGATACTACAGCATAACCCCATCTATTCTGATTTTAAATATATACGTGTGTATGTGTATGATATATATATCAGATAGTACATCCAGCCAGTTCTCCAGATTGTTTTGAAAGTTCTTCATTCATGTTTAAAGAAGTGTTATTTTCACCTTCTCATATCTACCACTTCCTTTCTTTCCTTTTATTTAATTAATTTATTATTTGAAGATACAGTTTTAAATGAGTATGTTTGGCAGGCTAAGTTCCTAGCTGATACATTATGGTACTCATTCAGGTTACTAATTCTATTATATTCTTGTAGAAAAGATATATGGCTTGGAATATCCTTATGTAATATAAAGACTAGGAAAGAAAAAGTAAATGTTTTGAAGTAAATACTTCCAAGACATTCATTGTTAAGTATAAATTAACCACAGAGGCTCAAGAGTACTCCTCAAAAAAATCTAGAATATATGAGGAAAAGAAAAATGAGCTGGGGGAGGTAGATGGAAGGTTCAGCTTTTAAGCAATTTACAGATGCAATATTATGTGCATTTTACTTCAGTTTAATTCAATAAATATTTAATAAGCATCTATTTATTATATTTAAGATATTCTTCTCAGTACCAAAGTACAAGGTAGAAAAAAGCCACTGTGCTTCTGTCCTAAGGAAGTTTTATTAAGAAAAAATACATTTATAAATGTATAGCACATATATAGTGCTATAATACTATATTGTAAAAACAAACAAAACCATGTAGCTGGACCCACACAGTTTAAAACCATATTGTTCAAAGGTCAACTGTACATATAAGATAGAATATTATTCAGTCTTTTTAAAAATTTTATTATGTTCAGTTAGCCAACATATAGACATCATTAGTCTTTGACGTAGTGTTCATTGATTCATTAGTTGCATGTAACACCCAGTGCTCATCACAATACCTGCCCTCCTTAATACATATCACCTGGCTACCCCATCCCCCCACTTCTGTAACCCTCCGTTTGTTCCTGGAGTCTCTCATGGTTTGTCTCCCTCTCTGATTTCTTCCCCTTCAGTTTTCCCTCCCTTCCCCTATGATCCTCCATGCTATTCCTTATGTTCCACAGATGAGTGAAACCCTATGATAATTGTCTTTCTCTGATTGACTTATTTCACTTAGCATATTCCCCTCCAGTTCCATCCATGTCGATGCAAATGGTAGGTGTTCATCTTTTCTGATGGCTGAGTAACATTTCACTGTATATATGAACCGCATCTTCTTTATCCATTCATCTGTTGAAGGACATCTCAGCTCCTTCCACAGTTTGGCTATTGTGGACATTGCTGCTATGAACATTGGGGTACAGGTGACCCTTCTTTTCACTACATCTCTATCTTTGGGGTAAATACCTAGTAGTGCAATTGCTGGGTCATAGGGTAGGTCTATTTTTAATGTCCTGAGGAACCTCCATACTGTTTTCCAGAGTGGCTATACCAGCTTGCATTCCCACCAACAGTGTAAGAGGGTTCCTCTTTCTCCACATCCTCACCAACATTTGTTGTTCCCTGTCTTGTTTATTTTTACCATTCTAACTGGTGGAAGGTGGTATCTCATTGTTGTTTTGATTTGTATTTCCCTGATGGCTAGTGATGTTGAACATTTTTTTCATGTGTCTAGTTAGTCATTTGTATGTCTTCTTTGGAGAAGTGTCTGTTCATCTCTTCTACCCATTTTTTGACTGGATTATTTGTTTTGGGGGTGTTCAGTTTGAGAAGTTCTTTATAGATCTTGGATACCAGCCCTTTATCTGAAATGTAATTTGCAAATATCTTCTCCCATTCCACAGTTTGCCTCTTAGTTTTGTTGATTGTTTCCTTTGCTGTGCAAAAGCTTTTTATCTTGATGAAGTCCCAATAATTCATTTTTGCTTTTGTTTCCCTTGCCTTTGGAGACATGTCTTGAAAGAAGTTGTGGTCGATGTCGAAGAGGTTACTGCCTATGTTCTCTTCTAGGATTTTGAAGTTTTATTCCAACAAACAAGACTAGGATTGGTAAACTCATGGTACATATTCCATTACTGTCTAATCCTTTTCCCATAGAAAGACATTACTAATCATTTATGGTACTAAGCTGGATAAGATCTCATATTGCATTTCAGTATTGTAATCCATCAAGCAGACTTTATTAAATGCTCCATAGAGAATCAATATAAGAGAGGATATGGGAGGTTAATATGAAATGAGGGCTTTTAAGAAAGGGTCCATGGAGAAGGTGGCATTGAGCTGGACATTGAAGGATGAGTGCATCATGCATCCATTCATTTATTTGACAACTACTTGCAAATCTCCCAGTGCAGTGAGCACCATGTTGAGTGCTGAGTGTTGCATTTGATTTAAGTTCCAATTTCAACTGCTGAGTTTTGCTAGAAAATTTCAGAAAATTACTGAAACTCTATGGGCTTAAGTTTCCTCATCTGTTCGGTAAGAAGACAAGGTAAGAGGATTCCTAGCAGACCTTCTGGGTCTTTAAATACTACAGTGTTGTGAACATTATTCTGACCAGAAGAATGATAAAGTCAAAAACCACCCTCTTACAGTATACCCTAAATTAAATTATATTATAGTCTAGCGAAATATCTAAAGTCTTTGTTTGCTGTCCAGGAGTGGGAAGGAAATGAATGAGGTAAAGATGGAGCACAAACCATATCCCTGTTCACTAAGGCTTCAGGGCTGAGAATAAAGGACTTTTCTGCAGACTAGTATTTCAGTAACTGCTTAGTCATGGTAGGCTGAAGCAAGCCACCTCGACTTTCAGTGCCTTAACAGGAAAATGGAGCTCTGAACCACAGTACTCAGGGACCCAGGTAGTTCTAACTTGTGTCCTAACCATTCCTAGGGTTTCAGAGTCCTCTGGTGAGCCTCTGTATGCAACCGTGCAACAAAAAAAAGTTACCATGAAGATAGCACAGCTGTTCTTAATGGATTCATCTCAGATGTGCTGCAGATCAATGACACCCTCATTTCATTGGTGAGAATTTGCCTTGTGATCACACTTAGAGGCAACAGGAGTGAAGTATAATATAACTGAACGCCATTAAAAAAAAATAGAGTTTGGTAATTATATAGCATTTTCTCCATCATACTCCTCTAACTGATAGGTGCTGGTTAACTATACTCCTCTGATAGGTGCTGGTTAACTATACTCCTCTAACTGATAGGTGCTGGTTAACTATACTCCTCTAACTGAGTAATGTCTAACTGATAGAGGAGTATAGTTAACCAGCACCTAACTGATAGGTGATGGTTAACTATTTTTTTTCTCAGCACTCAAAAAATCTCTTCTCCCTCCTGGCAGTTTAGAGTGGACTCAGATACTCCCATCATTGTAGAGGAAGGAATTTAGAATTTCTTCATTGGTATAGAACAATTCCCTAAATAGCCACGGCTAAGTAAAGCCTTCTCAACATGTTTCTCTTTGCAGAAGAATGATCCAAGATGAATGATCAAGAGTATTTGGGACAGACAGAATAATGCCCCCCCCAATATGTCTACATTATAATACCTAGAACCTGTAACAGTATCACTTTACATGGATAAAGAGACTTTGGAGAGGTCTTTAAACTAAGGATCTTGAGATGGGGAGATTTCCTAAATTATTCAGTTTGCCACAGTGTAATCACAAGGGTTCTTATACGTAAAAGAGGGAGGCAAGACAGAGTCATAGAAGAGTATGTGACAACATAAGCAGAGGTCAGAGTGATATAATGTGAGAAAGACTCCACTGGCCATTAATGGCTTTGAAGATGAAAGGAGTGCCTATAAGCCAAAGAATGGATGTAACCTCTAGACCCTGAAAAAGGCAAGGAAACACATTAACACAGTTTTGCTGACACATTGATTTTAACCCAGTGAAACACAAAAGTCACCCAATAAGATAGTAAATGTATGATAATAAAAACCTTAAGATAATAAATGTGTGTTGTTTTAAGCCACTAAGTCTGTGGTAATTTGTTACAGCAATGATAGGAAAATAATAGAGAGGTATAGGACAAAAATTGGTAATAACTAACACTAACTGAGTATACACTGTGTTCCAGTCATTTTTCCAAAAGTTAGAGTTGTTAACTCATTCAATTCTCAAAATAAACCCATGAGATACATACTATTCTGAGTTCCAAAAGGCAATGAAGAAACTAGGGAATGGAGAAGCTAAGGAAATTGCCCTAAGTCCCACAGCCATTAAGTAGTAGAGCTAGGATACTAATCCATTACTGGAATATTACTAAGGAGTTGAATATGATAGATTCAATCATCAATCCCTCTCTCATACACACACTCACATTGTAACTAAATTTTGCATTTCCTTTAAGAGCCCAGGAGTTGAAATTTCTAATATTATTTTCAGCAGACTTGTAAAAAGGAAAGGCCAAACCACATTGGGTTTGGAGTCTATTTTTCCACACCTTGAATCTGAACTTGGCCATATGACTTGCTTTGGCCAGTGGGACATTAGCAAACATGATGAAAGCCAAGTTTGAAAGTGTTTGCACGCTGGAGCTTGCCCTCTCTAGCTGTTTTTGGAACCCAACTATCATAAGAAGAATCCAGGGCTTACCTGTCAGATACTAGAAACAAGTGGTCCAGTTGTCCCTATTAACCCAGCCAAACTGCAAATATCTGGGACCAACAAGTTGACTACAATCAGCCCTCTAGCTGGTGGCAACCACAGGATTGAGCCTTGGTAGGACCTCCAAGAGAACCATCCAGATGAGCCCGGACCACATTGCCAACCCCAAAGAATCATGAATAAATGTTTCAGAGTAGTTTATTACGCAGCAAAAACTAGCACGCACGCACACACACACACACACACACACACACACACACACACAAAGGGCCAATTGAGAAGTTACAGCCCTTTGAGAATCATATTCAATTCCTTAAGCCTTCTCGACTAACTCCTGTCTTCTAAGGAATTATGTGTTGGGCTTTATGATTAAACAAATTCACTACCTTCCAAACCTCTTTATAGGCTTTGTGAAAATAAAAGTAGCAATCTCAACCAGTGTGTTCTAAAGCAAAAGGAAATGTACTAATTTTAACCAAAAAGATAAATGGCATAACAGGAATATTATAGGTCAGAAAAATTTTAAATATTTGTTTAGCATTAACAGTATCTGCAGTTTTATTAAAATGCTTAGCGCTTCAACTGGGAAGGTCTTAGTGTCTTTTACCCATAGTTTCTGAGTTCCCACTTTGGTATCTTTAAAACGAACAGAAATTTGGTTTCTTTTCTTTCCAAAGAAAAAATAATTGTTTGGACTATAACTCAGAACATCATTAAAGCAATTTCTTTTAAAACGTAGAGAAAGATTTTCCAGGAGCAAGTATGATGGAAGAATTACAGGACCCCAACAGAAAAGTCCCATAATTGTTGCTGCTGCTTCAATCCAATTTATTATAGTGCATTCTTGACCAAAAGCCAACCCATCACCATACCCTAGATTTCTAAATGTTCAAGATGAAAACTCATGATTCTAGAAACCACACCATTGCTATTCTTTTAACAATTTCCACTACATTTTTCAGAAGAGTTTATATGTTCCTAGAGTCACCAAAAATTTTTGTATCTTGACTTTGACTTCAACTAGGGAAATTATACTTTCTTATTTCCCATAACCTTCTAATGCAACTGTACGAAAATCAGATTGTTTTTCTAGAAGTCACCAATAATGTTTCACATTTTAAGCAACACAAAAAAGAAGCCTGGGTTCCGGCTCATTCAGTGATTTATGACTAACCCCTTCTAAGCAATTTCTATTTATACATTCATTTGTCGTGTCTCTTGGTGATATATTTTTGGCAGCGTCACTGGATACAATATAGAGTGTCCCATTTCTCCCCCTGAATCATAAGAAAACATTTAGCAGAAGTGAAATGCTATTGCCTTTTAATTTTCTTGTAGAAATCTATGGTTTGTGTAACATGACTCAGTCCAGTTCTGATTAATGGGGATGCATTTTACTCCCTGCAACTGCCAAGTCCACAGGTATTAAAAGCTCTCACAATCCAAATACAGGAATTAAATGCAAAGCCCTGTGAGCTCAGAATTTACTGCTCTAAGGAAAAGATTACAAAGGAATTGGAAATAAATCCAGTGGCAAATTTAAGAAGGTTCCTGAGCTACTGTTTCCTCCCACCATGGATTCCTTGTGACCCTGGGTGGATAAGTTGCTTGGATGAGAGCTAGCCCCAAACTAACCTTTGTACTAGCAGTGATGTAACCAATGATTCCCCAGTAATCATGTGAGTATCACATACAAATTTGGGGCAGATGTATTATATACAGCATAGGGTTATCCTGTTGGGACTGTCCATGGTGAAGTCATTTCTGATGTCAGTTATTCTCAGACAGGAAACCTGAACATGGAAACCATTCTTTCAAAACATGCTCTGACCACATTAGTATCTCTGCTCAAACTTTCATCACTCTCTGAAGCTTATGAAAATAAATTTAAAGGCCCTAGCTGGACATAAAATTATGCCCCAATACTGAAATTCTCAAACTCCAATTTCAGACAAGCCATCTCCTTTTTGTGATCTGATATCCAATCCTTCCCCCCCCACCTTGTTTATCATGGTCCCCCTTACTGGAGAAAATATCTTTTATGTTTCAACGTTCTCCAATGCTGCTTCCCATTGACATCATCCACTTTCCACAGATGGAATGAATATTTTTACGTTTTAAAATGCTCTAGCATTTTCTGCACGTTGATTGGACTACTGTATTAGCCAGCTCCGGTTGCCATAAAAAGTACAACAGCCTAGATGCTTTAAACAACAGAAATTTAAATTTTATTTTCTCACAGTTATGGAAGCTAAAAGTCACAGGTCAAGGTTCCGGCTGATTTGGTTTTTCCTGAGAGCTCGCTTCCTGATTTTCAGACAGTTGCCTTCTCACTATGTCCTTGTAATGCCCTTTTTTCTGCGCGTATATACAAAGAGAGCAATCTCTGTTGTCTCTTCTCATAAAGACACAACCCTACTAGATCAGGGCCCTGCCCTATGAACTCATTCAACTTTAATTACTACCTTACAGACCCCATAACCAAATATATCCATACTAGGAGTTAGGGCTTTAACATATGAATTTAGGGGGTACACATTCAGACCATAACAACTACCTACTAATTATTTAATTTATTCAAAAATATTTAGTAAGTAACAATATGCCACTGTACTAGGTACTGTGAATAGAAAGAAGAATAAATAGTTCCTGATCTTAATAGTTCAAAAACTGGTCAAGAAAATAGGAAAATAATATTTACTATTATTACAACAAGGATTAAGGAGAATAACAGTCATTATAGGGGAAATTTAATTTCCCTTTTAAGCTACTTAAGCTAAATGTAAGATCGGACTCCTGAGACAAGGTGGGTAGAGATTTCAGGCTTTGACTCTTGATAAGATGTTTACCTCTGGAATGATTCTAATTCAGACTCTCAGAAACACATACCTACATAAAGGTCACTCAAAAAAGATGTTCCCCTTTGATTATTAGCACCATTCTCAGCTTAAATCCCTAGGGAGTTCGCTACTGAGCCATGCTAGATTAAATAACTGAAAACCATTTTTATATCTCTTCCCTTCTATTATTTAGGGCAAAACTGCTCTAAACATCCACTCCTCCAGCTGGGACTCTCCTTGTTACATTTGTCCTTCCAAGGATACCGCTTCCAGACCTCATTTTACCATAACCATAGCCAGAGAGCACAAGATGAGTCACAAGGTAGACCCAAGTTTACACTGCATCTGGCGGAAAGTACACTACTCCCTATGGTGATTTCATTATTCAAAAATCTTTTTTGTTCTTGAACCAGAACAGCCCCCGAGAGGCCTGCAGGCCTACAGTCTAGAGATATCACTAGAGATGAGAGTGGGTAACCCATACCAAGGTGTGTCACTAGTTTCTCTCTCCCCCATATATAAAAATCAGTATTGCCCCAAGACCTGGCCATAGTAGGTGCTCAGACAATACTTGTTAAATGACTAAATGAAGTAATTGCTAACTTACTATCTGCCAAAAAATGTATTTTCTTTCTTAGACATGGTCATAAACAAACCATATAATTTAATGTTTGTGATTGGACTTGAAAATTACTGAACTAACCTCCCACTCATTCTCTTTCCATCTGAGTATTATATACATAACCGCATAAAATCCATCCTCTGTAATGCACAGTAACCTTAGGACTCCCAGAAGACTGCTTGAGACAACAAGACACCTGCTGCTTTACAGCCCACATTCAACAATAGCCCAGATTGCTGGGACTAGCTGCACGGGTTTCTAATCACCAAGCTTGTTGCAGCAACTGCTCCTTCAGCACGTAAGCACCTCCAAACGGAGTGTTGATCATATTGCATAATGCTTTCCAGAAAAGGATCAGTGCATGAGAAACGTGAAAGGGACGGATTGTCCTGATCTCCAGCTTAACCTCACAGCTAATTGGCAAGCAGATTTTCACTAAATTTACCGATGTTTCAACAGCTATTTATAGAGGTGGTTCGCTATGCTGAAGGCCTGGATTAACATTTTTTTCCCTAACATCTTATTAGAAGTTTCAAACAGAGAAAAATTGAAAAAAGTTATTTTGAACACCCATATTTATACTTAAATTCTACAATTAACATTTTGCTACATGTGCTTTTATCATGTATTGCTTGTTGTGGACAGAATGCTTGCGTCCCTCCAAAAATTCACATCTTGAAGCTCTAATCTCCAATGTGATGGTATTTGGAAATGGTGCCTTTGGAAAGTGATTAGATTAGATCATAAAAGTGAAATCTCTATGATGGAATTAGTGGCCTTAAAAGAGTAGGGAGAGAGAGAGAGAACTCCTTCCCCCAAGCACAGGCTGTCTGCAAGCCAGAAAGAGAGAGCTCTCAACAGAAATCAAACTTACCTGTACCTCGATTATGGACTTGTAGCCTCCAGAACAATGAGAGAATAAATGTCCATTGTTTAAGCCACCTAGTCTCTGGTATTCTTTCATAGCAGCCTAAGCTAACTAAGACAAATTTTGGTACCCAAAAGTAGTGTGTTGCTGTATAAATACCCAAAACTGTCAAAGTGGCAATGAAATTAGGTAATGGGAAGAAGCTGGAGCAGTTTAAAGCATGCTGAAAATATGGATGTTAGGGTAATTTTGGTGAGAGCGCAGAAAAAAAAAAAAAAAGGTGGCTGGAGAGAAATTCTCCATCTTCTTAAAGAGCATGTAAATAATCATGAACATAATGGCATAGAAATGTGGGCCAGAAAAGGCCATTCTGGTGAGATTGCAGCTGGAAGTGAGGAATACTTTATTAGAAATCAGACGAAAGATGATCCTTGTTAGGAAGAGGCAAAGAACTGCATGTGGGGGCGCCTGGGTGGCACAGCGGTTAAGCGCCTGCCTTCGGCTCAGGGCGTGATCCCGGCGTTATGGGATCGAGCCCCACATCAGGCTCCTCCGCTAGGAGCCTGCTTCTTCCTCTCCCACTCCCCCTGCTTGTGTTCCCTCTCTCGCTGGCTGTCTCTATCTCTGTCAAATAAATAAATAAAATCTTAAAAAAAAAAAAACTGCATTGTGTTTGTATTCTTGTGCTTTGTGGAAAGTAGAACTTGGAAGCAAGGCAAAGAAATGGATTCTCCCCTAGAGCCTCCTGAGAGGAACACAGCACTGCTGACACCTCGATCTTAGCCCGGTGAGACCTGTGTCAGACTTCTGAGCCACAGAACTGTGAGAAAACAAGTATGTGTGGTTTTATGCCACTATGACTTCGGTAATTTGTTACAGCAGCCATAGGAAATATACAGTAGACACTCATACATTACGCCGATGCCATGTGAGGAGTCCTATGATGTAAGTAGACACACAGTTATGTTAGAAAACAGAGCCCCATCAAGGAAGAATTCATATCCTTCTCAACACATGCAAGAAGGAGTTTACTATGCAGACAAGCAGGAAGGATTTTCCAGACAGAAGGAACGTTTCTGTAAAGTCCCAGAAACTTGAAGAAATGTAATATATCCTCAAAATGGTAAACTACATAAAGAGTTATGGCAGTCATTCTTTATTCTATCAAAGCCTCTCTAATATTTTGTAATGCCTCCTTTATTACTCTAAGACAAAATATATTGGTATTATATCCTATCCCACATATATACATATGTATGTATATGCATATATACTTGTATATAAACATAATAAAATATTTATATATGTTATGAATATATATGTTTATATATATATATCTATGAATAGTC